>NW_020898045.1:176850-529951 GCF_003984885.1 Neopelma chrysocephalum
CCCGCCCCCCCGGGGCGCGCGCGGGGCGGCGGCGGCCACGTGACCGCGGCCGCCGCACGCCCAACGGTCACTTCCCCTCGCGACACCCCCCAACACTTCCCCCCGATCCCCGCCCGGAGGGGCCGCACCGCCCTCCCCTCACCCTCACCCTGAGCGCGACCGAGCCCGCGGGGGGGGGGAGGGCACACGCTGCGCTCTCTCTCTCTCTCTCTCTCTCGCTGTGTTAAGGAATGGCCGCCTCCGCCGCGCTCCGGCCGCGCTGCTCCTGCTACACCGCGGCAGGGAGGGAGAGAGAGAGGGAGGGAGGGAAGGAGGCAGCAGTGGCGCGCACGCCGGCGCGGAGAGGCGAGGCGGCGCGGGGGCGCGCGGGGGCCTTTCCGCCGCGCGGGTGCCCGCGGAGAGCGCCTGGGCGGCTCCCCGAGCGGAGGAGGCGCGCCCGGAGGGGTCCTTCAGGCGCGCGGGGGGCGCCCCCGCGCCACACACAATAGGCGGATTCCCCTCAGATCGTGTCGCGCCTCCTCCGCCGCCCTTTCCAGCAATAAATGTGGCTCCAAAACATGTTTTCCGCTCTTCCATGCCCTAGGGCATGTCACTAAACCCGTGCGGCTGTAATTGGCCCGTAATAACCGCGGTTCAGTCACTGGGAACGGTTGCCTCATTTGCCTTTTGCTCAGGGATTTGTGTTTCCAAATGTCTGTCCCTACAATCACTACAAAACGTTTGGTTTTAGTTCTACACGTTTCAGTGGCACAAAGCACTTGGTAAACCTTTACTTCTATGATAACAATTAATTACTTAAATAACAATTACTTGAATAACAAATAATTGCTCGAATATTAATCTAAAGACACTGAAATAACATCAGGCTTTCTGTGAATTAAAGGAGATTTTTGGGTGAACACTGCCTGCTTAGCGAGGTACAGCTGGAAAATGCCTTCAGCAGGCTGGAAGCTATATAGGAAAGGATTTGGGATTTATTCCGTTGTCTTTCTGGAATTAATGGATGGAAGACTTTGGGAATATGAATCACTAGAAATTCAGTTCACAGTAGTTGCAAACTGGAGATGGAGTTTTGGTTGTAATACTGGTTTAAGACTATATTTGTGCCATTGTTTTTTAAAGGTGATTTTTCCTTTGATCTTGTTCAACCATGGATCCACACAATTGATGACATTGACATGAGAAAAAACCCAATTTCTTGAATAACTGGGCCAACCTGATGGTTCTGCATCACCAAAAGAGAGATGTCCCATGGCCCTTCCTCACCAAATCCTTGCCTTTGTTTCCACCCTGATTCTTTCTTCCCAGGATTTACTTCAAATTGATAATCCAGGACTTACTCCAAGTTGATAATCCAGCAATAAATTGGTTTCTCCTGCCGGTAGTGGTTAATTTTGAATGGTCAGATTTTTTTCTCCCTCTGTAAATATTGTTTCTTTTGCTTCTACTTTGGTGTATTCTTGCATTTGCTGTAGCACCTCAATGCTTTGTCATTTTTATTTCAGGTCATTTGCTTTACAAATCACCTTGTTTTCCATAACAGGTTATAAGACAAGTAACAAATCATCCATCCCAATTACTTCAGTTGAATAAATGAAGTATAAACCCAAAATCTTCAAATATTAAAAGTCTATTTCTTTCCACTGTTCACAAAGAAGATTGTTAATACCATTATATTTATAAGATTTCATTTTTATGCATTAAATTCTCCCAGGTCCATACACAGGGTTTGGAATGACCTTTTTCCCCAAGTCAAATGTAGTTTTTTCACGAACATGTGAAGCACTTGAGGTTTTTAGACCACAAAATGTGAAACTTTAAAATCATATGGATTTGTTTCATCCATTCCTAATCATTTCTCCTTTTTCTCATGTTGCCATTGCAATTTTCCATAAGCTCTGGACTCAGGCAAATTTTTCAGCCAAGGCCTAATAGAATTTGTACTCAAAACCTGTCTTGCAATAAAAGAAAAGTCAGAGCTGATGGGAGAAGTGGGGACAATAAATTAAGAATATGTGATGGATCAATATAACCCTGATGTTGTCCACCAATGTGAAATGTTTATCCTTCACGGGAAAGTGAAATGCAAAGTAGCAAATGTTTATGGTCTCAAAAATAAAAGAAGTTAAAATGCTGCTCCTGAGAGCAGTTATTGTAGGAGAGTACACAGTTGATCTCAGCTCCTAAAATATCTCTGAATACTTAATGTGCTCATAATTTTAGGCAGGTCATGCGTGAATTATTAATCTACCTCTTTCATACCATTCCTCTAGAAACAGTGACCACAAATTCATCATCCTGTGCCAACAGTATTGATCATCAATGTCTGACAGAGAAAACCCCACAGAAGAATTCCCAACCATCAAATAGAAGCTGAGACCTCAACCTCTTTGCTTTAAGGAAGTGTTGAAACCGCTTCTGATCTGGCTGTAAACTCTGTGCTGGCAACTTCCAGCGTGGCAAACTTGGAATTAGCATGTGGGTCTCAACATTTACATTTCTGAGAGATGAGTATCCCCCTCACTTACCATGTGGGGTAAATCTGGATTCAAGTCTCTCTGCCTCTTGACTCTTTGATGTCAGTACCCAGCTGAAATCACACTTCAGCATAATTATGGTGCAGATCAAATCTTATTTGTAAGGAACTGGCCTTATATTTCACATCTGAGCTATGTCAGTAAACATCAGCTCCCGAGTTGCTGATTTTGGAGTCATATTTAGTCACTATAGAAAGGCAAGACAGGAGAGAAAGCCCCCCACAAATGTGAACAGAATTGCTCAAGACGAGGGAGATCTCCCCACCCTGCAGAGAGTGTGGCAATCCAGTTTAGGAGGCACTTGGCTTTGCTCTTTATGTTCCAGGGAGCATCTCCCATACCAGATCTCTCTGGGTTTTCATTCATCAGCATTTTACATCACCTGTAATTGGGAAGTCTGAATTACACTCTTTCTGTGTCTCACTTTCCAGCCTTCAGAAGAGCAAAGCCAGAGGCAGGTGAGTTTAAAACACATATAACTAGTCAGTTACAGGGAAAAAAAACAGCAGAGGGAAAGAAAGTCTTTGTCTGTTTGGTGTAATCAGGGCTCAACTGTTGTATAAATACTTGGTGGGAACACAGAGTCTCCCCAGTGAAATATTGTCTCAGGCAAGGTTCCCTGATCTTCCCTTATATCACTTTTGTTACCCCTGGCACACATTCCCAGCCCTTCCCACTCCAGATTTCCTCCCTTTGCCCACTTGCTCAGGGACTTTCAACCAAGCCAAGCCTTGCCACTCCCTCTGGGGAAAATCCTGCAGGGAAGTACAGCTAGTCCTCTGCCCCCTTGTTCTTTGTCCAAGGAAAAAAAGGAAAAATGATGGCTTTTTCCCAGGGTCCTAAAAGCTACTTCCAAGCAAGAGTGAGTTCTCAGTTTAGTTCCTTGGGAGCTGTGTCTTTCTGCAGCTCTGCCTTGTTCTGGTCGTTCCTGTACAGAAAACCCAAGCACACAGATAGAGATGTTCTCCCTCCCCAAACCTGCTATCCCATTCCTGTGTCCTTCCATCTTCCCGTTCACCACTTATCCAAAACAGCTCATTCAACTTATCCAACTGGTTCTACAGCTCACCAGCTTTCCCACCCTGTTGATATGTTCCCTACTTCCCCAAATTAGGAACTCTGACCCATGATATGCAGTGTTCTTTCCTTAATTGTCACATGTACTCCCTGTGCATACTCAGAATTATTCTGAAATTCATATAAATTTTTCTATGTTGGGTTGGATTTTATTTTTTTAAATAGGATCCACAAGACTGAAATGAAATTTCTTTCTTGCACTTTACACAGATCTATTCATCCAGCAGTTCCCTGACTGATCTCATGGAATCTTATGGGATTTCAGTATTGCCAGTACTCTGTCATGTTCTTGAGGTTGTTAAAGTTGAAAAGCAGATCCCATTCCACTGCTGGTGCACAGAAAATAGAAAATACCAACTTCTATTTCCAGTTCCCAGATTTAATACACAAGGATTATATTTATTAGGTTTTGACAGGGGACAAGTCTGCAAATTTCAAAAGCTGGAGTTCCTCCTGCTTGTCAGGCAGTTTTAGAAAGTTATCACTTTGTTTTTTATTTGGGTTTCCTTTTCCCACAGGAATTTGCTCAAAGGAGAGAAATTCCCATTCTATCTAAGGCCACAGGCTGCCAAACTTTCATAACAAAATCAAACTCAGACAAAATAAACTTCTCTGAATAAGGATTGAAAGCTCAGTGTATGTTTTTCATCTGAATAAAATTAAAATACAAGTTTTTTATCCCAAATGTTAAACATTGATGTCTTAGGAGAAAAGTCAATTAAAAATTCAGGAGGTATTTGAGTTCAGAGGAGATTAAATGATGTCTAATTGTATGTTCAGTCAAAACTAGAGTAATTCCAATCCAATACAGCAAAAAATTGATTAAATGCTACTAAATGATAGATCTCCTTACACAACCATTGATCATCACAAATCATTATAAAATGTATCTCTGTTTCTACTGATGTCACACAGTTCTTCAACCATTTCAGGGAGCAGTTGTTTACAGAAGTCTTCAGCTGCAGAACCAGGCTGGGACACTCCTTCACTACACAAACTGTACACAAAAAGCAGATTAAACCTCCATTTATGGACAAGGAGTAGGTTGGTCCCACATACCAAAGAAATCTTGACACTGAAAAGTAGTTCAAAAGCACCCAGGGCTTTGTATTTACCTGAATTAGCTCATTTGGATGGGCCCAGCTTACCACAGTATCCATGATGTTTATACCTGTCCTCCCTCTAATTTACTTTTTCACTCATCTTTTTGCATTTGTAAATTATAGCAAGTAGTCATATCAAAATTATGTCAAGTAATTCTGTCTTTATTTCTTTATTGTTAAGGAAAATACTGGGTAGTGTTACAACAAATGCTCCAGCTAAAGCATCTTCCTAAACAACAACATTCTGTTCGATTGTGGGGAATTTTTTTCACTTGTCAGCCACTTTACTGTATCACACCAGTTTAAATCACAAGGCTGTAAATCACATTTAGGCTTATCACAGTATAAGTATCTTAGATCTCTGCTTCACATCTGGAGAGGTTGTCAGCCAAAACTTGTAATCACCTCAAAAAAATGTTCTTTTTTGTTTCCAAGAGATGTGCTGTATAACCATGGAGAAAAAAGGGCTCTCGCTGGAAGGATATTCCACCCAGTGCTGAAAAGTATCATAAAAATCAATAATTGGAGGGCAAAGATACTGTTAGGGAGCAGCCAGGGCCTGCTGCTCCTGGAGGGAGGCCAAAATTTACTGTAGTAACATGGGGCTCATGATGTGTCTAATACCAAATTTTTACCTTTATTTCTATGGATAGAGTAATTTTATCTTTATTTCTATGAATATTTCTGTGAGTAGAGGAGTCCAAATTGTTCTTCACAGTCAAATGGGCAGACCCAGGTACTTCCTGCCCTCCTACACCCCAATAAATTTGTGCTGAAGCTCTCCATCTCTTCAGCTGATTTGGTCAGGCATAATCATTAGACAAACAACGTTGTTTTCTGATTATATTCATGATTTATTTATAGTCATGATGCAAAGCTTCCAAGCAAACCTGAAAATTGCAATCAAACCTCATTTTCTCCAACTGGCACATCAAAATCTTCCTGCCCATCACATACATAAGAAAGGTAAAGGAGGAGTAAAATTGAGAGTAACTTGAAGGTGAAGGATTACTGACTATTTTAGGGAATCCATAATGCTGATATAGGACAAATTCCTTGCTTTACACCTCCTTTCCTTTTGACAGGGAATCACTGGTAATTATTCTTTACATAAACTGGCTTTACAGTAGTTTCATTTGGGTCATGATTTCTCAGGTTGCTTCTGAGTCATGCGAGAAAGTATTAAAAACATTATTAAAGTCAGGAGATGTCATTTGCTTCTCCTTTGTCCATCCCTTTGTGGAAAGAAATTAAGTAGTTTCACACAGTTTGGTTGTGACAGTTTTACGTTTCCTGTTACCTCTTTTTATTTCCCACTTGGGATGTTTCACAAATAGCAGTAGAGCATCTCTAACTTAATTTAGGAACACCTAGTACACAGCTTAATTTGCAAGTGGCCACATCAGCTTGCTGCTTTGTTTCCCAGCTGAAAACCTCTTTTTAAGGGCTTTCAAATGGCAAAGTTTCTCCCAGAAAAAGAAATTAGTGCTGATGTGAAAGCCCTGTGCACTGACATGAGGAGATGCCTCTCCTCAGTCTGACTCTTGTTATACTGACCTGCTTAGCTTAGGCTCTATTATATAATTCACATTTCTTAACCTAATGTCTCAATGCCAGTACAGCATGGTCAGAAAGGGACTGGAAATACTTAAGAACTCTTATAGAAAATATTCTTATGGTGGAGAACAAAAGTGTGCTTAGAGAGCACGGCTAAAAGAACTGGAAGTGACCAACAATGAAACCTCTGCACTTAACAAAGGGCAGGTACGGGTTGTACCTTACAATTCCACTCTAAAAATCTTTAAAACCTATTAATGTAACCAAAAAGTAAAAGAAAAGAAAATCACAAAATGTTTTGTCATTTTATTTGTATCATATTTAAGCACATCTGTCCTGTCTTTCACAGATTCTGAGGATTTCTTATATAAGTCAGGAATATTTTAAAGTTCACAATATATTGCTATGTTTAAATACTTTTTTGTCTGTCCATCTTGTGTCTACTTGTCTGTTTAGAAGATAAAGTAATAATATGGATGATACTTCTTTATAGAGAATAGAATTACATCTCACAATAAATATGGGCATAAGGGATGCAGAAAGCCTGGGGATAAAGGGATAAAACGCTCCCAGCCCAGAGGAGAACAAGGATGGAGAAAATCCATATTGTCCATAAATATGAATACTTTATTTCCCCACCTATTTCAGGATTCCCAATCTCTAGAATAGCAGAAGCCCTGAATGTCTGTCACAATTCTCACACTCCAGTCAGTATTTTAGGCTCAGCTGGGCTATTTTTAGGAAGACTAATCACAGACCTTATGCTAAAGAAAAATTACTGGTTGTGTGAAACAGGTATTTCCAAACATGTTGGTGTTACAGCTGCCTTTCCAAGCCAAGCCATTCTGACTCCAGGAGTGCCCACTGGCACTGCAGCCCTTTTTCTTCCTGTCTGCTCAGCACTCTCGAAGGAAACATAAAAACTAAAACTTCCACTCGAGAATTGCAAGTGCTTCTGCTTAAAAAAGCAGAACAGAAAACCCCAAACAAAGCAAAACCCCCCCAAGCCATAAAAATAACAAAAAAAAGGTGAATAGATCACCCATGTAAATTCAGATTCAGTTCTAATTTTTGCCTATGCTTCAATAGTTTTTTACTTCAAGTCCAAACTCTTCAAGTCCACCAGGTAATGCTTTTCCTTAGTGATGAAGGGATTATAAATCTCTTTCAGGAGCAATAGAACTATTCCCAGGTAGCTACAAACACACAGGGTAAGACCCTACTGCAGCTGAGGAAATCAGAAATTTGGGAGCAGCTTTCCCTGAGGAGGCTGTAGCACACTTAGTTCATCTGAGAAGCAACACAAAATTTAAGGTTTAAAAAAAAAAACCCACATAATTTTGGTTCACTGACATTAGTAACTAACATACTGCAATAATATGTTACACTCCGAGAATAGCAATGACAGAACAATTATCTAATTAGAAAGTCAGATTAATTACAACATGTTTTAATGACTTAATAACTGAGAAATTGTCATCAGGCTGGGAAATGTCATGAAAAATTAGCAGGGAGTGCCATTTGCTGGTTAACAGAAAGTTTCCATGCCAAACATGAAGTTTTGAAGCAGGTTTCCATCAGCTCCTCACAGACCCACCACTGAGCTTTGTTTTGTGTCTCTACATCCTTAGGACTCTATCTGGGAGACCTGAAGAGCTGAAAAATGTGGGATTTGGAATAAATATTGGGGATATTTGGAATAAATATTGGGGATATTTGGAATAAATATTGGGGATATTTGGAATATTGGTCATTTGGAATAAATATAGGTGATACAATACTTACAAATGGTCTTATATGACACAAAATTTTGTGTAGGATTGTTACTGGAGCAACTTACCAAGTTCTTTCAGTCTACTGGAAAATCAGGCTGGTGTTTAAACTGATGATGCTGATGATGCCGAAGGTAGCAACAGCCTGTAAATAAACAGAGAGTAGACAAAAAATAAAAGAAAACATTTAAATAATGAGTGTCTGTGAGCCAGCGTTTGTTTTTGCAAGACAGGTTGCAATTAAACATTGAAAAAGTATGTAAATAATGCTTCATGCAAATATTCCCATGGACACGGGCTTGTGAGCTATTAATTATTCAAAGCCAACACAAGGATTTTGCCATCACTGTCTGTGACATGTTCCTTGTCCTTTGGTCTTGGAGCTGCCAGATTTCCATAACTGGGTCACCTAGTTCTTTCTCAACTCTTGTTTTCTGCTGTGAAATGAAAAATGAGCATTTTCTGTGACAGACATTCAGGGCTTCTGCTATTCTAGAAATCAGGAATCCTGAAACTGGTGGGGAAATAAAGTATTCATATTTATGGACAACATGGATTTTCAGTAAGCTTTCCAAACAGTTTGGATGACAATTGTCAGTTGGTCAAAAAGATAAACTTGATGCACAGGAATGACTTTGCATAGTGAAAAACACAACTCTAGTGCCTAAGAATAAATTGTAATACAATATTATGCTAATTACAACATTAATTATAACAGTAATTAAAAAAATCTTTTAATCTCCGAGATGCATGAGTCATTGTTAATGTTTTATTAATTAAAATCGAAAAGGTGAGGGAAGATGCCATTGACAGTATTTGCTATTTAACCACTAGAGAGCGTTCAAGAATTGCTTTAAAACTCCCGTTTTAACTCATCCCTTGAACTCCAGGATTTAGCTGAGGTACGTGGGATAAGTCACTGCAGTTTGAAGGAGGAATAGGGAGACAGTTCTGCTGGTTCCACATGCCGGTGAGGAAGAGAACGATGAAGGAATGGAGGCAATCCCAGACTTCTGAATGTTCTGCCACGATTATTCTCAGCAGATGATGTGCCATCAGGTGTATCCAGCCCTGGTGGGAAACAGCACATCAGAGGAAAAAAAATCTTGGATGTGTTTGCCCTGAGAGATTTAGAAAAGATCCTTAGTTTTAGTTTTATTAAGAAAAGGTATGGATTGCACATTCCAAAGAGGAGTAAGCAATGCTATTTTATTAAGTGCTGATAAAACTTGTTTATAATTTGTAAAATTTCTCATCATATTCAGAGTTTTGGCTGAAACTGGAGCAGGTTGCCCAGAGAAGTTGTGGATTCCCCATCCCTGGAAGCGTTCAAGGCCAGGTTGGATGGGGCTTGGAGCGACTTGGGCTAGTGGAAGGTGTCCCTGCCCATGGCAGGGGATGGAACTGGATGGGGTTTAAGGTCCCTTCCAAGCCAAACCATTTCAGGATTCCATGATTCTAAGAGCACAGACTGAGACCTCTACAGAGAACAAAAAACCCCATGGAGCCCTTGTGCTGCCAGGTGCTGCACTTTGTCCTTCAGTGCAGTTTCCAAAGCCAATTTTATTAAAGAAACCAAATATGCCTCATTAGCAAAGGCAGTGGAAAACTCTAAACCTCAGCCTGCACATTCCCTTGGGATTTATTCCTCCTTGTAGGAGGTCTCCAGGTGTTTTATGCTCTCAAGAAAAAAACCTTTCTTGCCCTCACCTTTTTTTTGCAGTATCAGAAGTGGGTGAAGCAGGAGCTGTTCTAATCAAAATCAGCCCAGTATGGAACATTTCAATATCCTTGGTGTTCCCTGCAGGGTTGGTTGGGTCCATACCAAAGGAGAAGAGTTGGGGTTTGTACCCTTACAATCAATAGCATCAGGCAACAGTCACTGTTATGAGTAAAAATGACAAGATTTCTGCTTGTGTCTGATCTTCAGGGCTTGCTAATAATGCTGTTGAGGAACCCAAAGCTAATTTTCCTTTCAGCAGCTCTCTCTCCTGCAATTCTCTCCAGTCTTTTCCCCGCTAGAAGGCAGAAGTGAGGTTTTTTGAGCACATTTATCTCAAAAAAAACCCTCAACCCTGTTCAGCAGGAGGATTTATAGCAAACTGACTTCTGCTGTTTCTTTATGGTTTCATCATCCTCGCTCTGCCGAGTTCTTCTCATTTCCAAGGGTCCCAGGGCCTTCCCAAACCTGAGCTGACACCAGCATTCTGTGCAGGACCCGTGACATCCTCTCTGGTGGCTCAGTGGTGGGCTGTACCTCTTCCAGCCTCGCAGGACATGCATGGAAGAATTTATTATCCAGCTGAAACTTCAGGGGGAATTTTAAAAGGCGGATTGTAATTAATTGAGTTGGAGTTTGGCCAAGGCAGAGACTTTAATACGTCTTCTTTCCTGGCTCTTTTTTTGTTTTGTTTTTTTTGCAGACTCAGGAGTTGTGTAACACCCTTATCTAGAGCTTATGCCTTTGGCAAATCCATTTCAGTCCCATTCCCATCAGGAAGGTCCATCCATGGGGCTGGGGGTCAGTTCAGCCCTGAGCCATGTGGGTGTGGGAATGTCTTTGGTATTTTCTCATCCTCGTCCCTCCTCATTGTCATGTTTTTCCTTCATTTGGCATCTTTTCCTGCTTCTAATTTCTCTACCACCCCTATACTGCCTGATTCCTGCTGCCTTTGGAGGAATTCCTACATCAGCAGTGGCCAGATGACACTTCTTTAATACAGCCACTATTACTTATTTCAAAATATTTATGTATATAAGATATAACTAATAGCAACCTATAGAGTGTTAGTGCTATTTTTCAGTACATATCATGTTTTAAGCTTTTGGCTAAGCACATCTTTTTACTTTTTCCTCCTTTTCCTTAGCACCAATTAAACTCCCTAGACATATTTATACAAAAATCCCTGTTCTTTCCAAGGCAGAAACACTTTTTCTTCCCCACAGATTTCAAACTGCAAGATGACTGCAGCAATTTTGTCAATTAGCAAAGAGAATCAACTTTACCTCATTTATCTGACAATTATGCAATGTCATTTGCATAATGTGAAATTTAGATCTTCCATTGACACGTGTTTCCACCCATTTACCACTCTAATGTCCATTGGAAGTGCACAATGAAAGCTCTGGCACATTCCTAGTCCTTTGTTTCATACCAGCCTTGGTTTGAACCAGTTGCTTAATTTTCCCCAATTCCTACAGCACTGCAGGAGCTCCCAAAATTTGTCCTACCAAAGTGCTTATCTGGGTGTTGTATTGTTTTTGTTGCATTCTGTAATGGCTCCTTCCAAATAAAATGCCTTTATAGTACTGAGGAAAATAACAAGCACTTTTAAATCCCATTCTTCCTTATTTTTTTCTTCCCATCAACTGTAAAAACCTGCATATCTGATCGATGCAACTTCATCCTGATCTGAAGCCACACTGCTTTTCTCTCACTGCTCCCTCTAAACCCAGCTTTGATCTGTTTGCTCCTACTTTTGCAGAGTTTTGCTTTGCACTGACAATAAACTTTCACCTCCATAATTATTTTTATCACCTTTTGCCAGGATGGAGACAAGGATTGCCTTCAGCAAGTCACCTGGTAGTCTCTCCCTCCCACAACTGCTGTTATTTTGGTACATGTTCTGCAACCTTTCCCATTTTTAACTGATTCACCGTTCTTATGATCTCAATTAAACACCAATTTGGCACTGCCTTCCAACCTGACAAGTCTGTTCTTGCAAAGTGACGTGGAATCTTTCACACACCAAGATGTTCAAACCATGGATTTGATCATTCATGTTTAATATACAACCTACAGGATCTTGGAATCATAGGATGGTTTGGGTTAGAAGGGATCTAAAAGTTCATCCAGTTCCACCCCCCTGCCATGGGCAGGGACACCTTCCACTAGACCAGGTTGCATCAACCTGGCCTGGGACACTTACAGGGATGGGGCATCCACAGCTTCTCTGGGCAACCTGTGCCAGGGCCTCACCATCCTCACAGGGAAGAATTTCTTCCCAACATCCCATCTAATCCTGCCCTCTGGCAGGGGGAAGCCATTCCCCCTTGTCCTGTCACCCCATTCCCTTTTAAATCATGCTGTGCCAGCATTTCAGATTTCATCCTGTGGCTCCGTTCCCTGAAGTCCATTCTATGTGGAAACAGTACTTAACAATTTAGGGGGCAACCATGGAATCAAAATCCCAGCACCAGGATACTTTCCTTTCAGGTCTGTCTGTTAACAGTCAGATAGTTAAAAAATAGGCCTTTTTTATGCCTGCATTCATCATTTGTACAAGTCAGCTCCAGCCTGCAATCTTTGCAGATACCAGGTTTTAAACATCACAGAAACAAGTTCATAGGTGAACTGTTCATTGGGTAAAAAAAAATCAAAGCTTTGGCCTTAAAAAAAATGTACTTTATTTCAATATCATGAAGTGTCACTTTACTTTTGTACTCTGGAGAGGGCAGATTGGACCTACTGGGACTTCTCCTCTTGTTCATTATTATTCGTATCCCTGTTACCGGCAAAAAAATGAGCACTAATTTTTTATTAGATAGATATATTAGATATTTAAAACTTGAGTTTTAGAGTCCTTATGTGTATTGTTCCTGTAAACAGGGTTGATTACAAAAGCAGATGCATTCAATTACTCCAGTGACAGTAAACCACGTGGCTTCATTGTGTTCCAGCTACATTTTTTACTTAAATTAGATATAGCATCTCATTCCTTAACTTTTGTCTCCATTCTGTCCACTCCCTTCGCCTCCTTTCACTTTTATTCCCCCTCCCCTCCATCCCCCTTTTTCCCTGTCCATATTTTCCTTTTCAGAGCTCCAAGAACACCTTCCCTCCTGTGAAACCCTAATTTGTAATTTCCCTGTGAACCCCTAAATAGTTATATCCCCGTGTGCCTTCAGTGAACATCTGAGTCCCTGCAGCTCCCCCTGCACGGAAGGGAACATGGTCAGCACTTGCTGAGCAAGGATTTGGGTTTCCCAGAGCTCAGTACATTTTGTACACTTCCCTTTTCCTCTGTCAATGTGAAGTATATATGTGACACATACTATGATATTTAAAGGAAGGCTGTACAGGGGGGTGCTAACCCAAAAATGGGTTTAGAGGGAAAAAAAAAAAGAAAACAGGAAATAAACCCCCACGGCTGAAGTTTTTTGTTTTAATTCTTTTTAGGGGCCATTTCTCGGTTGGTTCCGTTGCTATCACTTTGAAGAGTGTTTTACACACCCTTGTGAGAGGAGTGTTTGTGTCTCTGGGGAGACAGATAAGGGTGGGTGAGAGGTGGTGGTCTCACCCCTGACCACACAGCCTTTCCCTTTCCTCCTGCTCTTTGGAGGAGACATCTGGGAGGAGGGATAGCCCTCTCCCCATTATCACTAGGCTGCAGAGAAGCTCTCAGCAACATCTGCCTGGGCTTCACTGCTTCTGTTTGTACCTTGTGTTTCCAGCTCTGTTGTTAAGTGACTTTATCAGCTCCTTCAGGGACACGGGGAGTGTCCGCCCAGGGGACAATTCTGCAGCATTTGTGGGAACCTCCTGCCCTGTGCAGGCAGAAAGGGATGGCCTGGGGTGGGGGTGGTGGATTGGGGCCAGCAGAATTGCATATTTTTAGGGATTTCTATCAGTGCATTTTCAGGAGAGCAGGTTTCCTTCCAGCATTTTCCTTCATCAGTCAGGGATGTGCCACAAATACCTTTTAATCCTCCCACCATCCATCTTCAAAAGATTTACCCTCCAAGGAATACCATACACAAAGCTCAGCTTCCCACAGCTGGGATCCAGTGGGAAGAACAACCAGCTCCCACCCTCCCAGGTACCCACATCCTTCCAGGGGAGCCAGTTTGGATGGGCAAGCAGCCATCCCATATTCCCAGTGACATGGCTCAGCCCCTCTGTGCTAATCCATCCCCAGAAGCCCCTTCTCTTCCCATAACCTCCTACTCCCACTCGCAGGTGGGTCACAGGTTTTCCCCTTCTCTCTGAATATTTCTTACTCTGTGTAGTTGTCACTGCCCTTCTACTCGGTCACTGATTTTATTTCAATTGCATGTATTTTACCCTTCTTAAATATTCTGCCATGGAAATTCTCTTTAATGCCAGTTTTGATTAGAGAAACTGATGCTCTGCTTATTGGTATCAATACCACGTGTGCTCCTGATTGCAGCCATTAAGGCACATAATTATCCAAGAGATTTTATGCAGCCCTATTGATTCTGCCCAAATTTTTGCATGTCAAGAGAATTTTGTAGGACTAAGCTTTTGTCTGCAGCTGTTTTAGACCAGCAACTGTTTTTTATGGCAGGCTGGTATAATAGTTGTACACCTGAGAGCTGAAGCCTCTGCTGTGATGATTTGTCATAGAATCATAGATAATTATAGATATGAAGAAACTCAGGGAACAAGGGAGGAGTTGAAACATGGTCCAGGTAACAAATTTCACCCAAGACTCTTCCCTGCTGTCTCACAGACCACGGGAAGGGGATCTGTTTTACTAGGTATGTTTACACATAGTAAACTAGAAAACCTTTTATTTTCTTCTCAGTTTTACCTCCCAGTAATCTTCCAAGTATTTCTACAACTGAGCAGATATTTAATAGCCAGGGACAAGCCTAGGATTGAAGAAAAGATATTTTCCAAGTAATTTGGGGGAGCCTGACAAGAATCCCTTACTGCTGACTGCTAACTGGGTTTTCTTCCTCTTTTGATAGATCTGGTTGTGTCAAGGAAAGTCTCCATGGACTTGATCTAACAAAGGCATGATGGATCTGACCCTGTGCAATCTTTGCCAATAAAGCTAGAAAAATGTTATATTTTTCCTTTGTTGCTGTCTTGCCAAGTATCATTTTTGCTCCCGGGAAAGACTGGCTTTGTATCATTCTAGGTGCAATGGTTACCCACCTGGGCTTGTATCTTTTATCCAACTATTTTTTTCTCCTTTTTATTGCCAAAGATTTTTGATTTATTATGCCCCTGCTCTTTCCGAGTTAACACTATTATCTTGAAAGAAGATTTTCCTGAGCAGTTGCCATGATAAACAAAGGTTTCATTTGCAAATCTGCCTTGGGTGACTGTAGGCATTGAGCACACTTTTGGATCCCTGTTGCTCATGATTTATTATGGACCACAGCGTAACTATGGGATGCATGGGTAGCAAATTCAGAAGCAGAAAAAGGGCTTCTACCCCAATTAAGCTGGTGAAACTGCATAGAGGGGAATGGTGAGAAATGCAGAAATAAGGATGTTATTTCTGATACTCTAATGAAGAAGGAGAATCTGTTTAAATAACTCTTCCCAAAATTCACTGTTCACCTAAAATGTGCCTGCTTTTAGGATCAGCCTCCCAGGCTTGCTGGTACTGCTGTTGGTAATCACTGAGTCATCTCTCCAAAAGGTCTTTGAAGGATGTAGATTCTTTGGATAATAGAGAAATCCAGGCTAGAAATGAGTGATGTGTCACAAAGCTTTCTGGCTGAACAGATTCATAGACTGGCTTGGGTTGGAAGGGACCTTAAAGATCATCCAGTTCCATGTCCTTGCCATGGGCAGGGACACCTTCCACTAGACCAGGATGGTAGAGGCTCTATCCAGCCTCTCCTTGAACACTTCAGGGATGGGGCAGCCACAGCTTCTCTGGGCAACCTGTGCCAGGGCCTCACCACTCTCACAGGGAAGAATCTCTTCCTAACTTTTAACCAAATTTTTTATCTTGATTTGTCTGTTATTTTTTAACTCCAGCACAGAAAGTTAGCCCAAAATGGTTCCAGGATTTAAAGTTAAGAGTATTAGTGCAGTACAAAATATTCTCATGTTTTTCTAGTCAAACTACTCATTTCATAAATAATATTTCATGATTAATGTTTTTCCTACTAAATCACTTATTCCATTCACTCCTGTGTCCTTCTTTGTGATTCCACCTCAGCTGGGCCCGCAGTGCAATAGATGCTGCACAAACACAAGTCTGGGATGGATCCTACACAAACAGTTTCCAAGGACAAGGCAGGCAGAAGGTGGTAGGAAGGAAGCAGTATCATTTGACTATGCAAATGGAAAACTTCCAGAGGCAGACAGAGAAGTCTTCCCAAGAACACCCTGGGAACCTCTGGCACAGCCAAGAGCTGAATTAACATCTCCTGAGTCCTTCAAAGATGATCCTTCCCCCGCCCAGCAGTTTATTTTTTCATCCAAAGCAAATGGAAAGAACCCTTTGATTTCAGTGATTTGAGCAGAGTCCCAAGTGCTCCCAAAAGTTCATTGCTGTTTTCCCAAGCCAGAGGAGAATTTCAACCTCCACTTCTGCCAAGTTATGCCCAGAAGTTCAGGTAAAGGGTGGTGGCTCAGCAGGAGCTCTGCACCCTCACTGGCAGACAGTGCTTTAAGAAGATGGTTTATTTTTGTCACTTCTTTTAATTAACCATGGGGTAAGTTGGTACCATCACTCTCTCTTTTTTAATTTTGCAGTCTGAATACAGACATGGGATGGTTTTTTTTGCTCAGCTTACATCTTGTATTTAAAATACTTAAAGGAAAGCCTTTTTCTGACAAACTCAGTGATACTGTTCTTGCAAATCCAATATCCAGACCGCAGCTTACTATTATCACACTTGTCCCCTCTGGGGTATTATACAGCAGAAAGTTTTGGAGAATTTTGGGGTTGAAACACAACAGCAGAGCTGTCACAGTATCATCAACATCATTCAGGTTTATAGTGTATAAAAACACCCAACCACATGGTCGGACTCTGTAGTGTAAATCCACTGCCTTCAGTGAAATTGCATCAGCCATAAATTTAGGCCTTTAGTTTCACCTCTTGCAATGAGAGGACCCAGTGTATAATTTTGCATTTTTATCATTCCCAGTAACCAGAAACCATCAGAGGAAGATGTTAAAAGTTTGTAGCCCCTCTTTCCAAGAAAAGCAAAGTGTTCCCTTCCTCTGTTCTATCCCTATTCTAATCCTTGTTCATCTGCAAAGGCTTCAAAGCAAATGTTCCCAAAGCACATTGAAATGCCCATACTGAGTCTTTTTGGCTATCAGCCAATTTATTCCCAGGAGGAAAACCCACACTAGCGAAGTCATCCTGGGTACCACTGCATCCAGAATGATTTTTTTTTTTTGCAAATAACTTGCTGACTGATAAATTTATGTCAAAATTAACTTAGGTAAGAATGTTTTCTGTCCAGTGTGTGTTTCAGAGCTGCAGAGGGACTTTGGACAAGGGCATGGAGTGCCAGGACAAGGGGGAATGGCTTCACACTGACAGAGGGTGGGCTTAGATTAGATATTGGGAAGAAATCCTTCCCTGTGAGGGTGGGGAGGCCCTGGCACAGGTTGCCCAGAGAAGCTGTGGATGCCCCATCCCTGGAAGTGTCCCAGGCCAGGTCGGACAGGGCTTGGAGCAACCTGGTCTGGTGGAAGGTGTTCCTGCCCACGGCAGGGGGGTGGAACAAGATGATCTTTAAGGTTCCTTCCAACCCAGACCATTCTGGGATTCTGTGGAAGTCGACCTGCAGCCCTTGCTCAGCCTGGCAGTGACTGATGGCCGGTGCTGAAGGGAAGTGGTGAGGGCAGAGCAGGTTACAAGCGGCCTCTTCTTGTCACGCAATGAGCTGCTCTCCTGTCAAATCAAAGGAGAACAAATGATCCAGTTGTTGCTGAGCTGCTGCCCATCTGTGGCTGTGTCTAATCAGAGTTAATTAGGGAGAGCTGAGTCTCTGCAATGCTCCTGGTCCCCAGGCTCCGAAGGACCCACCGCTTTATCCCGTCGCTCCCACTGCCAATTTTGGGAGCTGCCTATTATCAAGAACCAAAAGGTAGAGATTGTCCAGGATCCCTGGCAAGCTGCACAAAGTATCCCAGCTTAATACTAAAGCAATGACTAATCAGGGCATCCCAGGAGGAAGCTTTGCAGCAGCTCTTGCAAGGGTAATGAGGACAATCTTCATAGCTATGACACTTTCAGCCAAGCAAAAGGCAACATTATTCTTATTTATTCTTTCCTGGAGCAGCAGGTAATGCAGATACAAAATGAAAGGACTTTTCCTGGGAGAAGGATGGCACCAAGGGTTTTGCAGGATGAAGAGCCATGGTTGTTGTTTTATCATAGCAGGACTAATAGCTAAATTCTATTAATTGCTGAAGGCTGTTTTGTTTGGCAAATACAGGAAGCATTTACATGGCTACGCAAGTGCTCTGGTTCCCAGTCCTTCTGAAATGGTATTATTGTAACGGGATAACACTGATTAAGGACAGTTCCCTGAGGAAGGAGGGCCTTTTGATGACTGAGTCATTTCCTCTCCCTGCTTGACTTCAGTGAGATAGTGCTTCTCTCACCACAGACACACACCCTTTGTAGCCAGGGACTTCTCCAGCAAGGGGGTCCAAAGCACATGCCTCAGCCTTAGGTGGAAATGCCTGAGTGCATGAGTCCTAAAGAAAACCCTGTATCACCAGAAATAGTCCAGCACTCCAAGCAGAAACTACTTTTTTCCCCCAAAAAAATATTTTGCTTGCCAGCCCCTTTTCAAAACTCCAGGGTAACACTGCCTTTGGCTACACCATTCTGCTGGAATAACCTGTCAGCCCTTTAATCTTTGATTTTTGTTCCCATAGAGGTTTGGAAATTAATTTGAAAATAGTGATGGGTTTGTCAAGATAAAAGGCAACAGCACTTCTGCAAACCACTGAAGTGCAGCCTGCTGCTTCTGCATGTGGTCACCTGCCACCATGAGCTAGTCAAGGCCACCAGGTCAATCAACACAGGTCAGACATCAGTAACAGTAAAAATGTTCACTCCTAAACTAGAGCAAATTCAAATTAAGGACCTAGAGGGGAAAGATTCCATGTTCTCTCACAACTGATGTGCACCAACGTGGTCCCAGCTTCCACACAAGCACCAGGGGATCTGACCATACAGGAACTTGGCAGACAAGAACAACACCCAGCCTGTCCTTTCTCTTTGATTTTTTCATGTATTGCCATGGGAGATGCTTGAATGAGCTCAAGCTTAGCAGGAAAATGTCCCTGTTATCACTTCTGAGCTAAAACTGGGTTCCTCTCCACGTTTTCCCTTTTGAGGTACAGTAATTGCTCTCCGATTAGGAAGGAAACTGTACCAGCATTATTGCTCTAAAGGAGCCAGTGTTATCAAAAAACAACACATCAGGGCCTGTCCTCACAGGAAGGGAATCATAAGTAATCAGCAGAGCTATAACACAATTGGCTGCTGCTCCCTCCATGCTGAGTGTGGAAAAAAACATTTTAGGGCACTTTTTTGTAGCCAAAGTGTTTTAAAAGAACCCTGGTTCCATTTTGACTCCCTGTCTGGCTTCTCCAAACATTGCTGTGTTTCCTCAACAGAACGTAAGAAGTCCTCAGGGATACAATGCAGGGTCCTTCCACCAGTTTGGGAAACTGGTGCCATCCCTTCCCTGAGGGCTCCACCAGTTTGCACTGGGAAAACCGCCCTCATTGGGTGACTTCCTCAAGTGAAAGAACTGCCTTAGTGTAGAAAAATAATGAAGATCCTTGGGTGACTCATTTCCAAATCACAGAGGATGCTGAGTTGGAAGGGACCCCCAAGGATCATTGAGTCCAACTCCTGGCCCTGCACAGGACCATCCCCAAGAGTCACACCACGGGCCTGAGAGCATTGTCCAAATGCTCCTTGAACTCTGCCTGTTTATTCCCTTTCAGGTTACCTCCCCTGAGAGTTCTTCCTAAAGCATGTCCCAAAGTGTGTGAATAATCCCAGGAGCAGTGACAAGTGTGAAGTTGGTTCTCTTACACAACTAGTGGACATAATGGCCTCTTAACCCTGTCCAAGTGGTAAGAAAACTTAATTTCATCCATCAGGAGGTTTATCAATATCATTTGACTGTTAGATTGACCTCCATCCATCCATCCATCCATCCACGAACAGACTCACCCACTCCTAAGTCCACACTACAAGCAGAGTACTTACATCTGCAAGACCCAGCCTGAGCTCAGCATATTCTACAAAAGGAAACAGAAACACTGAATTTGGTTAATACACAGAATCCAACTGGAAGAGATGGCCAGGGAGCAGGGAATGGAGTCAAAGGAAGGCTGGTCAGAAAGGGTTTCCCATATTTCTGGAACACAGGTGGGGACTTCTATGTCCCACCCAAGTCAGGTGGGTTTGGGGATGTCAGGTGGTGGCGAAGGAGAAGCTGTGAAATCTGTAAAATTTGTGAAAACAAATTCTCCTGAAGGAGAATTTTAACAGCTCTTTCTACTCAACTGAGTCTGCCCTCAGCACAGGCCTTCTGACAATCCCTGATGGATCTGAAAAGAAAGGAATAAAACAGAAAACAAGAACTTCTGTCAATAGACCACTTCAGAACGTTCCAATGTTTTGCTGCTTGGTGAGTTTAACCATGGATAACAAAAAGGAAAGTACATGAGCTTTGAGCTGTCAGAGAAGAGGCTGGAAAATCAGATAATGTCAGGGAGAAAGCTCCCAACGTTTTATGCTTATCATGTGTCCACAGAAATACAAATGTTTGTCCTTCGATCTCTGCTTTTCCTGTCTGTTTTCCCCCCTCTATTCTACATGGAAGTGCTCGTTGGTTAATTGAGCCCCGGATGAGCTTGGTGTCTGTACACAAAGGGATGTGATCACATCCCCCACACAACTTCCCAACCTCCAGGGCAGGAGCCCGAGCTGCCCAGAGTTCACAGACACAAAGTCTAAAGAGCCAAAGTAGGAACATCTGCTTTGCCAGGAGTCACGATTCCCCCATTTGGTCTGATCCAGGGGTCGTGGTCCTGCAGACCTTAGCAGAAGGTTTTTACCTCAAGGGGTGCTGAGAGTACTGAGCTGCTTTTACATCTCAGCTGCTCTCCCCGAAACGACTTTTGTCAGTTTGGTTGTTTGTTTTAGCGGTGATGTTTTTAAACTAAAGCCTCTGTGCTCAGAAGGCACATAAAATAAGAGGCTTTTAAAAGCCAGAGGATAAATAAAACACAACCTTGAATAAACAACAGGCTTTTGTCCTAATTTCCTGCCATTCCTTAATGGATGCTGATAAACTATCTGAATTTCTCAGTGTATTAATGCCACAATGACAGCAACACGAAACCCACAACCTCACAATAGCAACGATTTGACCAAACTGTTACCTTTTAGACAAGCAATTGTTTCATTCAAAGTGGTTTGTAGGCTATCGTGGTCTCACCAGGCTCCTTTCTCTACCCCATCACAGACTATTTGAGTGGGAGGCATTTATCAAGGAAAATGGCTAATTGGATAAGTCCACTCTGGGCTAACACATTTCAGAGGAAAAAAGATCTTGTTTGGTCAGGTAAGACAGTGCACATCATGTTACTGATTTTATACTCACCACTCTTACTAACCAAGAGTGCTTATTTTCATCCTCACCATCCCCTGCTGGTGTGTCTGTAAAAGTACAGTTGTGCCTGTCAGTGATTCCCACCATGACCACCTTGCCTTTGTTGTTTCTGGTCATTCAGTGCCCACTGGTCCATCCTGGAAGACTGTGGTTAATCCCTCCCTTCACCCAGGTTTGTGTATTTATGTGTTTTTCCCTGAGCGTGGTGAGGCCCTGGCACAGGTTGCCCAGAGAAGCTGTGGCTGCCCCATCCCTGGAAGTGTCCATGGCCAGGTTGGACAGGGCTCTGAGCAACCTGGTCTGGTTGAAGATGTTCCTGCTTCTTGCAGGAGGGTTGGACTAAAGATGAGCTTTAAGGTGCCTTCCAACCAGATCTATGAGCAACAACACATAAGCTGTGAGTGCTCAATAAATGCCAAGACCTGTATTTAAGCACAAGAACTGCTCCTACACAACCCTCTGCCACTATTTCACTGTAAATAACAGGGCGCCTTTTCATCACCTCGGTCCAGTCAGGATCAGAGCCTGAACCCAGGATTTCTGCTTCCAGCAGCTTCGATCCGTGAGTCCACTGACCCCATTTGTGCCCTCGACTTTGTACCAAGGGCAAGTCAAAACAGCCTGAACACCCACCCAACGCTTTGTTTTGAGAACATTCCCAGGACACGTCACACCCAATTCATTTTTCTTTCTGAAGGTCTCGAAACAAAACAGGCGATGCTCGATAACATAAACACACACCCCAAACACGGCCTGAAATAGGCAGAAAGCAAAACAAATTTACAGAAAAATACAAGTTTGGGCATGTCTAGACACAAACATTTGTTTGGTGTGCGTAAGCACTTAATTGGTATTGCTTGGCAATGGGCTATGTGCTAGAGAAATTGGTTTTTGCCTGTATTGATCCATTCACTTCTCTTTATTCCAGGACATGTCTAATTTTTACCAAAGGGTGGTGATAATTTTCACAATCAGATTTAATTTTGCTTCAGAGCAAGCAAAACATTTAAACAGGCCAATTCATAAAAATATACTGAAATATTTGGCATAAAATGACTCCACATCCAGGAATGAAAGCTGAGAATTCAATCATTTGTTACAAGAGGAGCAGGTGAGTATCACCCTAAGGAGCAGGAACATTTGTCCACCTATTGTTTTTGTTTTCCTAAAGAATTATTTTCTCATATAAAAGGAAGAGAAGGCAGACTTTATATCATCAACTGTGAAAAAAATCTCTGGGCATCCATGTGAGAATCAAGCAGGGTACGGATTCAAGTACTGAAAAGAATAATGGGGGGTTCTTAAACTCTCATTTTAGAGAGCAAAAGGCAGAGGATCTGAACTTCTGTGCCATAAAACAGGCTGCAAAAAGAGATTTTTAATTTATAATTAATAGATATTCCAATCACAAAGGCACATTAAAGTTCTCCTGTGCTCAAGATAACCCAAAACTAAAACAAATGGGAGCTGAGCCTTCCCCTTCCAGTCATAAGCCTTTTCTTTTTTATCCCTGCAAGTATCCTGGATATCACATCATGCCCTCAGTCCATCCTAGGAAGCTGCCGCAGCTTGGCACAGGAGCAGCTCTGGGAGCACCAAGCCTGGCTGTGTTATGCTGAATTCCCTCAGTTATAATGATTTTGAGAAAAATATTGTTCATGAGCTACATAAACAATTTTAATTGGCTCGGGTGCCCAAAATGTGCTTCTCTTGTTTGACTGCCAAGGTTGCTTTCTCGCTTGCTAATTATGTTTCTCTTTAGCTTTCAGCAAAAACAGGAAATAAAGCATCCATTACTCGAATGACAACTTTTCAACAAGCCAGCATTTCAACATCCATTGTGTAACTTCCGAGCCAGAGAGGAGCTAAGTGCCTCCAGAGCCACATGTCCCCTCTTGCAAGGGCTTTGTCGGCCCCTCAGCTCCAAAATAACAGGGCACAATGTTTGTGTGTGGCTGAAACAGGCCAGAGAGATTTCTGATTGCCCAAAGAATTCCCCTCATATTCATTTCATGAATCCTAAAGATCATGTCTTTTTACAAGGTCATGGAGGGATAGGAATGGTTTTAAACTGACAGAGGGTGGGTTTAGATTGGATACTGGGGAGAAATTCTTCCCTGTGAGGGGGGTGAGGCCCTGGCACAGGTTGCCCAGAGAAGCTGTGGCTGCCCCATCCCTGGAAGTGTCCAAGGACAGCCTGGATGGAGTTCTGACCATCCTGGTCTAGTGGAAGGTGTCCCTGCTTATGGCAGGGGATGGAACAAGGTGGTCTTTAAGGTCCTTTCCAACCCAAACCAGTCTGTTATCCTGTGATTCCATGTGCTGGACAGCTCTTGGCTTTACTGAGCCACCAGTCCAACTCACCAGTTCATCTTCTTTTTATTTTGATTCCAACCATTCTTTGTGTCCTCAAGGAAAGTTCAAAGTAAATGTATTTGCAGCTTCAAAGTACTGTCATCCAAGTCAGTGGCCATGGAACTTGATACAAACAAAGCATCCCCAAAACTGTGGCTACAGATGTAGTTTTTCTTACCTAAACTCTCCAACATAAACATTGGGGATTTACCTGGGATGTTCGAAAATCAAATTGGTGAGATTTTAGAAACAGATTAAAGTATGGTCTCTTCTCCCTTACGTGAAAATATGGTGGTCTCAAGCCAGAAGAGGGTTGGACTGAGGGGTGTGCGTATTTTCCTTTTACATCTCTGTTGCTTTAGTGCTGATATTGATTCTAAGCTCTGATTGTTGTTGGGGATTTTTTAACAAGTCTTGTGAGTTAGGCTGTTTTTTCCCTCCCTGTCTTTTGTGGTTTGAAAACACACTTTCCAAACCCGCCAGGATGAATGCTTTGGGTACCTTTTCCCAGCTCATCTGTGGAGGAAAAGCTCTTCTTCCTCATGTTCAGCCAACTGGACTGCACTTGGCAAAGCAAGAAATAGGTACATCCCATATTGTGGGGATGAATGAGGATGCCCTTTAAATTACCTATAAACCCCTTTGACTCAAACTGCTGATGTTGCCATAGGCAATTTGCTAAGCTTATTGATCATCTTCTGTTTAAATTAAAGTTTGATGTCCTGGAACAGGCTATTCAGCACAGAGAGCTAATGGGATGGGATGAGATACAGGGAAACATGCACACAGGGGAAATGGATTGTGGTCTAAAAGAAAAAGAAAGAGGGTTATATGCTGAATAGGTTCCATGGGTCAGTTAGCAATAAATATTGTGGTGATAAAAGAGTCCAGTGTGGATATTGGAGGTGATGGGTTTTGCTGTGTAATTCAAGGGAAATGGGCAGCTTGTTAGAAAACTAAAGTTTCAGGGAAAGGAGGTGAAAACTGATTGTTAAGATTTATTACAAGCTTAGTGATTTCTGCTAAAAATTCAGGCTCCCCCAGGTTTTTGGTAAGTTGGGTGAGATGTGAGTCAGTACAGGCAAGAGGTGACAGGCTTCAAGTATATATTGGCCAAGGCAAATTGGGAGAGGTTGTCCCTGATAGATGTGTGTCTGTCTCTCCATGTGTCAATCACTCATACAATCATTCCTGCTCAAACAAAATAAAGCTTTGGAATGAAGACAAATCAGACTGTCATAAAGAATGAAATCTTCCTTGCTGGAGCTGTACTCAGCAGGACTGAGGCTTTTTTACCCATGAAAATCAAGTTTGATTTAATGGATTTTGGACTAAATTTCAAAGTTTTAAATATTTTCATTACACAACACCACATTTGTCATAATGTTAATGAAACATATGCACTTGCAGGAGGGATATCAAGATTAATTCTATTCTATTCTATTCCCAAAGGTGTAACTGAGACCACCATTAAACTTTTCCAACCTAGACACTGAATTTTGCTCACATTGTGCTAGAAAGTAATTCGATAACCTCCAAAGCTTATTAAGGTTGAAATAGTGTTGGTAAATAATGGCCATGTCATATGTTCACAAGCAACCTGAGCAACCTGGTCTAGTACAAGGTATCCCTGCCCATGGCATGGGGTTGAGACAAGATGAGCTTTGAGGTCCTTTCCAACCCAAACCATTCCATGATTCAATGAACATCCCCTCAAGATAAGCTGACTGCTGCTGTTGTTTTTGGTAGGAGGGTGTCAGGCACTCCCCTATATCTCTAGTATTGTTCTGAATATTTAAGCCAATGGATCCATTAAAAAAGAAAGGCTTCAAGATATGGACTTATGTATGAGCAATCTAAGAATCCAGAATTTTTGTTTCTGACTGAGCCCGTGCACTTGGCATCAATTGCAGGAAACATAGACAGCTTTAACTTGCTGGATGGGTGGGAATCTTGTTCCTCTGTGCTAAAAAGTCACTGAAGGGACCTGTAGACTTGGTCTTGCCTCACCTATGCACCATAAATGAAGATGCTCTCAAGCTGCCTCTTTACATTCAGTTCTTATCTGTTTCTGTTGTCTGGTGTGGTCAGCCCTGCTGAAACAATTCCTTTGTGATTTGCACTGTGAGTTAAATTCTCTATATCCTCCTGAGCTGCCTGGGATGACATTCTCCTGGGATGTACATTCATAGAATGGTTTAGGTTGGAAGGGACCTTTAGAGGTCACCTAGTCCCACTCCCTGCCATGGGCAGGGACACCTTCCACTAGACTAGGTTGCTCAGAGCTCTATCCAGCCTGGCCTTGAACACTTCCAGGGATGGGGCATCCACGGCTTCTGTGGGCAACCTGTGCCAGAGCCTCATGACCCTCACAGGGAAGAATTTCTCCCCAATATCCCATCTAACCTTGCTCTCTGTCAGTGTGAAGTCATTCCCCCTCGTCCTGTCACTCCAGGCCCTTGTCCAAAGTCCCTCTGCAGCTCTCTTGTACAGTCACACAGTTCATATCCCACCTGTGCTCACACAGCTCTGGAACAAAGCCCTCACTTGCTCCACACCCACAGTATCCCTTCTGTGGAAACAAAGAAAGCAGTGAGGTTTAAATTGCTGTGAGAATCAGACAAACCCAAAGGCAAATATTTCACCCAATTTCTGATCCAGGTCCAAGGAGCCCAAACGACCCAAGCGCAGGCTCAGCCACCAAACCCTCAGAGCTGCTGTGTGTGAGGCGGGACCCGGCCGTGGTGCCCGGGAGGAGCTATCGCAGGAACCATCTGTGCACAGGCAGCTCTGCAGGAAACCCAGCCGGCCCAGCACCCATTTTTTATTATTATTTCCCTCCTCTGACAGTTTTCTCCTTGACACTTTCCCGAAACGGCACCGGGGAGGAAGCAAGTTGTCAATTGAAAATCATCACTCGTTATTAGCCCTGGAATGCAAAGTGCTTTAGTTAAGAGCCGATGTGTATTTAGTGGGCATTTATTTCCTGCAGGCACAGTTAGCAGGAAATCTATTTGAAATAGGAATAATTATAAGAGTACAGTGGGTACTTTTAGAATCATTTAGATTGGAAAAGACCTTTAAGATCATCGAGTCCAACCCTCCAAGTTTTCCCAAGAGGGGTAATTTTTGTCTGGCCAGAAATTCACGCTTAGCATTTTGGTGAATTCTCAAAAACACACAAGGGTTTGAAACAGGGAAAAAACCAATCAGTTAGTGGCCAAAGCCTCATAAAAACTTTAAATGAGTCACAGAAAAGCAATAGTGTACAATGTACCTGAAGGATCTCAGTGGATACTTCTCTAACAAAGCAAAGCCAATCCGACCTTCCAAATTAAAGTTATGTTTTTCCCATGGGTAAATAGTGACTGAAATAGCCATTAATTCTAAAAGAATGGTCATTATTTTTAAAAGAATGGCCATTAATTCTAAAAGAGCCAGAGAAAATACAGAAAATATTTCTGAGATTGCAAACTATCTGACTGTTCATATTGTCAGTGCAATATTAGGGCAGTTATCCCACCTGGAAAAGGTTTTTCCTTTACCCAGGCCACTGGCTATATAATTATTACATTTCCTATTATGTGAAATAACCAAAATATCTTTAGAATATTCCCTGAACAATTGATATTGATAAAAATCTTCCTAGATTGAAACTGTAAATCTATAAAACAAATCTAAAATCTAAAGAACCCTAAATAAGGTTTGTTGATTCAATGAAGACAATGTTATTTTAAGAGTCTGGTGCTATCTCTAAAAAAAGACCACATTCAGCCTTTTCCCAAATATAAACTTAGAATAAGCTTAAAGTATGTAATTTCTGTCAACTCTGCTGTGGAAAAGACCACCGGATTTTGTTTCATCCCAGGAAGGCAGCAAGAAACTCTTCCAGAAGATGCTCCAGAATAGGCTGCCCAGGGCAGTGCTGGATTCCCCAACCCTGGGGGATGTAAAAGCCAGGTAAATGTGGCACTTGGGGGCATGGTTTAGTGGTGGCCTTGGTAGTGCTGGGAGAACAGTCTTAGGGGGTTTTTCCAGCCTAAACAATTCCATGATTCTGTGCTGAAGCTTCTAGCTATGGCTACACAACCAGTATTTTGCTAGGATGGTTTAACAGCACAGGCAAATATTCCCTATTAAGGTCTCTCCAGAGTTTCCTACTCAGCAGGTAGCAAAGGAAATAGGAAACCAGACCTCAGGAAGGCAGAGAAGAAACCTCTGAGTCTGGAGGAGAATTTCCCAAAGCAGAAATCCCTCCAGTAAACCGGAAAGTTGGGGATTGTCCTGCCCTGCAGCCCTGCAAATGCAGAGCAACCCGGCTGCAGGGCAGGGAGGGGGGGGCAGAAATTGTGCAATAAGCTCAATCAGCACCAAAATGAGGAAGGAAATAATGTGTTAAATGATTTAATTCTCTGAGTTCTCTTTGTTCCTCACAGATAGACCCAGAACTGGGGCTGATTACAGTGCCTTGTTTTGATTAACAGAGGGAGATCTGAGACGGAGACATTTCTATCAGTTTCAAAGAGTTGCCACATCTTGTATTTCATTTTCACAGCGGGGTCATGAATTCAAAGAACATTTATCTTTCATTCTTTATAGCTAAAAAATGATTCTCAACGATGCCAGTTTAATGCTAGTCAACTCCACTGACCTTACATATCCTGTGCTTCAGTGGAATTACTCCAGATTTACATCAGTGGAAATAGGTAGACTTTATCTGATGCTAAATGAATTTATGGGTTTTGAGTACTCTGTGCATGCTTGTTCCAATTCTTGGGGAGTTTGATGGAATTTAAGAGTGATCAATTATTTTAGTTGTGTTCTAGCTTTCCACATTCCATCAGTCAGATTTACCATGTAATGCAGCCAGAATTTGGAAGTTAATGGGCCAAGTGCAGCCTCAGGAGCAGCCTGGAATGCTGTGGAGATCTGGTCCCCCCCCCCAGACCATCACTCCTTCTGCCAAATCTGAGCTCCTCTGTTCTGCTGCAGGAGATTAAAGCAACATTTCTTTTGTACTGCCCAGTAATCTTTATGTTTGGTGGTAAAGTTAATGTACAGCATTGTCATTCAACCCGTTTCAGACCAAAGAGCCCTTGGAGCATAACGAGGGACTGTTGTTACCAGGCCAGAGCAGCTCTGAAACAGCAAAGTGGAGGTGAAAGCACCACACACCCACCCATTCCTTGGTTTCAGAGGATGCGGGGAGCAGAGAGTGGACACCATCCCTATTACTGCTAAATGATTCATTAAAAATTGAGAATTCCTGCTGTAACTACCAGAAAGCACCTCCGCCCCTCCCTAATCTCCAATTTTCAGGAAATGCAATTTGGTGAAAGGGGAAAGGGGGGAGAAATGTATATTAGACAACTCAGTTCTTTAGTGTGTGTGTTCCTTTTCACAAGGAGACAGGCTCACAGAGCCTATTAGCCGTTCCACACACACATCCATTGGGAAGGGGAATTAGTTTCTGGCGGGCACACAGCTACTGGGTAACACAAAGGAGAGACTTCTTTAATCTTCAGCAGCAGCATAGCAGTGTCCAGGCTTGTCAGAAGCTGCAGGAGGAGTGATGGCTGTGCTGCTGACAGCCTTCTAATTGGGTAGAAGAAAGCAGCTCGAAAGGATGTGTTTGTGCCAACAAGTGTGGCTTGACATCAAGAGGGCTCTGCTGAGCAGTGGAGAGGGGCAGTGTGGCAGTGCTGGATGTGGGCCGAGCCCAGCAAGGCTGGGGTCTCACATCCAGCAGAGCTCGGTGGTGCTGAGCTTGGCTGTGGTGGTGGAAAGCAGAGAAGACACTGTTTGAGTGGAATCAGAAGCAATCAGAAGTGGTTGGCCTGGCTGCTCTGCCAAAACAAGGTGCTCGTGTCCTCGAGCTCCCAAATTGCCTGGAACCATAGAATTATGGAATGGTTTGGGTTGGAAGGGACATTCAAAATCATCTAATTTCATCCCCACACAAGCCATAGAAGATGGGAGGTGCAAGAGCCACAAGCACTGGAAACCATTAGGTTTTCCCATAGGTTTTCCTGCTGTTCCTCCAGTTCTTTAACTTTGTACAAGGTAGGCACCAGTGCTCCCAGTTCTCCCTGCTGGGATCCAGCAGCCTAGATCCTCTGGGATCCACCAGGACTAGCCCCTACTTCTCCAAAGGCACTGCAAAGCAGCAGCAGAGCTGACAGAAACTTCACACTGAAAAACAGACAGCTGTCTAATACTGCCTTCACTTAAATATTAACAGGAGATGCTGAATAATTCCACCCTTGGACCTCCATGGAAGGCTGGGTGATACCTCTGTGATGAGAGTTATTACACCTGCCTGTCACTGTGCTCAGGTAACTCCACAACTGAGTCAAAGGGGAATTGAAACCACAAATTAATTTGAGTGCGCTCAGCCCCTGTGGTTGTGGAATTAAATGCCTGCTCTAAATATAAATAAAGGCTGAAGAGCTTGCTGCCTAAAATGTCTGGGAAAGAGCTGTAGTGCAGGCAGCGTGAGAGGCATCTGCCTCAGGTGCAGGCAGAAAATGCAGGAAAGCATGTCCAGGCTTTGCTGTTGTTCTTGATGAGCAGGAAGAGAAGTTGCAGCTTCCTGGTGATAATCTGGGTTGTGGCATCAGTGGAAAGGTCCCTAAAGGGGCAAAGAAACTAGAAGGGAGAGCTCCAGCGAATGGTGACTCTAGAGCACAATGTCTGTTCTTCTTCTGGGTGTATTTCTGCCTGAGAATGGCCCCAATTGTGTTTCCTGTGGTACCAGGTCCATATAGAGCTTCAGCAGTGGAACAGTGTGAAATTCTCTGCCAGCAAACCTCTCAGCATCCCATCACTCCTCCTTGGGCACACACCTGACTCCTCCACGTCCCACCAGAGCAAGGAGATGGCTCTGCCAACAGCTGTGCAGGTGCTCCAGAGGTGAGCCAGGCACTCCAGAGCCACGGCTGGTGCAGAGAGCGAGGAGGCAGGACAAGGCAGAGCAGATTCCCTCCTGGATCACACTCTGCAGCCCACTGAAGGCATAAGGATTGCACCAGGATAACTTCAACCCTCATGGATAAGGTCACAAAGGCTCTATATTTTAAAACTGTGTCAGCATTGATGAATACTACAGTAAACAGCTTGATAGGGCCACCGTGGAGATGTAGTAACAGCGTGGAAAGACACCAATTTTACTGCAACCAATGCTGTTTTCTCCCTGGAAATGATACTTATCCACAGATTTGCATGCATGGGAAGAAAGCCAGACAACTCATACCCATGGCATTCAGAGCCAGCTAATAATTTGGTCAGTGATGGAGTGCAGCATGTTCTACTAACATCTGCAGGAACGGGAAATGTACCCATCCAATTTTCTCCTCTACCCCAGCCACAAAGGGAGACCACTCCAATTATTTTTCAGACAGAATTAAGGCTGATGTTTACCATTATCTCCCTGGTAACCCTCTCCTCATGACTACATTATGCAACATAATTGTAAAGCTGCCTCAGCTCACTGGGGTTGTTATTAAACACACTCTGCTGGGTTTTTTTTTCCCAAGGTCAAGGTTAGTAATTAGGTGGCTGCTATGCCTGGGACAGAGCCTTGTCAGGTAGGAAAAAAATAAGAAGCAATTTAAAGGATGCATCAGACACTCCCAGGTGATGAAATTTCGTTGGAGCACCAGCAGACCTGCTGAAGGTGGGCCAGTGAAGGGGGTGGATTAGGGAATATGAAGTGGTCCAGCACACAGGTCTATGGATAAAGCTTGGACAGACTCCAGCATGAAGCGTGTCAGATGAATTTCTAAAGGGAATGTGGGAAAACGGGTGTTAAGGTTTGAAGCTGAGCTCAAGCTTCTGAAACAGAGAGGTGAATGTGGCTCCTCTACACTGCAGTTTTAATTTGAGCTGGTGTGACAACAGTGAATTGAGCTGTTTGTTTTATTTCTGAATTTTATTTCTGGCTGTTTTTTCCAAAGGTCCACCATCTAGTCCAATAACGCTTGGCCATTATTTGTGTCATGTTACTGTGCATGGCAGAGGATTGGAATGAAATGGACTTTAAGGTCCCTTCCAACCCAAACCATTCCATTGGTTATCCAGTCCCCGGGCCATGTGTTTTGGGGGGTCTGCCTGTGCAATGGAATGGCACAGCCACTCAGTCTGGTCAGTGTGAACGAGGTGACACCAGACTTTCTCGTTAGCTCGTAATGTGCTTAATGAGGAAAGATTGCTTTATTTCTTGTTGAAGCCCCAAAAGGAATTAAAAGCAGAAGTAACAACATTACAAAGGGGAACAGGAGGACTGCTAGGTTCCTGGAACGATGTCAGACTTCCTAGTAATCTTGCTGATTAGTGCCAAGGTTTCTGCATCTACCTGGTGACTCTCTCAGGAGATAACACAAAGGAGTGTGTTGGCTGGAGCCAGTGGGAATCTGGAAAAACTACTTTTGTTTGGGAAACAGCTTGGAAAGCAGCAAAAGATTAAACTAGATGACCTGCAAGTCTGTATGTGCCTCTGTGTGTTTACTAACAGACAACAGACACAAATGCATAATTATATACATATAACATAGAAAAACATGTAAAAATGCATCCATATGTATAATTACATAAACATATAATTATATATACACATGTGTGTCTGCATGTATAAACAAGGCAGCCTGAGCTACAGTTTCTGGTTGTCTCTGTCTCCCTGTGAAATGTTCCCTGAGGGAATTGCTTTCCCAGCCACCATTTGTTTTTCTAAACTGAAAGTATTTGTGGGTCCAACTCAAAGCCCATTTCAGTTCAGATATGTCTCTTCTCTGACATGAATGGCTTGGGATGAGATGTTTAATACCAAAGTCCAAACTATCCCTAGTGCCCTACCGGGGTCATTCCCATGCACCAGCATAGCAGAAAGTATTTACCATGGAAAAAGGGGAAATTACTTGAAAGGACTGTGCTGTAGAGCAGGGGCCTTATGAAAACCATGACAGGCTAATTGGATATGGCTTGTGTGCAAGGCAGCAAGGGCTCGATGGCAGCAAGAGAAATCAATAAAAGAAGAGAGAGGAAATTGGGAGGGGGAACCTTTCACATTTTTGCAGTGAAATATCCCTTCATCTGACTGCCTGTAACTTACTTTTCATCATCCCTGATGTGATCTGCAGTTGGAGATTTCTCTCAGCTATAAACACAGTGCGGGGATGGGTGTTATTTTCTCATCTTTGTTGCCCGTGGAAGAAAATAAGGCAAAACAAAACAGAACTTTGTAACTGCTCAAACCTCTTTATGCAGCAGGATCCTTATCTAACGTCTGGACCTCAGAGTCCCAGGGCAAACCTCACCCTGAGTGTGGTTTTTATTGTTCTGGTTTGTTTTCTTCCAGTTCAAAGAAAAGGTTAAGCCCCAAAAAGAGAAGTGTGCCCTTGGTCAGGAGTCTGTAAGCTCTCTGAGTCACACTTTACCAAAAGCCTCCCAAGTGCATTCAAGTCAGTGCATGTGGTCATCGCTCAAGGACAGCTCCTTATCCTTGCTATCCTGTCCCTAGGGAGGATAGAAATGTACTAATTAGGATAATGATGAGGAGTTCTTGATATGAAAAAATCAACAACATTGAAACAGCACTTGTGGACACAGACCAGACCAGAACTCACTGGCTGAAAAAGAAATTGAGAAAGGAAAAGATACATGAAAAGGGAATAAATACATATTTTTTTGCCTTTGAATTATGCAGTGCCTTTCATGCCATTAATATGCCATGGTGGTGATATGAGTAACTATTGATACAGCTTTGATTCTCCAGTGGTACATTCAAATGTCCTGGTTTATATTCATGGAATCGTGCAATTGCAGAGTGGTTTGGGTTGGAAGGGAATTTGAAGAACATCTAGACCCAACCCTCAAATTTGTCCTCAAATATTCTGTATTCTTTAGCAGAGACCAAGGTCCCAGCTTGTTCTGCAAGGTCAAAGTTGTGCTCAAAACACCCAAACCAACCCAAAATTTCCATTTCTCCAGAGCCTTATCTGAAGGGCAGGCATGTCAAGGCTTCAGTCCAGTGTGTAGTGGGAAAGAGGAGGATTTTGCAAATAGGTAAATTGAGGATTGGAGTGGAGCAGCGATTATTCAAACACCACATGGTGGGTCAGCAGCAGAACACAGGCCAAATTACAGAAATCCTTATTCCTTTCTGCCACCTTTCATGTTAATTGTTCACCCTTTAGTCACGGTCATGAGTTTTCTCTCCCCCAGAAAGCATTACCAGAAAATCTAGGCCACCATCACTGAGATTTAATTCTTCTGTCTATGCAGAGACTTCAATCTTCATAAACTGCATTTTTAGGCAACCAGCATTACTGGCTATTGAGGGCAGCAAAGTTAATCTTACTGAACACAGACTTCTCTAAATGAGGCTGACCTGAAATATCTCAGTAATATCCATAAGCCATAGGGGGAATAAAGCTGGGATATGCTAAAGAAAAAAGGTAGGAACAACCTGAGACTGTGTGATGATGATGATGATGATACTATGGCCTTCCAAAACCAAGCTGAAAATACTCAGAGTCCAAGAGGGTCTTGAAACAGGCACACTGAGCTCTTTCTTTAAATTACACCACTCATAGAAATAATGCAGTTTTACATTAAACGTTCTCAGTGAGAAACATCTAGAAAAGTCCAGGTGACTTATTTGAGGCACATTATTCCACTGAATGCTAAATGTAGTTTCTAACAGCAAATTTGACCTCAGCCGTGCTCCAATAATTAGCCTATAGCATGATCTTTATTAATAAAAGTTAATTGAAACAAAAACTCATCCCTCAGGATTTTCAATCAATGAACACACACACACACACACACACACAAAACCATACTAAAAAACACTGGAAAATCCAGCTTCACAGAGAAAGAGACAATGGAAAGAAAAGCCCTGACTAAAAATAGTGCAAGTCTTTTTGTCCCTGGGCAGGAAATGTCGGCACCACCAATTCCAGGGCCGAATAACGCTTTGTCTTTGTGAACGTTATTCAGCAGGACGCAAAAGTAAATCAACAGCCAATTCTGCTGAGGAAAATAAACATTTGCAGATGGGAAAATTGAGGCAAAGAGGTATTAGGGGACTTGCTCAAGGTGAAGAAAAGAAGTTGCTCATGATTATTGGTCATCTGTTTTGGTGGGACAGAAAGTCCTCAGATGGCAATGCCAAATTTCACTGTCCAGAGCAAGAGTTTAGTATATGTAAACCCAATAAATGAAAATGGAATTGTCCCAAAAAGGTGTATGTCTTTGCTCCTCAGAACTATTAGAAGATGCAGGTCTTGGTCAGCATTCTGAGGACCTGCTTGCTGGGCTTTCTGCTGCAAATCCAGATTTTTTTTCACTTTTCTTTGCCCATGACTTTGCCTGGTATCTCCCCTTCATAGGACTGAGAGAAAACAAGAAATAATCTCACAGTTTAATTACAATTATTTTAGATGAGGGAAGAGGCAGTGCTTCCAGGCCCAAGGAATGATCCCAGCACTATCACAAGTTCAGTGCTTCAAGATCTGACTTATTCCAGCCAAGTTTGTTCTGGATCTGACTGAAAAGAAATAAAACACATACAAATTGTCCTCTTCAGCTTCTGTATTTCAAGCTACTCCACTGTTTTTTATATAGAAAAACTTTCTGCAAGTGAAGGGATTAATCTGGCAAAGCAGAGAATGTTCCTGGTCTGTCCAGCAATGCATGTGCTCAACTAGGAATATGAGAAATATCTCATTAGATCAGAGGTGGTCTGACCAAAGCAAGGAATTGTAAATCCTTAAAAATTGTTTTTTTCCAATAATCACTGGCCACTGTGTATTATAAGTCTTTGTTTTTATGTTATTTTTCTGAGGAATTCCTTAGGAGTTTTCATCCCTCACCAAAACTTTTAAAGCAGTTGATCTCTTTCAGATACATAAAGGGGCAGAGTTCTTAAATATAATAATTTCCTGTGAATTTTGGAAAAATAAATAGAAGGGAGGCAGCAAGCCACTATGTCTGTAGTCTGTGCACAACTTATGAAAGCAGAACATGTACTGGCATCATGGAATTGTTCACATTATTCCATCAGGAGTTATTCAGAATATGAATACCCCAATCATCAGGAAAATTTTGCTTCAGAGTTTATACTGTATTAAACCTTGAGACACAAAGAGAGAAACCAAACTCATAGAAATGTCTTCATTTTTTTTTTTAACGTTTGATGTCCTTATGGATGTTTTTGAGCCACCTTTAAATTCAATTTCTGATTTTTTAAAACCAAGTAGAGTTCCTGGCAGATTTTTTTGGGCAGTTTAAATATTCAGTTCTTCTGGAAAGATTTATATTTTACTTTTCTGATAACAGGGTAAATACACAAGAAATTAAATAGTCATCATATAATTCAATCCCGTCTGTGAAAACGTTACAAAAGAGCCTTTTCCTTTAACAAAAATAAGAGTGACTGTCATGCTGTAATAGCTTAAAATACATTGGAGATAATGTGTTTAAAGAATTAGAAATATGTGTTCTAATGACCAGTGATGGCTCTAAAGTATTGCAAGAGCTTGGTTCAAAGACTCTTGAAAGGAATAATAGTCCTTCTGCTGACATTACTAATCTTTGAATCGGGCTCATTAATAAATTGCAGATATTATATCCCCAGCTGCCAAAAAGCTGAAAAACCCGAGAATCTAGTCATAAAAATAGACATCAAGTGAATTGCTCTTCTGGGAATTAAAATAGAAGCAAAGTATTTCTACTACTGCTCTCTAGTGCTTTATTATAGATATTTTCTTACTGTTTTTAAAGGAATTAACAGGGCAAGCAGTTCATCACATGCAGAACTCTGCCTCCAGCAAGGGCCAGTATCTAATGCCACAGAGACTGGGAAAGGCTCGAGTTGCTGTAATAGTTTTCGCTCCGGCGCTGTAAATCAGTCCTTTCCGGGATGTGCTGTGCTGATGGAGAGGAGGAAGGGTGGGAGGGAAAACAGAGATATCCAGGCAAGACTTTCCCATCTTTAGCTCCTCTGTAATTAATTACAGATCGATACCTCGTACTCGCCGGCTTTTATCGCCCATTAACATCAAACGGTGTCAGGGTATAAATTTGTTAAATGAACAAATGAACTGGGGGACCTTACAAGAACTGGGGGATGGCGGGGAGCAAACACCCGCAAACGTTCACTCGGGGGATATAAATGAAACACGACTGAGTTGAGCAGTTTGAACTCTGGGTGGGAAAATAATGCTTGGGGATCTTTACCTGTGGATCTCAAAGCACCGTCCAAACACACGTAGGCATGTGCACACATGTAAGAGAAGGAGAAGGCGAGGAGAGGGATGGTGAGTGTCGCTCTGGTCCTGTGTGGGGCTGGGAAGGCGGCAGAGCACGGAGCCAGGCGCTTATTTTTTCCCAGCCCTTGGGATGATTTTCAGGTTGCTCACCCAGCCAGCGTTAGCAAAGGAATAATAAGGGAGGAGAAAGCCTTGGCAGCCCGCAGCCCCGGCTCCGGGGAGCCCCGTTCTGCCCCTTTAAACAACCCATCGAGCCGCGACGCCGCCGCTCGCCCCGCCGAGCCCCCAGGGGTGCAGTTAAAGAAAACGGGCATCTGTCTCTTTAAAGCGTGATTTCCTCCCATTGTATTTGAACCGCGATCAGGAAAAAGGAAATGAAAGCAGAGCCCCGGGGGCCGAGCCGCGCAGTAATAACCCCGCGGGGCTGCGGGTCCCGCCGCCCGCAGCGAGCGCCGGGCGCGGAGCAGCCGCGGTGGCGGCCGCGGCCGCCGCCCCCTGCCCGCGGGAGCGGGAGCGGGATCGGGAACGGCCCCGCCGGCCGGGGCGCGGGGGGAGCGCGGCGGGGATGGGAGGTCAGAGCCGCGGGCGGGGGCAGTGCGGGGATGGGGGTGGAGGGGGGAGAGGAGGGAGGTGCGGGGCCGGAGCGCAGCCCCAGCGCCTGTTTGTGTCTGTGTGTCGGTGCTGCAGGAGGAAATCCTGTGAATGTCATCGCGGGCCGGCGAGGGAGCGCGGCTGGAGACAAGGCTCCGCGGGCAGACACCCTGTGCGCGGCCGGCGGGGGCAGAGCCCACCACCGGCACGCCACAAAGGAACCGGCCCTGCCAATGTCATCGGCCATCGAGAGGAAAAGCCTCGATCCTTCCGAGTAAGTGGGCGCTTTTTCTGACCGGTCCTCCCCCCTCTCCATCTCCGCTGTCCATCCTTCCCCAGGAGGCTCCCGGTGCCACCCCGTCCTCCCCGACGGAGCCGCCACTGGCATTGTGCGCCCGGCAGCCCCGCAGGGCTTCGGCACCAGCCCCCGCTCCTCGCTGCCCCCGCACTGGAACCGCACCGGGATGCCCGGCCCGCGGGGCTGGCGGTGGGGAAAGCCCCCCAAGTTGTGGGAAGGAGCAGCCGGGAGCAGACAGACGCACCCCCCCACCCCGGGCAGGGAATCTCCCACCCGCTCATCCCACCCCGGAGTGCTGGAGATGCCGCGCCGGCGACACCGAGCACCGGCGGCCGGGATGCCCCGACCCGCGGGGCTCACTATCTGGGGGAGATTCGGAAGAGCCCCCCGAGCTGTAGGACGGAGCAGCCGGGAGCAGGCAAACGCACCCTCCCCGGCCCCGGGCAGGGAATCTCCCACCCGCTCATCCCATCCCGCGGTGCTGGGGATGCTCGGAGGAGCCGCACCGGGGACACGGGGCACCGCGCTCAGGCTGCCCCGACCCGCAGGGCTGGCGGCGTAGGGGAGGTTGGGGAGAGCCCCCTGAGTTGTGGGAAAGAGCAGCAGTGGCAGCAGAGAGGCGCAAGACACAACCCCCCACCCCCCCCGCCAGGCACCACTCATCCCACCCTAGGATGCTGGGGATGCTAGGAGAGAGGCAGAGCATCCTGCTTCCCAAGCCTGAAGGTTTTTCAGGGAGGGAAACCTCCCTGCCCCATCCCTAAGGACCCCCTGTGCCCCATCCCTGGTCTGCCCAGCTCGCTGCAGCCCATCAGTGGAAGGTCGGGGCTGTTTTATCTGCGGGTGCCCAACTTCCACGTTTTCATAATGCAACTTTCAAGAGCTCGTAGAAGCTGCTTCGGTGGGGGCTGGGTGTTCTGCTAAGGGCATGGAGAAAGACTTGATGGCCAGGATGTAGGAGATGAGAATTTCCCTCGCTGGGTTTCCCACTCAGAGAAGGGACTGGCTCCCATACCCCAATCCAGGCTTTTGGGCTGTGCTCCTGCTGTGCCGTCCCTCCTGCACACCCAGGGATGGGAGCTCAGCACAGACCCAGGGTCACTTCAGCCCTGCACATGCTAATGACTGAGCTTAGGCTTGTTTGGAATCATGATAAGAGGGAAGAAAAAAAAAGAATTATAAAATCTTCATTTGCAGATAACGCTTCAAACATCGCTCGGAGTAAATTGAGTCATTCGTGGTTTGTTTCCTGTGAGATACTAAAAATGCCATTACTTGGAGCCTGGAGTGAACGCATGGGAACCGCTGCTTTTGGGGATTAAATCACTTCATTCCATGTCACATCTGATATTTTACATGTTACATTTTCTCTTCTTTTATGCTGGTTTTTAAGAAATGCTAATCCAAGCTCCTAATGATGTCCAGCTTTCAACTACAAAGTTTTTTAATCTTTATTTATTTACCTGCCTTGTGTTCTAGTGACCTAAGTGCTGGCTTAGGAATCTATGGACATCAAAAAGCTTAATGTGTAAACCAGGAATGCTGTTCTGCATAAACATCCGTTGGGCTGTTCCAGAGTTTAGGGCTGTCCAAGAAACCTGGCTTGGGATTCCCAAACACCCCTCAGATGGAATATTTTGGGGTGCATCTGAAGTTTCAAATAAAGGATAATAAAGGATAATGATGTGTGTTTCCTATTGGAAGGCTCTGAGGAGTTGCCAGAATGGAGCCCACACATTAGGAAAGGGAGTAATGGAGCCCAAAAGGATAAATTTGGAAAAACTAGGGCCTAATCATGAGTTCCCCATGATTTTTAATGAAAACTCACAGGATGGAGAGCTGGCAGGAGAGGAATGTTACCACACAACTTGCAGGGCACAGCAGTTTAAACTTAGAAGAGTGAAAACCAGAGCAGAATATAACCAGATAATATCTCAGGGCTCAGCTTGCCTAAATAAAAACCGCAGGATCACTTTCTCAGCCCAGAAGTTCTTGACCAGAGGTCATTCCTCCCTGCTGAAGAAAGTCGTTTTTGCCCAGAAAACTGCTGATCCAGTAAATAAGCAGGAGTAATATAATTTTTTCCTGTTGCCTGTTGGAAACTGTGAGCAGCCAGCTCCTTCTCCATCAGTGTAGATCTCCTCTGCCCCCACCAGCCCAAGGGAGGACAGACCAGTGACAGAAACAAATTGCTGAGGGACTCTGTGTTAGAGCAAGAAACCAATAACATGGAAAAATTTGGGGGTCCACTCTAGTTCCCACAGGTTTGAAATTAAGCAAGTGCTTAGAGGATGGATCCAATAGATTTTTTAGTGACTTCCCTGGGGTTTGAGTGAAGCCAAAACCTTACAGAACTGAGCTCAGGCACCTTCCTTTGAATTTTTTTTGCTGTTCTTTTTTTTTTTCCTTCTCTTAACTTGTAAAATTACCCAAAAAGACAAAGAAGAGAATTGCTTAAGAAAATAGATTTGAAGAAAATTCTTGCTTTATCCCTAAGTATTACCAGAACCATCTTGGATTTCAGAGCTTTTTAAAAAGCAACAGCATAAGGTGCTGAATAGTCAATGCTAATATCACAATAAAGATTTGTGTGTCTAATGTGTAATCCCAAATAATTTCTTGAGTATAGAGACCCATCCCAGTGGATTCATGTCCTTGGCTAAGGCAAAAATGAAGTCCTGTACTAACATGAGGTAAAATTCTGGCTCTATTAAAACCAGCAGTGAATTTCAAACCAGTTGGACACTGGTCTCATCTGTTTTATTTATTCATTTTGTGCTGTTCAGGGAAATGACATCCTCAGACTCAGTCTTCAAATTTACATTTCCCAATGGAAAGTGTAAAATCCCTCAGGTGCCTTTTTTAGTCCTTTAGCCCTTGGTGAGATGGAACAAAAACAAGGATATAATCCCTATTCCAACGTGTTTTATTTTGCTTTTCCTTCTCCTCACGCAGATGCTTTTAGATCAGAGTTGATTTTCCAACTCCAGTGATTCTCTCATTCCCTCAGGGAGCCAGTGGATGAAGTCCTCCAGATCCCCCCTTCTCTGCTGACATGTGGAGGGTGCCAGCAGAACATTGGGGACCGGTATTTCCTGAAGGCCATCGACCAGTACTGGCACGAGGACTGTCTGAGCTGCGACCTCTGCGGCTGCAGGCTCGGCGAGGTGGGGAGACGCCTCTACTACAAACTGGGCAGAAAGCTCTGCAGGAGGGACTATCTCAGGTACACAACCCACTCCTCACACCCTCAGCCCTCTCCTTCACATTTCAGCTTTGCTTGTTCATTTAGTGAGTACAGCGAGGAATAAGGAATTGATTTTTAATTGCTCTTAAGGCCCAACAGCAGCCAGGGGTGTGACACAGCTCAGGTTTGAGATGTGGACTCGTATCATACTTGTAGAATCCCAGAATGATTGGGGTTGGAAGGGATCTTAAAGATCATCTCGTTCCAACCCCCTGCCACAGGCAGGGACACCTTCCACTAGACCAGGTTGCTCCAAGCCCCATCCAGCACTTCCAGGGATGGGGCAGCCAGAACTTCTCTGGGCAACCTGTGCCAGGGCCTCACTACCCTCACAGGGAAGAATTCCTTGCCAATATTTAATCTAAACCCACCCTCTGTCAGTGTGAAGCCATTCCCCCTTGTCCTGGCACTTCAAGCCCTTGTCCAAAGTCCCTCTCCAGCTCTCTTGGAGCCCCTTTAGGCACTGGTAGGTGCTATAAGGTCTCCCCAGAGCCTTCGCTTCTCCAGGCTGAAACCCTCAGCTCTCTCAGCCTGTCTTCATAATTTTGGGTTTCACATCCAGATGCTTTATGGTATTGCTGGGATTCTTCAGTAACTTATAGATAAATCTAGAGGTTATCTGTGTTGGTTAGATAAAAAACTTGGAGTTGTTTACAGTTAAGTCTTTAAAATCTTGTTAAAAAAAGGCGGTTTTTAATGGAAACAAAAGCATTGCTACATGTGGTGGGTAAACCAGAATTATTTGATAATGTGAAGAACATAGTAAGAGCTCCTAGGACTTGGAGTTGTTGGCATCTTGTGGTCTGCACAGACTTAACCCCACAGCTCCAGGTGAACCCCACAGGGTCAGTGTTGTTACTTGTTATGGGTATTTTTGTTGATAACCCTCTGCCTGTCAGTTTTTCCCAAAATTTGTAAGTAGAAGGATTAGTTGGAGATTAAGATATTTCATAAAAATTGGTAACAAAGGATCTTTACATTCTTGAGTACAATTAAAATGTGTTCCATTTCTTCTGGTTGTGTTCCATTTCTTCTAATGGATCCCTAACGTGTCAGGGAACAGAATAATGATATTTAATGGTATTTTTCCAGCTATTTCACTGAAGGCTGATTTACCTGCCAATAAAAACTAAACCAAAATCTCAGGGGACTCCCTAATTTTGCTGTCCCTGAGCTTTGCTGATGGGAATTTTGCTAAGCTGAAAGTAAGGACTAAGTTCTGCTAATGGGACCACTTGTAAATCCAGCAGTGATCCAGTGTTAATTAGACTCCCCAAATACTTTTCATCTTAAAATGGAAGCAACAGGAAGTATGGCAATACAATTAATGCATTTTCTTGCAGTGAAATTCAATGCTTTTATTTATTTAATAATGCAACAGATAATATCTTCCCCCGTTAATGAAAAATTTGGCAACCTTTGTGTAACCTTAGCATTACTTTTGTTGGGCAGAAGCGAACAGTGACATCTCCTGGTAGATGAAAGAAATTATGTTCTTTCCCTTTAATCCTTTCCTTAAACTACAAAGCACAGCTGAAGACAAGCAACATTTATCCATGGAAAGGTAATTTGTCAATTACAGAAGTGGAAGTATTAGCAGGGCACAACTTTGTGCAATATTCTGGGGAACCTCCCCGTGAAGTGCTCAGAAATTCAGGATAAGGTCATTGATCAGAGAAGTCAATTATGTTGATAGATTTGAGGAGATTTAGATTGGATATTAGAAGAAATCCCTCTCTGTGAGGGTGGTGAGGCCCTGGCACAGGTTACCAAGAGAAGTTGTGGCTGCCCCATCCCTGGAAGTGTCCAAGGCCAAGTTGGATAGGGGTTGGAGCAACCTGGGCTAGTGGAAGGTGTCCCTGCCCATGGCAGGGTTTAGAACTGCATGGGCTTTACAGTTCCTTCCAACCCCAACCATACTCTGATTCCATGATACTGAAAGCAGGTGAGGACCTTGGATTTTCTGCTTCAGTTTTGGTGTTGCAAAGTTTCCAGCTCTGCTCGGCAGCTTTCCTTGTCTTTTCCAAGTCTTTCTAACTCCGCACTGCTGTGACTAATGGTTCAAGGCACTGGGGTTGTGTCCTTGTTTTGATTTGATTTTTCCCACCTCCCAGCAAAGGCGCTCTGCTCACTCCTCTGCCATGTTGTTCCAGGCTCTTTGGCCAGGACGGGCTCTGCGCCTCCTGCGACAAGCGAATCCGGGCCTACGAGATGACCATGAGGGTGAAGGACAAGGTGTATCACCTGGAATGCTTCAAATGCGCTGCCTGCCAGAAACACTTCTGTGTTGGGGACAGATACCTCCTCATCAACTCAGACATAGTGTGTGAACAGGACATCTACGAGTGGACTAAGATCAATGGGATGATCTAGCAAGGACGTGCCTCAGAGTCTGTCACAGACATCTCACGGGCGATGCCGGTGCCCGGCTGCAGTGAGGAGATCGACACTGGAGCTGTGGAATTTAAAATGGGGGGAAACACCATGGAGTCGGCCCTTTGCAGACAGTGCCACGTAGAATGTAAACTACACATAGGTGAAGGAGGGAGAGCAAAGCAATAGTAGATAGACTGACTTGGGGTGACCACACGGACAGTAACTGACATCAGCCACGGAGACAAACACAACTCCATAACCAATTCTCCCAACTGGGAAAGAGTAGGGACTTCTGTAAAGAGATGTTATGATATCATCACCTGCAGACTAGGATTGTGCAATTAAATTTTATTTTTGTCTTGTTTTAATTAATTAAGTTTAGGCTACAGCTCTCAAATTAGGTGTGAGGAAGAATACTGGAAGGAAAGAACCATCCCTGATGTGGTCATTCCACATGGCCTTCCACTTTGGATGGGAAAGAAAGCAGGAAGAGGGTGGGGGTTATTTTTGCATGGATTTTTTTGTTTTTCCTTTGAGAATGAACAGTGCATCCTCTAGTCCCAAACTCTTCTTTTAAAAAATCCTGCTGAATAGTTGTTTTTGGGCACTTCTGTTTTGAGATGAGATGTTCCCCAGATCATTTCTATACAAATATAAATCTAAAGAGTTGTTCAACTATTTTATTAACTTAGATTATATCAATAAAATATTCGTTGTGTGTAGTAAGACTCTGCAGCTTTAATAAAAATAATGGAAGAATTGAGTGTTGTTATTTCTTTTTTTTTTTTTTTGAGTTGGGCTGGATTTTTGGTTGTATTATTTATTTTCTTGTTGGGGCTTGGAGCAACCTGGTCTAGTGGAAGGTGTCCCTGCCCATGGCAGGGAGTTGGAACTGGGTGATCTTTGAGGTCCCTTCCAACCCAAACCATTCTATGATTCTGTGGTATCATATTTCCTCCAACTTGTTTTCTCTAGGATAAATAGTCTAAATTCCTTCTTGCATGAAAGCTGTTTCACACCTCTGGCAATCTCTGTTTCCATGTCTCTCTGTTTTTCTGGTTATATGTTACCCTTTTTGAGATAGGTATCACTAGAACTCCAAGTTGTGCTCAAATACACTGAAATTTAAAGCTTTTGACAGAACTGAACAAGTCCCATCCACTCAGAAGACTCTTGGCATGTCCATTCCCCCCATCAGAACTAACACATCAGGAATAACACCCATACCTATGGGTATCAATTTGACTATTTTCAATAAATTTGTCACTTAAGGGATCTCCCATCCAAGTGGCAGCACAGATCAATGACAACACTTTGCATTTGACAATGGATATTCTGAGAGCTCGTTTGACTTTTCTTGATTTTGTTGCCACAACAAGCGTTGGGGACAAAACTCTTAAATCTTATTACTAGTGAAAGTGGAAACTATACATAATGAAATCATTGAAAAGTACAGTTTGAGGGCGCTGTGACTGAGCTCTTCTCCGGTGATATGCTGACCTCTGGAGGCCACAGGCAGCTGGTTAGAATTATAATTACCTGCCTAAATTCTTGCCACTAGAGGAAAGAAAGAGATGTGCAGGAGGAAAATTCAGCTATCAGCTCTCTTCATTCACAATGGCTCCTTGCAAATCTTAGATCCAGCTAGAAACAAAGTCTAAACTAATTAATTAATTAATTAATTTACATGGCTTGGTGCATGTACCCAGATGACAGGTTGGCATCTGCTGATAGTCCTGACTGGTGAGGGGCAGCAGGAGATAAAATGAGCTTCCCTTCGACAAAGCAAGCTATGGATTGGCTTCTCAGAGTTGCTCTGAAGAGGTTTTGAGCTACATCCTGCTCTCCTGCAGCAAGATGGTACCACTGACTCTAAAATCAGAGTTACACCAATATAACAACAGCACTGACATGCTCAGAATCAATAGGTATCAGTACAGGTAAGGGTTTTGATACTTATTCCCTAAACCCTTCCCAGTGTCATTTCTAACCTTACTAGGTCATCCTGCAGAGCTGGTTTTCATGATTCCACCTCACAAAGAGGTTTGACCAAAAATTTACTGTAAGGGGCCTCGTTAACATCTGGGCTGAGATCAGATAAGAGTGTCAATAGTTCAGGGAGGCTTTGTGATTTTACACTAACTAGACCAAGATCTGTATTTTTTTCTCACCTCAGAAGGTGTTCCCTTGTGTGACTTTTGTCAAAGTAGTTAAATATTCTATTTTTCAATTACCCACTTGTAGAATGGAGATATTGTCAATTATTCCATAAAATTTTTAAGATTTCCTAATGTAAATATGCTCATTTTGTGTAAGGTGTAGTTTAAACAGCAAAATACATTTTTTTAAACCTAAATGAATGCATTTGTAAAACAAGGATGTTGAAGGGTTCACAGTGGGCATCCTTATTTTGTTATAAGACCACCAGTGTGATCCAGTCTATGTAACTTCAGAAAGCTTAGGCTGAACTGGAAAGAAGAAGAGCCTCCACTTGAGCAGTAATATTGCTCTAACTGTATAATTATATCAGTCTGCTGGTGGACTTCTTCTTACCAGGTTCCCAACTCTTGCTCTTTGAATCCAGGAGGATAGAGAGAGCAGATTTCTCCTGGAATCAGTGTAACCAACGCTTCACCTCTGTCCTCACCTCAGTTATGCTCCTTAGAGTAAAGAACTGGAATAACAAGAAGATAAAATATTCAAAAAACCACAGCAAAAATAAAAGCAAAGATGACTTGAACTCATGAGCAAAAAACACAAAAATCTGACTATGACTTCATCACTGATATTCAAATGCACCATCCTTCCTGTGTTTTCACTATCAGCAGTATTTTAGAAGGCGTATCATCCGTCAAGATTTCCCTTCTTTGTCCCCATTATTCAATGTCAGGGTAGGAAGATGGGAGCATTACCATCCATATCACTTTTTTAATTCCCTGCCCTTGAATAAGGGCAATAAGAGCCCTGTATAATGGAGTTTTCAGGGGAGAGAGTAAATGGGAATCGGTTGTTAATTCAATACAGGATCCAGAAGCTGTCTCTCCCCTCTCTTTTCTCAAGGTAATACTCTGCCTCCAATTGTCATTATACCCAAGAATCAAATTATTTGAATTCTGGACACATCAGCACAAAACCCAAGACTCCCTGCCAATTTTGTAGCCGCCTTGGAAGAGAACATCAGAGAGCATCACTCATTTATACGACTTCCAGCCCCAGACTGTAAATTCAGAAAACAAGAAGGCCTCAGGTGCTGCACTTTAACAGGTCTTTCTGCTCCTGAATCACCCCCACCTTAACACCCCTATCACGCACAAGGTAACATTTTTATCTCTGAAAGGCAAAGCTTTCAAGCATCTGCCAGGGTGAGCATCCGCTTTGTATGGCCTGGGTGTGAATTGAAAATGAGACTGTTAAGTTTATTAATTGGTATCAGTGGCTTAAGGCTTTGAAGGAGATTCATGACACTTGGGAAAATAATCTATAAAGATTTTTGTTGCTCTGAAAAGACAGTGCAGCATCAGCTTATTTCACTTGCAGCAGGTTCATCTCTTTTATAGAGCATATACTGCACTGCAGGCAAAGGGAATTTTAATGGACATTGAAAAAAAATATCTATTCCTCTGTCCCACAACAACTGAAAAAAAAAACATAAAAAGACACAGAACAGAGAGGTTGAGATATGATATCACAAAACATTTAAGGAACTATAATTAAATTAGGATTCAGAAGTCTATCAATGCGATGAAGATTAAACTGGCTGAAAGTTGAACCGTGTTTGAAGCAACTTGTTCTCTCCTGCTGTGGGTCGCTTTGTAGCAGGCTAATGAGAAGGCACATCTTGGAATGGTCTCTAATAAATCAGCAGATCTCTGATGGTTAATTAAACATAGTTTGCAGGAGTATACACCATGTTCCATTTTCAAGTGCCTTGCAAGCATTAATTACTCAACAGCCTCTGCAGACATTTGCACTTGGGTGGTAAAGCCATGAACTTTGGCTAAAATAAACACATTTGGTGACATCTCTGGTGTATTCTTCAAACACAGAGCTTGATCCACCATTTCACTCTGTGTAGAAATACTCAAGCAACTCTTGAAGCCCCTGTGTTCTTTACCCACAGCAAAGGGATGATCAAAAAGCTCCTGTTAAACTGTTTCTCTATTAAAAAGTAAATTTTCAAATATTTAATTTTTTGCAGGGCGAAAAGCAGGTAATGCATGAAAAATTTAGATTTTTTTAAAAGATTTTCAGAGTAGAGATATTTCTTTTTTTAATGAAGAAATTGAATACACCTTTTCCTAAGTGCTCTGTGATCACCTCTGCTCTCTGTCTGGCATATTCTGGTTATATTTATACGTTGATGTAAGACAGCAAAGCTATAACCAAAGGTGAATGGACTGATTTCTGTGGAGATGCTGGAACTGGAGGGATAGCAAGAAGGAATGCTGTAACAGGAGTGACTAGAGCAATGGAAAGCAGTTGCTTTGTGCTGTTGAGAGAGGAATAACCTTTTAAAGCCATGACCAAGAGAACTAACCCCTTTTTTTAGTCCAGTGTGCCAGCTACCTTTCATATGATTCCTGAGATGTCTCCTCATCAGGGCTGTAACTTCTTGGCTTGGTTGGTAAAAGCTCACAGGAGTCTGGTTTTCTCCTCTCCTCAGATGTGTGTCTCATCTCAAACAACTTTACCAATGTACTTCAGGACAGCTGTGAAGTAGTTTTGAGCTACAGATACTTTACTTATTTATTTACATTTTAAAGAGACAATCACAATAAAGCTGAAATTCTTCTCCGATAAGACACATAGTCTTCAGTCTGACCATATCCTGAAGTATCTTGACAGCTACCCAAAGCAGTGCTTATCATGTTAATATCTCATTGAAAAAGACCTAAGGCCTGCAATCATCAACCTAAATATGCTTTGTAACACCGGGAAACTCTTGGTCAGTCCAAGATAATGCTCCATCATCACGTGGTTGTGATTTTTTGCAGTCCAGAGCTGTGAGTGAGCTCCAAATGAGCCGTGATGCAGTTGCCCTGGAATTCTTGGAGTTGGCCCAGCAGCTTGTTTGACCCACTATGCACGAGAAGCGTGTTGTTCAGCTGATAAGAAAACTGAGAACGTGCATCAGCAAATATGTTTGTTTATCCCATAATAACTGTTTTTGAGCAGAGAGAGGCCGGGTCTGCACTACACAGATAAGAGCTTGGACCAAAAGGACGACCAAAGGTTGCACCAGGCTTCCTGGAAACTTCAAAAGAGAAGCTTTCGGTGGGAATGGATGACTAAGGGAATTGCAAAGGGCTTCTGGAGGCTTTTATCTGTGTACTGCCTCTTCAAATCCAGCTCAGCACTTCAGCCATTTGTTGTAGCCATCCTCTGATGAATGAGTGCGCTCTGGGTTCAGGTGTTCATAGCCAAAACCACCACAACTGCAGCCACATCTAACTGCCCTCCTCATTACCAATCTCAGCTAATGACCTAAAGAGAGTGTATGGAGCTGAAGAGTAAGCTGCTATCTGCTTCATACAGATGTGGGTTTTTTTTAGTTCAGGAAATAACAGCAGCAGAGTTTTCTCCAGGGATGCCTCATTATTCTCCATGTTCCTCAGGTAAAGAAACACCTCCTGAGCTCCCATACAAAACAACCAAGGTCTCAGCACTTTCCACAGGATCATGAAATATTCCTCCAACCCTTGCTTTTGGTGGGGTCTTTCACACATCAGGAATCAGGAATCACACACAGTGAAAATGCTGGAAGTGCATGAAACTAGGAATATTCCTGAGGCTTTATTACTGCCCTTTTGGACCAAGTTAAGATTGAAATTAGCAATCTTGGTCTCCTGTGGATGTTGTCAGTGCTAGTCTCTGTCAGTGTTAATCAAGCACACACAACTATGTACAAAACCTGAACACAGGTAGCAGTGCTGCTGACCTGTGATGAAGTACCTCTGATTATCCACTGAGTTTCTCTTATACATTATCTGCTTAATTGCATGTGTTAGCTCTTGGAGGCAAGAATCATGCCTTTCTATGCCATCCACGCTCTGTAAAGTAAATAAACTTTGTTTTTTATACTTTTATAGGTTAATGTTTCCATTTTTAGTAGTATTTTCTATTTGGTTTATGTGAAAGAGGATGATATGAAAAGCAAACCAACTCCGAGCTAAGCAACCCTGGGAAAGAAAAAAATGGCTTTGCCAGTTTGTGTCAACATTGAATCTTTCATCCGAAGAAAAAAGCCCACTCTATCAACATTCCTCTCTAAGTGGAATTCCAAACTCTCCAAACATATATAAATATTTTAGACCAATTTCAGAGCTAAGAATCTGAGACAAAAATATTTGCTAATAACAAAAGACAAGCCTGAAGTCACAGAGCACTTTGGCTCAGAGCTGGGAGGACCAGAAGAGGTTTCTGACAACCTCAAGCAACTGATGTAGACAAGAACATCCATATAGGGTCATTGGACAATTCCAGACAGAACTGACAGATAATTCCAGTTGCTCTGAGTCTTTCACTGTAACCACTAGATGAAGTCCATTGGTTGATTCTTGGTGATTCCTTTGACTTTGTTTGACTGTGGAGCTGCCAAGGCTAACTTACCAACCTGTGAGATTCAGGAGGGGGGTGTTTTTGCCTGGGTCCACGTGGCAGTAATGAGGAAAGAATTTTTTCATGTGTTGATTCATTCTGTGAGAAAGCAGCTCAAAGCTGTACTCTGACAGATATCCCATTTGTTACTAAAATGTCCGACAAGCTACTCTGCAATATTTAATTTATTCATGTACACATTTCCCTGAAGTTCTGGCTCTGATCCCTTTCTCTGCCTCCCTGTCATCTTTCACATCTCATCTGAGATTCACTCCTGTGAAGCCTCAAAAAGCAATTTGTTATCAGTTCATATGTAAATCCCCCACTTTTCAAAGGACTGCTGAACTGTCTTTATGTCTATAAGTGATTCACTGGAGTCACTGGATGACCCTAGAGCTCCCATTTTTAATTTTCTTACCCTACTCCTTCCGTACTCTTTATTACAGCCACTCATTGTGTTCTGGGTATTTTGAGATGATCTGATTTCCAAGGAAAGGTCACTGCCTTGTTGTTCCTATAAAGCCCTGACCTTATTGCATCTTTGCCACAGTAAAGAACAAACCCAATAATAACAGTATAATAACAATACAAATTTTCTGGACCTCAGCTTCTTTCTTACTACCAATTCCCTAAGCTGCCTACTCCCCTCAAAGTCTCAGTTTTGCCCACTTATTATTGTCCACTTAGAGCACTAAGAAACTGATGTGAAAAGCAGACCATTCCCTGCCCAAAAACCTTAGCACATTAGTTGAATTTCAAGAGACACTCAGCACCCTGTGGTGAAGATCCCTAGTGTTTAATTTCACTAGGTTTTCTATAAGTAAAAATAAATGAAGGATACTAAAAGCCTCATCATCCTTCAAAGATTAAACATGGGATGCATGAAGCAATCTGAGAAATTTTCAGCCTGAGGAGCACCTCTGATCTATTTGGCCATTTGGGCTCTATGGCTGGTCATAATGGAAGAAAAATTAGGCTCCAATTATTAAAGTGGAAAAGAACCTTTATGTCTAGAGTGAGCTGGAAAAATTCCATGATAACTTACTGGTGTCACTTTGTGCAGCTGTCAGTTACTTAATGGAGAATGCAAAGGCTGATGTGGGTACAAGATCAAAATATGGCAATTTTAAGTGGTTTTATATTTGCTTTTGGTTTTGTGGGTTTTGGTCGGTTGGTTGTTTTTTGTGAATTTTTTCTTCTGTCTCAGGAACAGGTATTTTCTTTTACTATGTGTTTTTCGCACTTGTTAGGAGATCCTTTAGGAAAGTAAAATGCTAAACCCTTGACTAACACCTCAGATCTATGCAAGTACTAGAAGCAAAACTCTCCAGGCTTTGGATCAATCTTTTGGCAAAACCTGATGGAGATAAAGAATTATAGACCTTCTCTTGGCTCTGCATTGTTAGATCTTCATGGACCACAAACCCAAGGACAAACACAAGTAATAGCATTTTAATAACATTTTAATCATGCATTAGAAACAGTTCTTTCTCTCAAATCAGAACAAGCTCACTAAAAGTGAGGGACATAGAAAGAATAGCTTCTATTTTTGCTGCAGCTGTCACATATCATGTGATTTGTTTCATATAAAATGTGATTTGTGGGGTGAAGTTGTAACCCCACAATTGAAGTTTGAGGTAGTGCAAAAGTTAGGCCGTGTTCCATGGGAGCAGTGGAGCTGGTTAGATGGTTTCCACGGACACGGCCTTGGGTTGCAGGGAGTACAAGGTTAAGACTGTTTGATAATGTGCAGGTGCTTGAACTCCTGGATGTCTTTGTGAAAATATGTTTATGTTGTGTGTGGGAAAGTAGAAGTTAACATGCTCAATAAAGGCTGCCTGCTGCGCTGAGCAGGCAGACATCTCTTGTCTCACCGTCCTAGTGTGTCTTGTGTGTCTTTCTTCCCCCACCGGACCAAGGCCTCACAACAAGATACCCTGAGACAGTGATTCATATATACCCTTAAGATGCAACATGTTTTTTTTATTTGAAGCCATTCCCCCTTGTCCTGTCACTCCAGGCTCTCCAGCTTTCTTGGAGCCACTTTAGGCACTGGAAGGGGCTCTTAAGTTCTCCAGGGTGTACAACCCCAACACTCCCTATTAATTCCTGTCCCTTTGGTAAACAGAAAACTTCAAAGCAAAGGCAAACAATCTGCTGTTGGAAGCAGTCAGTTCCCCCTCATCTTTCAGGGAGCTCCATGGTCTGATCCTGCAAGAATATATCCACATGAAAATTCAGTGGTCCAAGTACTCCACTGAACACAGATAATTTTTTCTGTTTCAGGAAAGCAAATTAAGACACTTGATCTCTTAATATTCATTAGAAGGAAAGCACAGCTTTGTGTGCATCTGTTAAGCCCCACACTGGCAAGCTGGGCTCCTGCCAGTACCCAAACCACAAGAGCCAGACACCATCTGGGATGCTCGAGGATATGGAGACACCTGCCCAGGGTACACAGATTGGCACAGTCAGCAAGGGCTGAGCAGCACCAGGGCGGAGACCACCAAAACCCTGGTGGTCTCAGCTCCCCATGATGCTGGGGCTCTGTCTGAGTCAAGCATCCCTACAGGACAAAGTTCAACAAAGGCAAAGTCCTACACCTGTGTCATGGCAATCCCAGACACACAGGTTGGGCTGAGAAGGGATTGAGAGCAGCCCTGTGGAGAAGGACTTGGGGGTTATGGCTGATGAAAAACTCAACATGGGCCAGCAGTGTGTGCTCACAGCTTGGAATGCCAATGGCATCCTGGGCTGCACCCAAAGGCCGAAGAAGAGAATTTTCCCCCTTTGCTCTGCTCTCGTGAGATCCGACCTGGAGAACAGTGTCCAGTTCTGGTGTCCCCAACATAAGAAGGACATGGAAGTATTGGAGTGAGTTCAGGGGAGGCCATGGAGTTGATAAGAGGACGAAAGTTTGGGATGTTCAGCCTGGAGAAGTTTGTGTGGAGATCTCAGAGCAACCTTTCAGTATCTGAAGGGGACCTACAGACAAGCCAGGGAAGGACTCTTTGTGAGGAACTGTAGTGATAGAACAAGGAGTAATGGGCACAGAATGAAAGAGTGGAAATTTAGGTTTCATATTAGGATGAAATTCTTCCCTGTGAGGGTGGTGAGACACCGGCACAGGCTGCCCAGAGAAGCTGTGGATACCCCAACCCTATCAGTGTTCAACCCCAGGCTGGACAGAGCTTGGAGCAACCTGGTCTCGTGGAAGGTGTCCCCTGCCCATGGCAGAGAACAAGATGATCTTTAAAGTCCTTTCCAACCCCTTATAACGCTCTACGATTTTATGACACGTTTAACCGCTGAGGCGGCACGGGGGCTGGAGGCGGCCGCCCGCCGCTGCTCGGCGGGGGTTGCACCGGGGCAGCGTGCGGGACCCTGCCCGCCCCAAAGCCCCGCAGCCCGGTCGGATGCCTTTAATCCCGCCGGGGCTGAGGGCTGAGTTCTGAGGGCTGAGTTCTGAGGGCTGAGGCTGCTGCGGGTGACGGCGAAGCCCCGCCGCGCCCAGGGGGCGCTGCCCGGGCCGTGCCGCGCGAGCGCCGCGATGGGCGGTGCGTCGCCGGGACGTCTCTCAAGATGGCGGCGCCCCCAGACATGGAGCTGCCCGCAGCCCTGAGCCTGGAGCTGCTCCCGACCGACCCGCTGCTCCTCATCCTCAGCTTCCTCGACTACCGGGATCTGGTGAGGTACGGGCGGCTCGCGGGGCTGGCACGGGCACGGCGCTCCCGAGGCTGGGTGGGAAAAGGGTTTGGCTTCCTGCGGCGGACACGGCTTGAGCACCCTTCCCTTCCAGCAGCTACGGGCTTTCCCCCGTTTTTCCTTTTTTTTTTTTCTTTTTTTTTTAAACAAATTGAGATGTTCCCTTTTACTGAGAGGGTGGTAAGACACTGGCACAGGTTGCCCAGAGAAGCTGTGGCTGCCCCATCCGTGGAAGTGTTCCAGGCCAGGTTGGACGGGGCTTGGAGCAACCTGGGAGAGTGGAAGGCGTCCCTGCCCATGGCAGGGTTGGAATTCAATGGTCTTTAAGGTCTCTTCCAACCCAAACCATTCTGCGAGTCTGCTTTTATCTCCCCCATTATATGTTGGCTTTTTTTGTACCTAAGCGAACCAAACTGAATTTGGGAAATCAGTAATGTTTTCCCCTAAAACTCTTGTGTATCCATGGGCAGACAAAGGGTGGTCTTGCTGCCAGTAAATATATTCCATCATGCGAATGAGCTTCTGTTTGACGGAAACCCAAATGAAATTATTCGGGTGACTTTTCAGGGAAGGGAAGTTGCAGGTGCTTCTTGGAAGAGTTGTGACTCACACAGTGAAGGTGAGAGTGTGGTTTTAGGTAAAACCTCACCAGTGAACTGCACGCTCTGGCAGTGATTGAAATCACTGTTCAGTCAAGGAGGGAAGAATAATTATGAATAAAATAGAATATTGCCCAAATATGGGGGTTTGGTTTGGGTTTTTTTCCCCCTCAAAAATATTAGTCAAGAATGATAAAGGCATCAGGGAGAACAAAAAAAGAGATTAAGTGTAACAAAAACTCTTAACAGTTGTTATGGATGGTTTGGTTGTAGTTGCTAATGGCGTAGTAAAGGCACTACAATTTTTGTTACGTATTTAAGAAAATAAGATGGGTTTTGCTGTGCAAAGATAGCTAAATACTGTGTAGATGTCTTATTTATAAGGTCAGTAATGGCAGTTTTGCATAACTGCCTGTTTGTAACACTCAAAGTGTTAATTGAGGAAATCTCTAGGTTGTTTATATTTACTTAAGTGACATATATACTGTGAGCATTGCAAACACTACAGTTTCCCTCTATTCCACCAGCTGGTAAATCTGGTGGTGGCCCTTAAATATTTGGTCACTTCTCAGCTTTTCTGTTGTTTATGTAATTAGTGAGAATGGCTTTAATTGCACTTTTATCACATTTTAAACCATGTGATCCTGTGATGCCTCAGTAGCTTCTTTCCTTCCAGAAGTTTACAGGCTTGATTAAAAACACCAACACAACAGATTTCTGCAAGGGCTTTGACTTTGGGGTATTTCTGTTCCCCACAGCCCATATATAACATAAATATAATAATAAAACATGTAAATATAAAAAAATCTCTGTGTCATGAACGAAGTTCTTACATATCCAAATGTCAGGGGTTGAAGTGAATGTGTTTGTGTCGTTGAGGATGCAAAGGGTAATTTCAGTACATGCAGGAGAATCACTTTGATGAGGTTGATTTTGAAATACAATTACAATTCTAGTTTAAACAGCTTATAGTGGATATGAGGGAGGAAAAAAGATGTCTCGAACAGCTGATATGAATAATTCTGTATTCTTAGTGCAAGATGCTTTGACCAGCTGTGGACTTTGGCTGATTTTACTTATAAAAGACAAGATTGAGAGTCATCTTTATCTCATTATGTAACTATGTTTTTCTTATTTACCAGTTTCTGTTCTACAGGGACAAAACACCAAAAAGTAGTAACGGAAAACTTAAGTTTGGTAACCTCATTTGGGGTATTTAGATGTTAATCACAGCCATTCACACACATTAACTGTTAGAACAAGCTACCAGAGGAAATGATGTTACCACATCTAAACTGGTGGTATCTTTTGAGGAGGTTCTTCAAAGTTTAGCTGATAATTCAGCTCAAATTCATTAAGCCAGGATCAACTTAAATGATTTCTGAGGGCTGTTTTAGACCTATATACTATAGGATTTTTAATATTTCATTTGCAGTAGTGCTTTGTAGTGCAGGATGTGATTCTTTTAACTTTCTGAAGCAGCAATGCAATGGCAAGAGCTGATATCTGGTTTTCGTTAGGGTGACCTTGCAGTATTTATTTCCAGGTTATCATCCTTTGTATTTTTCCTGTGTCTATCTTTTTTTTTCTGGTCATGAAGTTTGTTGTTTAAACAACTCAAAGTGGAAAGTAGCTTTGTAGCATTCCAACTGTATAGTTTCTGTGGCTTACTGTGGAAAAGGTAGAGCCTGACAGTCCAGGTAAGAAAGGGATTTAAATCATAGCCAGCCAGTGCTACTGGATTGCTTGCCACTGGAGGAGTGGAGTCATGCTGGAATCTTTCAAGCAGTGTTTATACTGGTGTAGGTCTACAGGATGACCTGCTTTACAAAATCACTTTGTAGAAAAGTAGTTCATGACTTACACAGCTCTCCTGAAGACTTTTAATTGTTGTAAGCACAGCTCTAAAAGGCCAGCTAGCTGACTTTCAAACTCTGCATTTATTTCACTGCTCAGTGGTTATCTCTGTTTGTTTTGCTGCTCTTCTGCAATCAATTGTAATGATTTTATATTTATAGTTGCTGCTATTTAAATCGAAGACTGAATCAGCTGTCAAACCATGATCCATTGTGGAAAAGACACTGCAAGAAATACTGGCTTATTTCAGAGTAAGTAGGGTTGTTTAAAGCCTTTTTTTCCTCTAAAAATGAATTTCTAAGACATGATAAATTATGTAAAAAAGCTTCATGAACGTGTGAGGGTTAAAAAGTTTTATGAGTGGATAGAGAAGAGTTGATGTGGAGACTTCTCAATTGTTACATTTTTATGTAGGTGTGTGAAGGTGTGCTAAATTTTGTAGCTTCAGCATTGGAGTGAGGAGTTGGAATATATCTTATCAGAGAGATGCAAGGGCTGCAACAATTTGGTGGCAAATATCCTCTGTCAGATGTTAGTCAGCACTTTTTTGACAGCCTGTCTTCCCGTAGCCTGTGAGGAAAATTCTTCGGAATTCCCTAAGAATGTGCACTGATCTGAAAAGTCACTGAGTTCTCATTTAACTCTCTGGTTTGCTCCTTAATCCTTCTTAGTGGGTGAATAAAGGAGTTGGTGACTAATGCAGTAGATAAAAAGTGTGTGTGTGAAATGTGCTGTGAATTAGCTATTCACCAGTTCCAGAATTCACTATTATACAGAATCTGTTTAAAAGGCACTCTGTGTAAAGGAGCATTGTTTCCAAATTTTCCCCTAAGTACCCCAAATGTTTCCTAATTTGGTTCCAGCTTGCTGTTGAATAGATGCTGGAATTAATTGAGTTTTTGTAGCTTCAGGTGGCACAAAGTGTTCCTGGGTTAATATTCCTGCCAAATAACAAATCCCAAATCCTTGAGTTTAGAACATGAGCTTTTCAGGCTGGTATTGAACTTATTTCCTTTGTGTCCACTTAGAGAGGAGAAAAGCCGACGGAATGAGAGCTGGAAATCCATCTTCATCAGCACCTACTCCGACCTGGGGAGATACATCCGCTACTATGCCACCCTGAAAAAGGCCTGGGATGACCTGAAGAAATACCTGGGACAGTGGTGTCCCCGCATGATCGGCTCTTTGAAAGGTACTGTCACACCTGCCTGGCTCACCCAGCTTTGTCTTTGGTTTCTATGACTGATTTTTTTTTTTTGTTTGTTAATATTTTTTAGTGTAGTAATCCCATTATTCCCAATATTACTCTGATTTTATGCGTGAGGTTTTCTTAAGACCTAATTAAAACACAGTCACGCGAAAACAGGCATTTTAATCTGAAGCCAAACAAAAAGGAAGTTGTTGTTGTTTTTTTTTTTCCCCATAGTTTTCCCTGTGGTCAAACAATAGTTTTTCCCTTTTTTTTTTTTCCCCACTTAAGATTCTATTTTCAATTTCAGTTCGTGTTTTAAGACTTGAAGTACATCCAGTGTTCTGGCTCATGAATCTTACACAGCTACAGTTGAGTTTGAGCTTTTCTGGTATAGGGACAAAAAAGACTTCTAAATTTTCAACTGCTCAGTTTTCTGTATGAAGTTGACTTTTAGCCCAAGATGTTTGATTTAACCTGATCTGTGAAATTAAAAGACAAATGATCTCTTTCCTACTTAAATCTTGAATTTTCTTGGCTTGCTGGATAGTGCTGGTTTCCTAAGTTTTGCTAAGTATTTGTGATAATAGAATATGGTTAGAACTTAATGTTTTCTTTACATTTTTGTGGAGGGGTGGTTTGAGGCTTCACTCAGGTATTCAGAACCTCTGAATTGTCAGTCAGATATTTTGTTACTAAAATAGAAAGTTGGGGGTGTTGAAGAGATTTTACCACAGTTTTACTTTCAAAATCCCTCGTAAGCAGTTTGGTGCAATGAAGCCTCTCTTTTCTACAGAAAGTCAAAAATAAATTAGAATTATCAATTTCCACACTTGTAGAGCGGTGGCAGGTTTTAGACCTTTGTAGATAAACCTTTTAGATAAAATCTTTTTAATACCCTTTGTAAGTGATATTGTTTCAAACCTTTTTAATACCTTTTGTAAGGGATATTGTTTCAATGAATTGTTAAATTATATGCTATAAATGAAACAGATAATGAATACAAAAAGGGTTTCAAAAGATTGCCAAACAAACCTTGATTGGAACAGACCACACAGGCCACCCAGTTGAATTCTGCTAGAAGTGAGGGTGTGGAAACCTGCATGTGGACGTGTAAGAATAGTTACTCTCCACCCCTTTCTGTTGTTGATATGAAAATCCCCTTGTTAAAACCCATTTATTGCTTCAAATTCCAGGTGAATGGTGGCTGCAGCCAACATATCTGTGTTACTGATTGAACTGGAAACTGAGAGAGAATGATAAAAGAGTAAAATCAATATTGCCTGAAAGTTGTAACTGGGACTCAGCTCATGACAAATTCTGGGGAAAAGGTTGATTTCACTTGATAAATACTTTGTGCTGAAGTCAGGCCTGTTGAGGTTTCACTGGCTGGAGATTGGTGCTGTCTTAAATAATCAGTTCATGTCATCATCTCCGTTCCAAATTTATGTCATATTCATTCTGTGCCACCCAGCACACAATAAAGTCACCAGATACTGACTTGAGTCTGTGTTCTTTTGATCAAGGCATCTACAAATTCCATGCTTTGTGTTGGAAATACTTGAAATAGCATTTCTTTTGTCCCCAGAGAGTGTGAGGGAGGAAGACCTGGATGCTGTGGAAGCGCAAATACGTTGCAAACTCCCGGATGATTATCGGTGTTCATTCCGCATCCACAACGGGCAGAAGTTGGTGGTGCCTGGGTAAGGAGAGAAAACTACTCACCAAGTTATTAATTTCTGTTGTATTTCTTGGACACCTTATTTATTAATGAGGTAAAATGTCTCCTGAACAGGATAAATGAAGCATTTAAATGGATTGTCACTGAGTCACCACTTGAGTGACACTTCCAGAACTGGCTGCCTTCTAATCTTGGAAGTAATTGAAAACACGGGATAGGTTTCTAATTGCTCCAATTACTCTTAAACTTCCCTGTTTCCTAGTGTAAACCTTTTTGATTTTTTGCAGTAACTCAAACTTCCAGCTGTTACGCTTTTAATCATCCCACTGCAAGTTGCTTCCCTGAAGTTTTGCTTTGTATTACAGAAGTAAATTAGCCTCTTGCACTCCTCAGACTTCATTCTTTAATACCTTTTTTTCTTTAAAATGATTAGGGAATAACTTTCAAATCAGTCATTAAGTAGAGTGAAAATGTCAGTTCTGCAAATTAAGTTTTCTCAGTAGATTTTACAATTTTATGCAGTTTCAGCATAAATCAGAAATGGAAGCAATTGTCATTGTCAGGTGCTCCAGGTTTCTGTGTTTGGATGTTGGCAGAATGTGCTAATTCCAGGCATGACTTCGTAAGGAGAAAGAGGAATGGAACCTGTTGCCCAAGATGGGATCAGCCTATGGCACACTGACATGTGGCAGCTTGCACCTGAGTCACTGCTTTCATAACACCACTGAAAGCTCAGCATCTGCAGGAGTTTGCATCTAATTTGCCTTTCCCTGGTGTTCTCAGCAGGGAGTGTGGGTGTGGAGCTATAGGCTGCAGACCTGTGTACTCTTCTTTTGGCAAGTGCACTGCCCTTGGGAGTTATCAGTTTGATCATGTTACCTTTTTTGATCATTCTTCCATTGAGTGTATGTTGCTTGGGTTTTTTATTTTCACCCTGGCTCTCATCTAACCCAACATTCCTATCAACATTAACCTTAGCTTCCAATGCTCACCTCCATTCCTAATCTCTACACCTTTCCGATTAGCACTGCTTTTTTCCAAATGCTTATTTTTGTCTTTTATATATGAGAAGAGAGACTGCTTTTACTGCTTCAACATCACTTTCTTACCGTCAAAACCAAATAAAAAATCCCATCCTTTGCTGTGATGCTTACACAAAGCTAGTTAAAAATTAGACAGTTGATGACCTTGCCGTGTCATGTTGATGAATCTTGTCTCCTTCCTGCCTTGTATGTCTGTTTATTTGTGTCTGCATGCCTTAGTTTTATACTGAAATTATAATCTCTCTGCCTCAGTGGTTATTTTGCTTCTCAGCCTTTTCTCTGAAGCACAGACCACCTCGCTCAGTGTAATTTTGATCACTGACTGTTCCTGTAGCAGCTTGGTATTGTTTATTCCATGGTAACATTGTGGATGCTTTGATAGTATCGAAATGAACTTGTACAAAACTGGAGATACAGATCACTGGCTATTATTATATTTCCCGGAAGATCACAACTTTGCCTTGTGGATTTATCTTTCCTGTTTTTGCTGTTTCCAGTCTGATGGGAAGCATGGCCCTGTCCAACCACTACCGCTCCGAGGACCTGCTGGACATCGACACAGCAGCTGGAGGGTTCCAGCAGAGGCTGGGGCTGAAGCAGTGCCTGCCCCTCACCTTCTGCATCCACACTGGCCTGAGCCAATACATGGCCCTGGAGAAGGTGGAGGGACGGAATAAATACGAGATCTTCTACCAGTGTCCAGTAAGGAACATATGTTTATACTTGCCAATGTGCTTTGCTAATGATTGATGGTGCCTCTTTGCATGTAATTGGGTGTCTGAAATATTTTATGTAGCAGAAAGTGAATACTAAGAGATGATTATTAGTTTGCCCTGAGTTACCATCTGATTATCATTGACATAAAGTTGTTAATGGCTATAGCAATTTCTATAGGTCATGATGGTGGACAAGATTAATTCTTATTGGAAGGTATCAATTTAATTTGCTCAGTTTATGGCAGGTGTGTGTATATATATGTACACACTCCCTCTTTCTGTAAGGAAGAAAAGACCTGGTGGCTTCCTTTCCACCATCCATTCACCTCAAAAGACAGTGGGATGTGTAAAGGATGGTTCTTGTAAAAAAGATAGGGATCTTCATCCTGCTGTCAAGTTTGTGGCAGTTTGTTTTCAAAGCAGGTAGTAATGACATTTATAGGGATTGTTTGATAATGGATCACTTGAAGAATGTTAAGATCCTCCTTTGTATTATGCCAAGTATTTAAACCTTCTGGTGCTGCTTGGGAACTTGGAACATTCCTCAAACACTTCTATTTTGGTTCATCTGTGGACAGCCCTGCTGTGTTAAGCAGCCAGATTTTAGGTTTAGCGAATACTGGGAAAGTGTTCCCATTGTTATATTTCAAGTATTGAATTTGAACCTTGTAAGTGCAATGCTCTCTTTCTAATATATCCTTAAACTTTCCCTTTTAGGACCAAATGGCTCGAAATCCATCTGCTATTGTTATGTTCATTACAGGTAATATTTTCTACTAAAACTTGCCCTTCTGTGTGTCTTTTATGCAAATCAGTCACTTTCTAACCTGTCTAACAAGGTGAGCAAAACCTCTGTTAGCTGTCATGGGGTGATGTCAGTGCTTATTAAATACAACACCCAAGTGGACAGAAAGATTTTATTTTCTTTTATTTTTCCCCAGTAGTTTTTGCAACCATGTGAGAGGTTGAAAAAATCTGGTAGTTGTGGTTATGTCAAATTTAATTCCTTTCAGTGGCAAAGAAGACATGTAACAAGTGTCACCAAAGTTAATACTAAAATTTAGCCTCTTACATTTCTTATTACAGGGAGAAGCCACACTGGGCAATGCTATACCTTGGGTAGAAGGTAGTCAAACTCTTAGCCACGTCAATTTGAGGAAACCTTTTTAGGTGTTGCTGCTTGTGGGATGGTCCAGCTTATTTCAAAGTATTCCACTTGGCTGGAAGGGTTAATCTTGGCTTACCACAGGGTGGAGGAGAAGCTTCACACACAGCATTTCTCTTGAAGGTGGCAGGTAAATTGATCCAATTTCTCTATCTGGAGTTACTTTACACAAGGTTTGCATTTTGTGGATTAGTGGTAGAAAGGAGGATAATAAACATGGAGTCCCTTAGACTTCCAGAAGGGCAAAGGACAGCACACAGAGCTCGTGCTCAAAGGAAGAAGTGGTAGGCACACTTAATCTAACAGGAGTGGGAGCACTTGATAACACATCAGTGAAGGTGAGGATAATAATTTCTCAGTATTTCAGCTTAAATCCAGTTTTGAATCACAAATATTGACAAACAGCTGAACTCTTCTATAGAGCTCTGTATTGCAATGCTTGGAAGATTTATGGCTGAGAAATTCTGTGTGTGAAACTCTGAGAGTTAAATGTGACATCTTGAGTGTCTGCTTAGCAATCAGGCCGTTCCAAAAGAATGGCTGTGGGTGTATGAGAAGGTGTTCTCAGACAATGGCTCCAATTGTATGAAAATCCCAGGCTCTTTGGAATGACACACAGCTTTAGTCTTCTGGGATTGTAGCAGGAATTGGAGGGTGTCTGACTTATCACTCTTTTTAAGGAGAGGAAATTCTGCACCTTGCTGGCATGTTTTTTAGAAACTATTCATATGGAAACCAAATAGTGAGACCGTGATCATAATGTGAAAGTATTATAGTTAAGGGATTCTTTGTTGGCTGTGTGATTTCTGGAGTATGCACTCTTAACTCCTAATTCTTGGTTGGTTCCTGCAAATTATCCTTGCTGGTAGGATGAACTGGAGTATTGACTGGCTCATCTAAGGAAGTGAGAGTTTGTTATAAAAATATTCAAAGCTTTAAACTTTTTCCTTGAGGTATTTACTGTAACGTGCTCAGTGGTACATTTACCTGTCCTTATGAATGCTTTTTTTCTTTGGTATGTAGGTACATCCTACTTGGAATGGTTTACATCCTATGTAAACAAAGTTGTAACTGGAGGTTATCCCATCATCAGAGACCAGATTTTCAGGTACCTTGACTGGCATTTATAACCTCAGTGCAAGGTTTTGAAGCTGCTTCTAGAATTCTGACCTCTTTCCAAGTAGTTTTTGGTGTCTGAGACAAAAGCTGATGGTGGAGAGAGGAAAAAGGACATGAAACTTCCTGAAAATAAAGCTGTAAAACAGCAACCTCATTTTTTTAACCAGAAGCTTCAGAGCTTATAACTTTGCATTAATGGGACCAGAATTTTGCATAAGAGATCTGAAGTTTAGTGAACAGCAAGATATTCTGTGTGCCATGAGTGTGTTGCTGTTACAGGACTGTTCTGAGTTATTAAACAACCAATTGTTTCAGCAAATTGGTCTTTAAAATGACACTTGAGTATGCAATAAACAGGACTTGACCTGGTGTTTGAATCTTCTTGCACTTGCAATTTCTTCTAAATACAATCAAGAACCTTAGTTCTATCTAACTGTGATGCTGTAGAACCAAGTTCTTGATCTGTAAATTAATTTGCTGTTAGAATTTCTAGGTTTTGTTCTTTGAACAGCAGAACAACACAACCTTATTAAACAAGCGTGTTTTCATTGACTTCAGATCAAACAATGCACCGAACTTGGTGCAAGTGTTAATGGAGTTCCAAAGAGAAGCACAGCTTCTTAGGTGATGAGGAATTACACGTCATGGAGACACTGCACACACCCATCCTTTATTTTACTGCTTAATGAAAGGTTAAAAATTACATTTAACTTAGCATCACAGTGTTCTTATTAGTAATTAACTAATTGCTTTCCATGTCTGTTTTTCTGTATTGAATGTGCAGAGCTCTTTGCAGAGTTAATGTTTTCCTCTTTGTAGGTATGTGCATGATAAAGAATGTGTTGCTACCACAGAAGATATTACTGTGTCTGTGTCCACCTCTTTTCTGCCTGAACTCAGTTCTGTACATCCACCACATTATTTCTTCACTTACAGAATCAGGTAAAAATTGAATAAAATTGAATTATTTCTTTTAGCACAGGATAGATCTATGCAATCTCCAAAGCATCAGTTGTTGCAAATTTATGCCCAGCATTCAAAACAGTTCTAAAATGAAGAGGATGTGCCCAACATGCTGTACTTTATTATAAAACACACTAAATTATTACCTGGTCAGGTGGTAATTGGAAAAGCACAGTGGGGTGGGGGGGAGAGAAATTACAAGCAGCTCTTGTGATTTAGAAAGGGGTAAGTAACAGAGTGAAGCAGGGGCATGGAGATGGATCCTGCCAACTGAGTCAGGTTACTTTATCTTAATGGGTTTTTTTTCCCAGCTTACTTTGAGATCCTAAGGGCACTTAAAGAATTTCTGAAGTGTGGGAAAGTAGTTTTGTAACCATTGTGTCCTTTGGCTTCTAGAATTGAAATGTCCAAAGATGCTCTTCCTGAGAAGACGTGTCAGCTGGACAGTCGATACTGGAGAATAACAAATGCCAAAGGGGATGTGGAAGAAGTCCAAGGTCCTGGAGTAGTTGGTAAGTGAAAGATTGCTTTTCCTAAGCTAATAGAGGGAATATTTAATGTATTTATTATGAAAATTCTGTTATTAGCTGTTGGTCAGGGTAGTAGTTTTATGGTTTGTATGAAAATCATTTTGTTGCTTGAGAGAAAAAGATATGCATCCATCTGTTTTGGCTTTAAAGTTGGTTTGTAAGGGATATCTGAACATCCTGCTACTTCACTGCTCTTCAGACAGTTTGGTTTTTTTTTTGAATATCAATAATTGCTGAAAGTCATTTATGCATCCCCTGGAATATAAAATGAGCTGCCTGATTATGTTGTGGAGTGCAAGTGCTTTAGCAAACTGCTAAATTGTAGTTCTACTTCAGTCCTTACCATTTTGATTTAATATTTTACCAACAGGGGAGTTTCCAATTATCAGTCCAGGGAGAGTCTATGAATACACCAGCTGTACTACGTTTTCCACAACATCTGGATACATGGAGGGCTATTACACCTTCCATTGCCTCTATTACAAGGACAGATTCTTTAATGTCACAATTCCCAGATTTCATATGGTGTGTCCAACATTCAAGGTGTCTACAGCATGAATGGTAAGTGGAGATGCAGTTTTCAAAGCAGCTCCAGACAGACCATGAATGATATTTCAGATATTTTGCCTACAAAGATGATATTGCAGGAGCTGTTTGGATTTCAGAGTTCTTTAAGAGGTTCTTTCTTGAAAGGCTCTTTGAAGTGTGGTCTGTATGACCACACTCATCTGTTTTAGCTTTAATAACGTGTCTGCTTTTTTCAGACAAGTTCCAGTTAATGGCAGTTTAAAAGCTGTACAGTCTGTGTGATGTTCATTAGTTCTTGCTGAAAGTGCATTTCATAAAGTGACTTTGCAAATCACCAAGATGATTCACTTGCTGTTAATTATAATGTAATTTTAGTTTGGAGATTGCAAGTTAGTTGTATCATTTCTTCCTTTTCTTTGGCACATTTAGAGAAGAATCCTTGATGTATTTTATTCCTAGTTTTTGTGCAAGCACTGAGTCTTTCCTCAGGGGTAGGCATTGTGCACTTTCTCAGGTTTATCCCAGGATTTGAGACACACATTCCCAGTGGCTCTAACAGGAGATGCCAGCAGATGTCGTGCTTCTAACAGAAAGTGACATCTCTTAACTCTTGCTTACAGTTTTGGGAGCTGAAACCTCCTTCCCTTCAGCTGACTGTAAAAATAATTTGCTTTTCTCTGTTGCTTTACCTCTGTTTTAAAGGTAGCAATGATCCTTTTGTTTTTAAAATAAATAAAAGACAACCTAAGCCACCAAGAAAATGAATAGAGCTGAGATACTGAATTGGGGCTTACATAGTGGTAGATATGGAATGATGAAACCTAATGGAGATTTACTGAGTTAAAGGTCAAGTAACTTGGTAAAATGATGTCTTTTGCAAATTAAACTTAGCAATTGTAAGGAGCTGGTTTTAGGACATGGATCTCAATGTTTGCTTCAGTTCATCGACGTGATAATGCAGATCAGATTTTTCTTGGCAGTTGTTGGTGCTTTCTTATAACTGGAAGAGGAGATTTTAATTAAACCATGGGTGTGTTTTGTATTAGGAAACAAATCCTAATGAGCCTGCAGTGGATGAAGACGAAGATTCCACAGCCACTGGTGACACTGAAGATCGACCCAGGGTGTTGGACATTCCTGAGCCCTCTGGGCACTGCCCACATCATACCTGATGGGATTTCTCCCAAACAAACTGTTTCCGGAAAGCTTCTGGAGCTGAACTCTTTGGGGCTAGTGCATAAGAATATTTCTGACAATTGTAAATGAACTCTCTGTTGCACATCAGGGCAACTAGCATGAATGTTGGTGCCAGTTCCAAGATCCATTAGAGTATAACTTTTTTTTTTCCTGGTTTGGAAACGGGAGTGGAGGGAGGGGACAGAGGGAGGGAAAGGAAGAGAAAGGTGTTTGGGCTTTGTCCACTTTTTTCTGAAGTGTGAAACAGCTTGATAGTCCAAGGTAATCATATCTTACATTTTTAAACTATTACCTATTTATGATCATACTGGAAATAGGGTGTGGGGGGTTTGTTTTTGTACAAGCATTTAAAATTAGCATTTAAAATCAGCAATAGACAAGATGGCAAAAAAGGCGTATTCTATTGTTCTTGCTCATGAGTTTCTGCTCTGAATAACTAAGAATGAAACTTGCAGTTTGGTCTGTATATCCTATTTGGGTGAGTTTAGGTGCTCTTATGCTATTTTTTTTTTTAATCAACATAGGAATAGCAGAAAATTCTGGTCATCAAATGCATAAATTAGGAGTGAAACTGGCCTTATTTTTAGACAATCTGTTTGTCAGCTTAATTTTATGCTAAGTGACTCTGGTTGGATAATGCCTCTGGGAATGTAGTGTCCATGCATAAATCTGCCACTTGTTGACCAAGAAACTTCTCAATCACTACAAAGGATGGATTTGTAAATATATTTTGAGGGTTTTTTTCTTTATATGATGTTTGCTGTTGTCATAGGTGACCAATTTATGTTAAGTATATTTCCCTAAATCCTCTGGATTTTTGTAACTACAAAATAAAAATAAAAAAGAAAAAAAAAGAAAAACAAAAAAGAGAGGAGCCTGACAGAACACTAGATGATTAGACACTTTATATTTAAAGAAGTATCTGTTTGCTTTATCAGTTTTACTTTGTTTCTGTTGTCATTAATAAACAATTTAACTGCCTCCTTCGCTCTCAAGGTCTACATGGCACTGTTCTTGCCAAGACTTGGGCAATAATTATGTGACAGCAGTGCTGGAGTAATTTCTTTTTGACAGGCAGAATTAGTAGCTCCTGTGAGGGGAAAAAAAATATTGTGGTTCCAGCTCAAAGTTTCCATTATTGACTAATTGCAGCTTTTTTTAACAAGTCCAGGTATTGGACTATCCACGTGCTCAGCTTTCTGAAGTGCCACACAGCACTTCCACAAGGTAGATATTGAGTATGATCCCTACAACAGGCATTCAGGTGGAACATCTGGAGAGGCAAAACCAACTTGTGTTGTCCCTCACAGGAGAGAGAATTGCCGGAGTGGTTCCAAAACGTTGCCATTGTGAGTATGCTCAGTATTAGCTGGGAGGGGAAGATGTGGTCTAATGCCTTTTCACAGAAATTTCATCAAGGATCGGTGAAAAAAGGTTTTAGTGGGACTAGAACTTTTCTCCAGGGCTGTCAGTCTGTTGTGTCTTTTTAAGGACAAGATAACCCTCATGGCTGGAGGCCTTTCCTGGGAGGATTCCTACCAGGATCTGTATGTTCTAGTTCAGTGTAATCAACATGGGACTCTGCACAAACGCTGCCAACCCTTGGCAATTTCACTTTTTTTTTTTTTAGGGAGTGGTTCTTGGGTTGTTAAAGATGAGCTGTAATAATTGCTGTCTGTGGGAGAAGTCACGATACAGGACAGTGCTGTTCTCTCAGCTGCAGTGGGGGGGTGTGAGGCCTCTGCTGGTGGCCAGGGGTGTCAGTGGAGTGAGGAGGGAAGCAGGGAAGTGACAAGTTGCTGTTACTGCTCCAAACAGTTTGTGTTTGTGACAGGGAGGTTATCTCTTTGCTCTAGGCAGCTATTTTAGCACAGGGCGTATTCGCCCGGAGCTGCCAAAAGCGTTGTAGCTCTTCAGGATGTGCATTTGAGGTGGGGCGGAAGGCAGTGGCTCTCCCCACCCCTCCCAAAACTGAAGGTAATGCCAGGGAGGTGTGAATCACAGAATCCCAGGATCGATGGGAAGTGAAAAAGAGCAGCCAAGACCGTTGAGGAAAACAAGGAGTTGGTGATTTTCCTCAGCACTGCTGGGCTGTCAGAATTTTCACAGAGCAGCAGGAGAGAATTGAGTGAGATCCTGCAGGTTTTGGGCAGGTATAACACCCACCACACAGTGCATCCAGCTGCCAGATTCTTCCTGTGGTCACTGTAATCCAAGATCTGTCATCAGATTATAACACTCAACACAGGAATGTCCTTCGCTTCCTTCGGCCACCATCCTGCAGGTGCAGCCTGAAGTTCTGCCACCTTCTGGCTCAGATCTGACTCTGTTAGGACTTCACCTGGCAAGGTAAAACCAGCCCTGTTAACCCTGGCACATCCAACACAAATATGAAACTAATCTCATCCGTTTTCTGTCCATGGAAGAGCCCTACACTGATAGTCTCTTTATAACGGTAAGATTCCTTCAGCATTTTTGTGGGATTTTGCTGGTTGAATGATTTAATGGAGAGGACCTTTGGCCATGATTTCCTTGCTATGACTCCACCACATGAGAGAAAAACAAGTGCTGTGCTGGACAGTTGAAAAAAAAAACCCAACCAAAAGTTGCTGTGCAAGTTATTCCAGGGCTAGTTTTAGTTTTTCCTGACGTTGTTTAATCCCTCAGAGTTTATGCAAAGAATGTAAGAGGAAAAATTCAGCTGGAGTTGGAAATACTAGATAAATGTGTGCCCTGTTGGAGGGACTGGTGACAGATTTTGGGAAGGAAAAACAGGTAAATGTTCAGCTTTGGCTGCAGTTCCTTGTTCCCAGTTCCTCATTTAACTGAATTAATAAGGGATTTTTTCCTATCAAGTATTGATTGGGTGGATCCTCACTTAATAAATTGCACCCAATAACCCACAAGTATCTTACCCTTTTATAATTTTGCTTTTATTTATGGCTTAAACAGAGGTAAAATCTTTTAGACATTTATAAGATCGTAATCTCAGGTGACCGATAATCATCTTACCACATCAACAGAATATAACTTTTGAGTGATTTGGGATTTGCTTTAGGTTTAGCAAATAAATTGGCAGTTTTGGTGTGGTAACAAAAATAAATCCAAGATTCCTTTTGAAATACAACTGGTAGTTACATGTGTTTAATATTGTACTCAAGTTGGCACTCAACTTTTTTTTCTAAATAGCACTGATCTAAGTCTCTTAATGTAACAAAACCCCCCTTTTGGTGTCCTCAACTACATTTCTGTTGCTCTTCTTCAGTGTTTTTCTAGGTTGTAAATGTTTAGCTCCATATTCAGCCGCCTCTGGAGGAAACTGCCACTTTCCATTCCGGTTTTGTTCCTTTGTATGTTCTCAAAGTCTTGTTTTCCCTAATCTATTAATTCCCACCATAAGGCCCTGGGGAGACCTTAGAACACTTTCCAGTGCCTCAAGGGGCTCCCAGGGAGCTGGAGAGAGACTTTGGGCAAAGGCTTTGAGTGATAGGACAAGGAGGAATGGGTTCCCATTGCCAGAGGGTGGGTTTAGACTGAATATTGGGGAGAAATTCTTTGGTGAGAGGGTGGTGAGGCCCTGGCACAAGTTGCCCAGAGAAGCTGTGGCTGCCCCATTCCTTGGAAATATTCCAGGACAGGTTGGACGGGTCTTGGAGCAACCTGGACCAGTGGAAGGTGTCGGAGTTGGAAAGAGACGACCCTTAAGGTCCCTTTCAACCCAAACCATTCTAGGGCTTGACCACGAGTGGCGATGCATGACAGGCTTCGAGAAGAACGCGCGTGACGTCGGCAGCCGCGTTCCTAAAAACCCTTCTCGGCCTGTGGAAGCAGCGACTGCGCAGCTCCCGCCCGCTCCCGCTCCCTTGGGATCGCTCCTCCCGCCCTCGGCGCCCCGTCACCGGGAACCCAGCGCTCCGCCCCGCCCCGGGGGCGGCACAGGCGGGCCGGGCAGCGCCGCAGCCCCCGCTCCCCTCACACCGAGCGGCAGCAGGTGCCGGGCGAGGTGAGCGGCAGCGGCCAGCGGCGGTGTGGGGAGAGGAGTGTGGGGGGAGGGAAGACTTTTCCCAGGAACTGCGGAGGTTTGGCTTGGCAGTGTGGTGTTTACGCCGTTTTTAAGGCGGTGGTGTTTTGCCCGTGCCCGGGGCTGTCCTGAGTCACGGCGGCGGAGCGACCGCACCGCACTGCGCTAACGCGGGGCGGCCGCGGGGCCGGGGCGCTGCGGGCACCCCTCGAGCGGCCCCAGAGAGCCGGGGAAGGGAGCCGGGGGCACCTGCGGGGGGTCTGGGCACGGGAACCAGTGACCTGGGCAACTGCGCAGCGCGCTGCTCCCCGCAGGAATGGGGCTCATGGTGCTGTTCCCTGTTCCCTGCAGGGGCTTTGTGGTGCTGTTTTCCTGGTCCCCGCAGAGATGGAGTTTGTGATCCTGTTCCTTGGTCCTCCCAGGGATGGGGTTTTTGGTCCTGCTCCCTGGTCTCCACAGGGATGGGGTTTTTGGTCCTGTTCCCTGGTCCCCGCAGGGATGGGGTTTGTGGTCCTATTTTCTGGTTACTGTACAGATGGGGATTTGTGGTCCTGTTCTCCCATTCTCTGGTCCCCACGGGGATGGGGTTCGTGGTCCTGTTCCTCTCTTCCCTGGTCCCCTGCAGGGATGGGGTTCGTGGCCCTGTTCCCCTTCTCTGATCCCCGCAAGGATGGGGCTTGTGGTCCTTGTCCCCTAGACATCCTGCAGGAATGGGGTTTGTGGTCCTGATCCCTGGTCCCTGCAGGGATTAGGCTCGTGGTGCTGTTCCCTTTTTCTTGCCCCTTTCTGTTATAAATTGTAATTTATGATGGCAGTAGCGGCAGGTTTGTCCACCTGCCCTCTCCCAGGTGGGACTGCAGAGAAATTCTGTTTCACAACGAGGCACTGAGCCTTTCATTGCAGTTGTTTTTTGTCATTGAGGTGGGGTGGATGCTTGGGTTAAAACAGCAATTTAGGAAATTCAGTCTAGGATATGTTTTTGGCTTTATTTCTTTTAAGCCACGATGTGAATTGCTGTCCCTATATACTATTTTATTTTTTTAAGCTGAAGTTTTCCTGGTTTTAAGCTAAAGTTTTCCTCTCTGTCATTCTGGAGTACAGAAACAATTACTCATTTCACAAAAACAGATTGGTTGAATTACTACTGGCCCTCATGATTTTTATTCATTTGCCTTATATTTATTCTGGTCATGACTTGGTTTTGCTAAAAGGCGAGACTGTTTTCCCGTGCTGACACATTGGGTGACTGAGGACTCCTGGAAGATGGAGAGATTCCCAGGGAGGTTCTGTTTGCTGTCCAGAATGGCTCTTGCTGTAACCACCAGACCAACAGCCCTTCTGCAGATTCACGTCACTGTGGGATGAGCCTGTGGCCTTGAAGGGCTTCTTTTGCAAAGTTGTTTACCACAGAAAAATCAACTCATCTTGCACATTATGGTTATGTTTTTCTTAGTTTTCCTGCTCTGCAGTGGGTCATACAGACAAGAAAAAAAAGGTAGTGGCCCTTTTTTTTTTGTTGCGTTTTTTATTTTGTTAGACGCGGGTTTTTTGTTGTTGTTGTTGTTGTATGGGATTTTTTTTTTGTCAGTAGAAAAATTAAAAAGGGTTGAGAAGCATTTAAATATTGTTTTGCTATGAAACCATCTTTTCAGTCTTCTGGGAGGAAAAAACTCCAGCCTAGCATGGTTATGGCTGCATGGAGAAATAGCTTCAAGCAGAATTAACAGGGTCAAGAGCAGTGATATGATGATTTTATCATGTGTAAAACTTGTTTTCTGAATACCTTTAATATTTTTGGACTTTCAATCCCTCTTGGGCTTTGAAGACAAACATAAAATCATGCCCTCCTAGCGCAAGTATGGTCCCCCTCTCCCCCCTGTGCCTGCTTGATGCCTTCTCTGAATATCCTACTCTGCAATAGCAGAGATTTTTTAGTGGGAGCTGTGATTGCAGTTCAGACTCTGTGCAGAAATCTGTCTAGTAACTCCTGCTTTGGAGCTGCCTGGGTTCAAATGAAATCCTGCTCTTCCCATCTCCCTGCTGCCCGTGGATTGCAGCAGTCATGGAGACCTGAGCCATCGCTGCAGGCACTCGGTGGGTTATTGAATATGTCAGTCCCTCAGGGAGAGGGAGAGATTTTGGGAGAGGACAGGCAAAAGCTCCTTTAGAACAGCCAAACCTCTTGCAACACCATGAGAGAAGAAAGGAGCACAGTCTGGCTCCAGGGTTATTGGGGAATTGCTGTAAAAGAAAAAGCATTTGAGACATAAATGGCCTTTTTTTTGTTGTTGTTAGGTGCATTTGTAGCTGTGAGGAATAGGGAGACCTGTTGAATGGTGTAATCAGAAAGGAGAAATGAGACCCATCTGAGCCTGTCAGGGCTCAAATATCAATTCTCAGAATAAAAATCCTGTTCTCAGAATAAAAAATCCTCTCTTGGAAAGTGCAGTTATTTTTCTCTCGTCTCTTCCTGTTTCTCCTGGCCAATGCTTCCAGTTTCATACTGAAGTCTCGAAGCCTGGATTCCTCACTGGGGATTTTGCTAGTTCCACGTGGCTTTTAAATATAATTAACATGTAACATCTCTTTATGCCTTCAAACTAGGGAGGAAGCATGACCAAGATGAACTTCATCCTGTTAACCGCCTGCATTGTTCTGGTTGCTTTTTGTAGTTTTGGTGAGTAGAAGGGAGAGACCTTCCTATGTAATGTTGTGACAGAGGCTGAGAAAGTCATGGCAAAAACACCAGAGAAGGAAAAATAGCCTGGATTATTTCATACCACTTTGGGGAATGACAGTGACCTTTGAAGCAGGGCTTAGTTTCTCTCAGTTTCCGATTGTCTTGGGTCAGAAGAGAGAATGAGGATGTGATGCTGCTTAAAACAGCAACAGACTGTGGTGGTTTGCTGCTGGAAGACTGGGTGTCTGTTGTGTGATTTGGAAACCAGTTTGTAGTATGAGAGAGAGAGATGAAATAAAATAGGGATAGAATAAAATTGTGCTGAAAGTGTCATTGCCTGTCCTTTCCTGCCTGGAAAAGGCAGTCTTTTAAGAGCAGATAAAAGAAGCAAAAATTTAATACCTTGTTCTGGAGGCATATAACGGTGCTTTTAAAAATGACATGAGTACATGCTTCAAAATCTGCCTTTCAGAATTGCCTGTCTTGATTTGTACAACTGACATAAGCTCGATTTTAGCTGAAGTCTTGAGTTTAATAATTATAGCTTGAGTTTAATAACCAGGCATTTGTTTTGTGACAGTTAGATGCAGACAGTGATTATTATTTTTTTTGTTTGTTTTTAATGCTGCTGCTGTCTCAGTACTTGATTATTCAGTAAAGATAAACCCTTGTTCTCTTAGGTTCTACCCTAAGATGTTACCACTGCGAGAACAGCCCTTCCTTGTGCAGGTCCAACAGCACTTGCTTAACGAATGAAGATACTTGCTTGCAGTTGAAATTTGGTATGTATGGTGTCCCACAGACCTAAAATAAACACAACTTGTATCAGTTTTCATCACCTGTGCATCTCTAATCTGGCCTTAGTATGCATTTCTAAGCCTCATTTAAAAGAAGGTTGCAAATCCTTTTGAAGGTCATGCTTATATCCAAGCAACTGATAATGTAATGATGATTTAGGCAGTTGATTTATAGTTGTACAAGCACATATACAGATATCTGTATATCTAGATTTAAGAAACAAATAAACAAAGAAACAAACAAAAACCCACCCGAAGGAGCTGGAAAAAAATAGAAGACGGCACTGACTTTAAAATACAAACCTTTTGCCCTGAATTTTTATTGTGCTTTAAGAACAGATAAAGAATGTGCAGCCCACAAAATACACCTAAAGATGAAGACTCTGTTGTTTATGAATTGTCACTACTAAAATAAATTTGCTTTTCCTGAGGGTGAAGGAATCCTCATAGACTCGCAGAACGGTTTGGGTTGGAAGGGACATTTAAAGATCATCTAGTCCCATCCCCCTGCAATGAGCGGGGACATTCTCAACTAGAGCAGGTTGCTCAAAGCTCTGTCCAAGCTGGCCTTCAGTGTTTCCAGGGAAGGAGCATCCACCCCTCTGGACAACCTCTGCCAGTGTTTGACCACCCTTATGTGCTCTTCAAGCTCTGTCTCCTGCATATTCTTCCCTGCAAGGGCTGTAGAGCCCTGCCACAGGCTGCCCAGGGTGGTGGTGGAGTCACCATCCCTGGGGGGATTTAAAAGCACGATTTATTGAATCCAACATCTGCATTTCTCTTGGATTGCTGGTGATAAATGCAGGAACTGGTGATAAATACAGGAACTGTGGAGTAGCTCCATGGAGTGCTGACAACACCATTGCAATCACAAGCTTAATATCCCAGATCACCACACAGCATAGCTGAGGGTGCAAGACTTAGCAAAAGGTGTCCCTTCTGGGGAGGGTGAGGAGGACAAACCCACCCACCAGTCCCTGCAATTTCATGTCTCATCCCCCAGTTATTTTCTGTGCATTTTACACCTTATTAACCACTGTTGTGCAAAGTGCTGTGGGTGGGAGTGTGGTCAAACCTTCCCTGCCTTTATGGGCACGTGGTAAGGGTTATTTCTTGGTAGGAGGTGGACAAAACATTTGTGGGTATCAGGTGTAAGTGAGGCTGCAGAGTTTCCACCTCACTCCACATTCATCCCCGATGCCATGGCAACACAGACCACCAGACCTCCATCCAGTTGCTGTGTTTACACCGTGTCACATATTGAGCTTTGCATTTTCTCCAGTGTTTTGTGCTTCCAACACCAGGCAGTGCTTTTCTCTGTACCAACAATGGTATTACTGTCAATATGCTCTTAATCTGTTTAATTTTTTTTTTCCATAGGTAAATTGAGAACTTTCTCCTGCTGGAAGTATTCCCAGTGCAAAATGAATGAAATTGCCGAATCCTTCCAGCTGGATAATTTTGAATTCTTCTGCTGCCAACACGACCTGTGCAATGAGGGGGCCATTACTGGGGTTAACAAAGCCTTCAGTGTTGCCTCTGTAATGGCCATGTTATGGATGCTCCTGTAATAATCCTGATTCCTATGCTGTACTTCCAAGCTGAAATTACACAAAACCATTAACTCTTTTCTATATTGTACTTCTCACATTTTCAGTTCCTATCTGTGGGCAGAAACATTACCTTTCCATTCTAAATTCTGTTTCCTGAGGTTTTATCTGTTAAATCACTGTCTCCACTCATGGGAAGGAGATGTGTGCTGTTACCAGTTACTGAGGTGTTTTGATCTATCCCCATATTCATGGGGAAGAGAACTTATTAGGAAGTAGTGTTATTATGTGGAGAATTGGGGCAAACTCCAGTGGGTGATGTGAAAGAGAAGAAACACTACAGTTTTTCTGCTGGAAACCATCATATTTTTACTGTCCTATCATCATCATGGCTAGGCTTCGCGAACGAAGATTTGGGAAGGGCTCTACCCACGTTTTTTGCAAGCGCGTTGGTGGCTAAAAAGGCCAATACGAGATAGACACGTCCTGATTTGAGTTCTGACTGGCCGATGATGATGTGTACTGTCCTATAAACTGTAATTATTGGGTGGCATTTCTGTGGGGTTTGGTTTGTTTTTCTTTGGATTTGCGCTCACCACAAGAAGTGTTGGCTCATAAGTATGACCTTGCTGCAGGCTTCTGAGGATGGAAATATTCAGTTTAAAGTAATGTAGACTCTTTGTTTCCATCACTGTAACTTTTTTTTTTAAACAAGCCAATGATATAACCTTGTCAAGTTCTGTTATTTTGAGAGAAAGCATCTACATTTCTTAAGCCAAAACCAAAATAATGCTGTAAGTGAAGAACACTTTTCCCTTTTTTTTTTTCTTATATATATTTCTGTGAGCATGTAGACAACATGTGCTGGCTTCTTTTTTTATTTTCCTCATACATTACCCATGCCTAGGATTTTAACTGAGCATGTGCTTTGCACTGAGTATTTATTGGTATACTGAAAATTGATTATAAAATGCTAAAGAATTGAAATGGCACATCTAGTTTACTTTCCCACCTAGCTAGGTTTTGTTGAAAACAGTGACACGTAAACTTAACCTTTCAAGCTTCCACCTAGGAGTATTAAACTCTTGCAGAACTTTATTTTTTTGACTTTTATGCGACTCTATAAATGCCAATGCACAGTATAAGTGTGTTTATATAGCATGAATAGAAGCTGCTCAGTTTGGATGTGTAAGAGGTCTGGAGCTGGAATAGTCCATGGTGGACACAGGCCTTTGATACATCTCTGGTACCTGGGGACCCTCTTGGTCAGGTATGATGCCAAATTCTCCTTTGTCTCTTCTGGAGCTGTTGGTAGGTCCCTCCCAGAGTTGTGGTCCACTGCCAATGGAATATCCTCTTCCTGAGGACCCTCTGCAGGGTGCCAGTGATGCCAGTTCACCCAGTCAGGAGACAAGGGCGTTGCTCCATATCTGTGGTGTGCTCTGCGACGTGTCTTTTGGTTAAGCTTATCATAGCTGTGAGAGTATCCTGGGATCTGTCCTATCACTCCAAATATGGAAGTCATCCTGTCTTTGATTAATAAAAATGTCAAAAAAGAATATGTGGAGTGAGCGTGTGGTGATTTATCAGCCTGGTATTTACAGTTGGATACAACTCCAGTCATTTCCATGAGAGGTGCATCCAGACTTCCCATCCAGAGACTCTCAGCAAGTTGCAGGTAGACTTCTCTCCTTCCTTCTTCTTATTTCCCACCTGATTAACAAAAACAGGCACTAGAAGATAATAATTTCTGCACAGTGACCAAACTCAGGCTCATTTTAGGTGAAAAAGTATTAAAGCACTGACTCAGTGTAAAGAGGGGAAGGTTTGTGGCAGATTGGTGTCTTTTGTTGGACAAGCTGATAGATTACTTATGCTTAAATCATAAGGAAAAAATGCTGCAATTTTTTCTCTGCTGTATGATCAACACCTCTCTTGATGGTGGCACTTTTTAACTTGTTTTATTGCTGTATGGTCTGCATATATAAAATATTCTGCTTTTTTAATAAGTGCAAACAGTAGCTCTGTATTTTGTCTGATAATAGTTCAAATAATAATTTTTAATATTTTGTTTATAACCTTGAACACTTTTTGTGTCTAATTGATCATATTTCTCCTTCCTTCCCCTTCTAGAAGCAGTTTTGAGCAGTAGAAGGCCACTTTTTTTGTTAGGATGAACAGCAACATTGTTTAATTCCTGTTAGGTTTGCATTTTCTTAGCCTGCAATAGGCTGCCTGATGAGCTCTCCTGCAGACTGTGGAACAGTGACTGCTCCTTGAATTTTGGCTCTTCCCCCACTGCTGCTGTGTCACGTCCAGATTTCATGACCAGTCCTCAAAGACGGGTGACCAGAGCCATTAAAATCTTAGATGAAATACCAGAATTTGATCTAAAATTCCATTTAGTGATGATAAGACAGTCTAGTGAAGAAGCATCAGGACCCCCAATCCTTTTCTGCCAACTGCTGAGCTCCCAGCACGTCCTGGTGCCTGGGGTTATTCCCAGTCTTTGGGGTGGGTCTCACAAAATGGAGCTTGAACCCCAGGGACTCCTCAGTGGGAAGTGCAGCTGCCAGGTATTTAAGACACAGGATAATAAAAGAGAAATTCAGGGTGACCTGTATCACTGTGCAAAGGTGTCTGTTACCCTCTGCAGTGAGTGCTGGGTAACTTGCCACTATTGTCTGGGTTTTTTTGGTTTCATTTTGTAATTATCTAAATGGTTTGCTCTGCTCTGAATTAGAGGCACAATTCAAACCTCAGCCTTAGCCATTTACCTCTGAGTGTGCTTTTTATGCCAATACACATCATTTATATACTAATGGCCCTCTAATCATCAAATCTAATAAACAGAAGATGATTAGATGATCCCTGCATCTACTTCTCAATATTAATTGCTGTCATAACCAGTAGTCCTTGTTTTTTTGGGGTCACAGGTTACACAGGAACAAGAAGAAGGAGGTAACAAAAGGAAGGGGCAGCAGCAGCAGAAATTCATTCTTGTGACCTGTCTTTACTATTGATTCCTCCTTTGAGCCCTCATCTTGCTTTCTGCCTTCTGCGTGGTGGTAACCAGCTGTCTTTGACTTGAACTTGGGCATGGAGAGCTTGGAATTTTCATGGTACTGGTAGGAATGTGGGGCTGATATACTTGGTTGATAGGAATTTGGCTTCATCCTGTGTGAAGTCCTACTCTGGTTTTACCAACCCTCATCAAAGATGAGGTGGTATGTCTCCATGTTATTTCAGGATGCAGGAAACTGTGGAAAGGAGCAGATGTGTGGGAGAAAGCAGACAGGCAGAGCAAGCAATTTCCTCCCACTGCTTTTTGGAGTGAAAGAGGAGGCTGACCAGTGAGCAGCTTTATTTTGTAAAAAGGGAGAGGAACTGCTAAGATAATAAAATAGTTCCAGTAGAGAACTGCACATTAAGTAACTCGCTGTTGCACTATCTGGGGCATCTGGATACTGCTGTTATATAAATATTAAATGCATTTAATAACAATGGTGTTCCTCCAGCTGGAAGAGAGTTTAATGTGTTTCTGAGGGGCTTGGATCTCTCTGCTAAATACAGTCAGTTCCAGGGTTGGCAACAGAGCAAGGGAGTTTGGCTGTGCCTAAACATCCAAGAGAGCATTGTCTGCAAGATCCCCATGTTCTGTTCAGGCAGAAACAAGCACTTTCTGACTCGACACATAGTTAATACTGCACTAATTAGGGCACTGCTAACACCATTCTGCATTTGGCTGTGGGATCCACGAAAGAAGGACCTTGTAATTTCTACTCCCATCTTCCCAAGAATAATTTATATACTGGGATAAAATCAAGACCCGCAGATGATATTATCTTTATGGGTTTATATTCTGTGTTGATCATTACAGATGACAACTTACTGCATAGGAAAAACTGTCCTGGAGCCCAGAAAAGGGCCTGCCTTAAAAATGCTTTTGGTTTCTTTCTTGTAAATGGAATGAATAAAAAAAAAAGTATTTGGAGCAAAGTTTCCCTCCTGATTAACAAAATCTCTGCATGTTATGCAATGTTGGTTCTATTTAAGTGTTTAGGAGTGTTGCATTGATTTAGATGCTCCCAAATCCAGATCCCAGCCCTGTTCTGAGTCTGAGTTGTTCATGGCACGCTACTGTTGTTCAGGAATAACAATTTAATTCCTCACTGCACAGGGTTGGCTTGATGCTTAATACAATTTAAACCAGCCACTTACACCATTTTGATGGCTAAAGATGAGAGCGAAGCACGTGCACTCCCATTTTCTCCTGTTTCAGCTATTTGGAGATGCTGCTTCGGGGCAGCTTTGGAAAAAGATGGTGCTATGGAGGTACTGCAGGATGGGGATAAAATTACAAAGGTTACAGGTTGAATAGATGGATGTTGTGGTCAGATTCACTTTGGAATTTCTCTGGGAGGCTGCTGTGAACAAAATTCATTGGAGCAAGAAATAGTGCAAACATGACTGTCTGCCTTGTGCTCTGCTAGGTGCGTGAGGAGCACAGTGCAATAATGAGAATATTGGCTTAAAACTTTCCATTGTTTTTTAAGAATCCAAGTTTCCTCTGGGTTTCATTAGAATGCACAATATTTTTGAATCACTCACTAGTCCAGCAGTGTAACAAGGTGTTTATTCCCCCATTTATATCCCACAGAATCCTTATTCTCCAGGTGATTCTCCAAGAAGGGCTCTGTGTCCAAGCCTGCAGTGCTGGAGTTCATTCCATGCTCAGACTCCTATTTCCAGAGATGCTAATGTCTTCCAGAGAATTTCACACATCCATCATCATCAGCTGACATGTCACTAGGTGGTCTAGGCTTGGGTGAGAACATGCACAGCTGAGTATAATCATTTAGGTTGCATCCCAAAAAAATGAAGATAAGAGTCTGCAGTGTTGCACTAGGAAAGATTAAAATTATTAAAACGACGAACACATCTTGAAATCTAATTACTTTTCAAGTCTGATGGGTTTCTTCCTTCCTGCTCCCAGTCATGTTAATGTTGTAGGCTCTTGTAAATTAAGGTTTATTCTCTGTTCTGTGGTCTATGATGCTTGTCTGGGGAATGCTGGGGCTGTAGCCCAGAATCCAGTGCCAGATACTGCTGGAAAGCTGCAGTTTGCATACAGCTAAAATGACTATCTAAAAGATTACAGAAGACAAAATACAAAGGCTGCTGCTGTCAGATATGATGTACAGCTTCCTTTTGTACTTGTATGTTCTACCCCATAGAGGGATGGAGGTGGTTTTCTTTTTTCTGCTTAGAAAAAGGATTTTCAATCCATTCCTCTCCCTGAAAGCTAGATCAATAAAACTATTGTTATGAAAATTGCTCTCCTAACTATATAGCAACCAGTTTTTCTAGTATGAAAGTGTTTTAACTTTATTATACACTGCAATGTATTAGGGTGGTGCAATTTTACTGGAGACTTTGGCATTGTTCAGCACAGGCCAGTTGTGAATTTTTGGGATGCTGTGTACCTATACCTTTGTTAAGAGGTACTTTTAGACCACAACGCAATGAAACTGGGTCTCTCTTCAGGAATTTTTTCAGAGTCATTCACTTCTCCCTAACGATATTTATACACATTGATGAGGTCCCCTCTCAGGCATCTCTTGAAGCTGGACAGCCCCAACTCCCTCAGCCTTTCCTCATAAGAGATGCTTCAGTCCCTTAATCAATGTTGTTGCCCTAAATTACCTTGATCTCATTTTTTAATTGTCTCAGAGGTTCATTTTTTATTTTTCCTTGGGTTACATTTTTGGTCTGCGTAACTTGTAATGTTTTGCTTCTGATGGAGCTGATTTCTCTCTCTACCTTGCTAAAATAATTACAGCTGAACCTGCTTGAGACAGAGGCACTTTGAAAATGGGGAAGTTTCAGGTTCCTAACCCTTATTACAGTCAGATTCCAATTAACTTCTCTGTTACAAATCATGCAGTGTTAGGAATTCTTACTGTTTGGGATAAAAGATGGACATTTAGATGGAATATAGAAAGTTGACATTACTTTATTCAGTGTTGAGGTACATGGGGATCACTCCACAAAACATGTACATCACTTATCAAACCTTTTAATTTATTTACGCATTTCAGCAAACATAGGAATTAGTTCAGTGGCTTACAAGTCACATAGTTCTCTTTGTTAATTAGTATTCTATCTTCAATCAGTTATTGGTTTCTCGCTTCTCATGCTAATTAGTACACGTTTTCAATCTTTTTATTATCAGTCTTCCTTCTTCCTGTTAGCTTTTTATTATCTTTTTCCCAGATGGGGCATCTCTGGTTCATGTAACATGTGTCTTCGTGGTTTCTGCATTCTTGGTGTCCAGGTCTCAACAATAAATGAATAAATTCCTCTCCCAGGTCTAAAAGAAACGAAGCACGTCAGGCCCTAAACTTTCAATTTGTTTTTCTAACACACGGACACCTCCCAGATCTTGTCATCTTGTGTTAAACAAGAATATCCCCCTACTGCTGCACAGGCTCCTTTTTAAAGGGATACATCGTGTTCGGTGACAGGTGTTAAATCTCAGCGCATTTTTCACGAAGCGACGCGTGACCACCTGAGGGCAGCACAGGCCCGGTGGGTGGAGGTGCGACACAACATATAATAAATACACGGCAATGTGTAGGGAGACGTGTGTAACTCGTACGGAGGGTCCCCGTTTTTTTCACGAGAAGGAAGTTTAGGAATAACGCGACATAAACAGGGTAAAAAACCCCAAAAGCCGTGTGGGAGGCGGGCGGTCCTCCGGGCCGCCAGGGGGCGCGGCGGCGCGGGCGGTGGCGGTGGCGCTGCCGGCGGGGCGCGGCGGAGGCTGCGGGGCCGCACCGGGGGCTGGGCGGGCTCGGGGCGCTCGGGGGGCTCGGCCGCCCCTCCGCCGCCCCGCAGGTGAGTCCGGGGGTGGGATAAACCTCTGCCCGGCTGAGCCTCGGCCGGTGCAGGTGGAGTCCCTCGGGGGAAGGCGCGGGGGGGGGGTGTGAGGTGCGCGGGGGTCGTGGACCCCCAATCCCATGTGCTGCTGGAGCCGGGATGGGAATGATGGGAGTGATAGAAATGGCTCGTTCTGTTTCTGTCTGCCTCCCATGCACCTGCGCTGCTCTGGTCTGCCCTTAGAAAATAGTGCTTCGGTTGTATGTTATTTGTATTATATGTCTATATGAAATAATACGTATTTATTGTAGAAATTAATATAAATAATATGTATCACCGGCCACTCTTAGAAAATAGTGCTTCCCTTTTATGTAATTTTATTATTTATCTATATGAAATAATACGTATTTATTATAGAAATTAATATAAATAATATGTATTGCTGGACTACTCTTAAAATTGTTATTTTTGTTATTTATTGTTTTTATTTATTGTTATTTTTATTTATTTTCTATCTATATAAAATATTTAATCTATAAATAGAAATAGTATATATTATTGAATTAATATAAATACTAATGCATATTATTATTAAATTATTGTGAATAATAATTTTTACTATTATAAAATAGTATATATTTTATATATATTACATAGTATATATTATATATGCTAAATAGTATATTTTTATATATATATTTATACTATTATATACTATTATTATTCTTTAAATGTGGTCAGTGTGATCAGGATATAGTGTTTGTAACAGCCCCAAGTAACAGCTACATAAATATATCACTATATTTTTACAGAGTGTGTATGATTTGGTTAACACAGCTCCAGTTTGTACTTCTTGCCTGTATGTCATATGTTCATGTAGATTTTGCTCAAGATTTTGCCCAGGTTTTGGCCAGGAGCTCTTAGTTCGTACATGACACAGATCTTTTGAAAACAAATTTATCTTGTTCAGCAGAAGAACCAACATCCAGACAAGGGTTAAACCAAAAGTGTGAAGATATGAGGAGAAAATAATTCTATCAAAATGGTTTGCTTTCAGTGGGCGTGTTTACAGCAGAGAGTTGTTCCAGGAAATGGATTTAAAATAATAAAAGACTTAGCTGGCATTTTACACACTACGTTTTTCTGCTTGTGGAAGGGAAGGAGGAAGGGAACTGCCCTTATATTCCTTGGTAGTGAGAGGGGCAGAGTTCTTCCTCAGTGTTTTCTTTCACAAGAGAAGGGGGAAAGGTCTCAGCGTGATGGTGAGAACTCAAATTAAGTGCTCTTTGAAGGCATTTTTTTAATCAATATGATTTTGGAATAGATGTGTGAAAAGCTAGACAAACACCAGGAGTTCTGTGGGAGTCAGAAGACTGTTCCTCTGCCTGGGTAGTCACCCGGAGAGGGATTTATAAGATTACAGTTCAGTGTTTTGCCATGTAGTTGGTCACCCTGAGCTGTGGGACTTGTGTGAGTGCTGCATGATGAGCTGCTGCCCAAATCTGTATGTGCCCCTTGTGCTGGGCCCTGTGGTATCTGACTAAGGGGAGGAAGGTGGCTGGAAAGTGCCCAGGTGCATAATGCATTGTTAGGTTTTCTTTAGCTGGATTTGGCTGCAGCTGGTAATGAATGAATATGAAGGCAAAGCTGCCACTGGGACTTTTCTTTTTTGGTAACATCGCGTTGTGGTAAGAGCTGAAAACTCACTTGTACTTTGAGCATCAGGAGAAACTTGTTTCATAAAATTAAGTGGCATCTGTTGTATCTCGTGGAATTTGTGGAAGATAAGATTATCCTGCTGTTCTTCAGTGAGGAGATCAATGGCCTGGAGTCTGTGGTGGATGCAGGGAATGGTTCTCAATGCAGCAGGGCATGTAAGATGAGCAGGATGAAGGGCTGGCAGTAATGTGAAACCTTGACAGTGAGAGTGAGCAGCATGAACTTGAAGAAAGGCGAATATCTGTCATTGAAACCTTCAGAGAGGAGAGCCACAGAAAATTTTGACTCCCTGCTTCTCTTATGCCTGGTGCCTGAGAGTGTCCTGGGCACAGTCTACCAGAGGAAGGGAAAGGGGGATCAAAAACTTATCTGAACTGAGTTTAGATATCCTTCAAGGAGAAGGGATCAAGTTGAGTGGTCCAGAAGCTTTAACTTCTTGTCTGTACCCCAGAAAAATAGGAAAAATACATTGTTGCTGGGTAAGGAAAGCCTGGTCAGTTTTATTTCCCAACATGATCTGGAAAACTTGTCAATATTTAGTGTCATTGGGGTAAATAACTGCTCCTTTCTGCTGTGTTTTTAAGATGTTCGGGTAGGAATGCTGGCAGGTGAAGCAAACAAAATGATTGCATCAGTCAGGGCTGGAAATGAGCTAAAAAATTCATAAATGAAATACAAATGCACCACCATGTTACATCTAGTGAGTCATTGTGTCCTCTTTGTACCCGGGTAACCCTTTTATGTGTGTGGAAATGAGCTTTTCACTGAGAACGGTTTGATGTTGCAGCTCTGGAGTAGTTGTGAGAGGAGTTTTTTACTTACAGGTTCTGTAATTCCCATCCACAAGCCCATGGTTTTAATGTTAGGAAAGATCCCTGGAGAATCCAGTTTGGCCTTGGAGGTGATGTGGGCCATAGATTGCAACCTGTGATTCCTGGGTTTAGCTTGGAAGTGCTAAACAGCTTTAAAAGCAGCCTCTGCTATCAGTCTGCATTCTTTTAAAGATAAGCCATGTGGTGATGTTGATTATAAACTGCTCTCCAAATTCAGGGCTGGCCTGGGAATGCCTATTTCAAAAGTCTCCAGTACAGATTACAAAGGACACATGATTTTCCTCTGGGTGTTGCTATGTGAGAGGGAGAATTACTGAGCAGGTGCAGTGCTAGTTGTGTTTTTCAGATGTGCAGCAGTCACAGCAATTAAAAGCAGTTGGTTCTTTAGTGGTTTGTAGCTTTCTGTATGATTCGTTAGAAATCCGCATTATTTTCCTGCAGTGACAGGCAGTGTTTAAGGTCAGGTTAAATATTAGCAGACTATATGTGGTTTGTATCTCCTATTTATATGTTGGAGAAGCAGCTGTGCTGAATGATAATATATGGCATTTAAAGACTTTTTTTGGATTATTTTTGGTAGTAGTGACGTTTTACTGCCCAGCAGTTTTTAGAAAAGGCATATTACACATATTTCATACATGATGTCATTATTTCTCAACAACTGGTAATGTGGTGGAGATCAGAGGTGCTGTCAGAGTGAACAAATGAGTTTCAAGCATTTCACAATGAAGTACATAGGGAGAAGTCTGAATTAATTACAGCTCTCTGAGAGTCTCTGTTACTTACTGTGCTCTTATTTCATTTCTGTTTTCAAAGCCATCGTGGAGCTATGTGGAAATGGGGTAGTGGAGATGATTCTCCATCCAAAACAGTAGTAAGTGCTGAATTACTGTTAATATCTTAAGAATTTAATTTTTCTTATACTAATCATATGTATTTGCTCTGTTATAAAAGAGTTGTTTGACTAGTTTTGCCATGACAGTTCTAGGACTCTAAAAGTCAGGTTGTGTTCTTGTTTCTTATCTACTTGGTGTTTAATCTCTCATGCATAACCCAACTGCTGTATTCCTCTTTCCTCTGCTTATCTTGCCTTGAGGAAACATCTGTAGGAATTATATAAGCTTTAGCCCAAGTGTATTTCTGTGTAGAGTATGTTCAGTATCAATATTTTATTGATATTTATTTTATCTCCCAACACTGCTGATTGTCACAACACAAATGCAATGAATGAGGAAATTCAGTTTTAGATAACCTGGAATGCTTTGATGGTTTTGCTGTAATTGAACCTAATATTCTTAAAGCAATTTTTAAGATTTACAGTTCTATGTGAGGATCAAACTTGCTAAAAATGGCCTGTTGTAGGGATGTATAGTAAATGTAAGTTTTAATATTTAATTTAATAAGATTTGCTGAATTTAAAAAAAACCCCTGAAACTCAAGACACCAGCTGCAGGCTTTTTGAGGTTGTCTGCAGAATTTTGTTTGATCCAAGCACAATTAATCCCTGCAGGCTGGAGGCTCCCAGGATGCAGGAAACATGTCTGTGATGGATTTGACTGAACAGCTGACAAGCACTGAGCAGCTGGTGGCACAGCTAAAGGAGCTTGTCAGGGAGAAGGATGCTGAGCTTCAGAATAAAGACCTTCAGTTAAAGGTACCGAGTGTGTGTTCTGTCAAAAAGATTATTTAAAAGACCCCTTCAGTCCTTTTTATAATGTTTTTGTATATACAAATCTGCTACAGCAGCTCAAGGAACATGGTCACATGGAGCTGTTATGGTTTCTGGACGTTGCTGCTTTTTCCCAGCATGTGTTTTGTTCCAGGATTGAACTAGGAAGACTTTATATATAATATCATAAAGATTTTTTGGGGGGGTTGTTATTCTTTTCTCTGTTTTTTTAAACACTGCTAAGGTTGGTCTGTTCCTGCAAGACTTATTTTTCCACTTTTTATAAAATGCCTTCTGTGGTTGTGAACAGCCAAGTGTTAAAATATTGAATTTTTTAAAACTCCACTGTGAATTAAGTAATCTCTTCAAACAAAATGAAATAAACTTGTATAGTATTATAAAATATTATTAATCAATATTATTATAGAAAGTATTTTGTCTTCCTTTTTGCATAAAAAAATAATTCTTCTTTTTAAAAAATCAAGTCCAGAACCTGTACAGCAATGAAAAAAACATGAAAATTTGTATCATAATGCTCTGGATTCTGTACACTAATAATAAACCATGTGCTGAAAGTTTAAATAATAGAAAGAAAATTTAAATAATGAAAATGAGACATTGCAATGTCTCATCAGGGGAAAGATTTTTTTTCTTTATCACTTCAGATTTCTCCCTCTCCTTTTTTTTTTTTTTTTTTAATGGAACAACTGAAGGAAGTTGTTGTCCATGGGGCTATTTTAGTCCTTCATGACTTTGATGTTTGTAGGAGGAGAAGGAATCTGCTGATGCCAAACTTTCCAAGCTAAAGCTGCAGAACAAAGCCAAGGTTGCATCATTAACCTCCCAGTTGGAAGAGCTTAAGAAGCAGTTACCAGTAGCAGGAGGCTTAGAGGCAAAAGCAGAACCAAAAAAGGTGAGTGTCCTCACATTTTGAACCATATATAATTCCTGTGGGCAGTTGGCCATGCTGGACTCCATGTGGAACCAAAGTTCACATTAGGATCAGGGTGCTGTCAATTCATCTATGTTGCTATTTAGTAGTTTTATTTTTCTACAGACATTTAGAAAATTGTACATTCCTTTCAAATTGTTTTAGTAAAAAAAAAAATTCTTACTGATATTCATCTTATTATCAGCTCAAAGTTTTAACACATGAGAATCAGGAAGGAAAGATTTTGAGAAGAAATGAAAACCTAACTTATTCCTTGGGAAATGGAAAACTGTCCTTGGTAGCAAAATGTAAATTAAGTGTTGGAATGTTTCATTTAAGTGACAGGTGTTTTACTGTTAACAAAGATCTGTTTGTAGTAACACAGTTGTGCAAGTAGACTTTTACTTCTTCAAAATAGCATGTTTGGACTTTGTACAGCTTCTAAAATAACTTTAGTGAGGCTTTGGTATTTTTAGGGCATTTGTTTTTTAAAGCAGTGCTGAAAGGGAACAACAACAGCTTGTTGCAGTCCCTAATTGTCCTCAGAAACGTGCAGTGCCATTATTTATGATTCTGATCTATTTTGCAAATAAAACATGCTTAGCAATTGCTCTTGATAACATAATAATAATAATAGTGTTTATAACCCAGCAGTTACACCTATGGAAATTACTCATCAATAATTATCATTAATAATTTAAATACAGAGACTTTTGCCAGCTTAATACAAATTCTATGCCTAGTGTGTCCAGCTTCTACATGGAATATGGAATAATATATAAGAGAACTGAAACACAAACCATGAGTAAAGCCCACTTTTTCTCGCTAATATTATTTGAGTAGGTAGAGGTACAGAAGCCAGGTGTTACCTGTTAATGGAAAGCAGCCAAGTTTTCCCTATTAATGGAATGCAAACCTCCCTGTTTTTTTTCAGGCATCCAAAGATGGTGAACAGGAAAATGCTGCAGCAAATCGTGGGAAAATATTAGTGCTGAGAAGGAGAATTGAAGAACTGGAATCCCAGATCACCCAGAAAAATGAGGAGTTACAAAAAAAGGTGGCGTTTTGCATGATGCCAAGTGTGTGGCTTTCCACATTTGTGTATAGGATTATGTTTAAATATATTTATTTAAATATGTAGTTAATTCTATGCTACTAAACACATATTCTGAGAGTTTTCTGTTGAGTAGAGGAGTTTATATGCTACAACTTCCCTGAGCAAATGCAGTGGGAATTCTGTCATTTTGCCTTCAGTGAGCAGTGAATCCTGAATGAATGGAATAGGATACAGAAAGATGAACTTTGTGGGTATTTAAATAATGTATTTTGAACAAAAATGCTGGCTTGCTTCAGTTTTTTCTTGTTGCAAAAATGAGTCACAGCAGGAAGAAATGTAGGCAAGGGCTGAGTACATGTGTTCTGTGGACATGACTGTTCTCTCGGGAAGGTGGCAGGAATGTGAGCGTCACAGAGAAAAAGGTTCAGTAAGTAAAGATTACACTTAAAATTGAACCAGTTATACATCTGACTGAAATTTGTTGAGTACCCTAATACAGGCAGTAAGGAAATAAATGCAAAGCAATCACCTGTGCTGTGGATGGAGGCAGAGATCTCAAGCAGTGCTGTGTTTTCATTGCAGAGTGTTGAGCTGGAGGCCCAGCGCTGCCGTGGGGCTGAGATGGATTCCATGCTGGCAGAGAAGGAGAAGAAATTGGCTGAAAGGGATGCTTATATCATGGATTTACAGATGGCCTGTAGCTCCAGTGGGGCTGCCAATGAAATACCCCTGCCCAGTGAAGAACTGAAGGTATATCAGCACCTCAGATACAAACTCTCCATAGAGGTTTCAAGGAATCGGTGAATTCTGATGCCTCTCTGAAGCACAAATCCTCTGCAGTTAATTCATGGGAATAAAAATTCTTCACTGATTATTTTCATTTATATTTACTTGTAGTTTCATTTATCTTTATTCTGTTGTCATTACCGCTTACACCAATTAGTAGCAACTTCAGAATATGCTGAGAAATTTAATTCCAATTAAAACCCAATCTCAGTTTTCAGTTTAATGTTGCTCTAACTGAGGGAAGGGCTTCATGAGTGCTGTATCTTTTTTTTTTTTTGGTGTCTATTCTGCTAATTGTCTTCTGGTTTGCAATTTAAAGAATCAGCTAGCAGCTAAAGAGTCATCACTGCAAAGCATGGAGATTCTAGTTCAGAACCTTACCAAGAAGGTTGTAGACAGTGAAGAAAAATGTAGCTTGTTCCAGGAACAGATTGAGAGCCTTACAAATATTCAAAGCACGGAGAGAGAGTTTTTCCAAGGAAAAGAAGCCTCATATATGAACAATGTAAGTAAACCCATTGTAAAAATATTGATTATTTTTTGTGAGAGAAGTTGTGTCTTGGCTGTAGTGTTTAGGAAATGGTATTTTTCATTCTAGATAATTTTTGATTAATGATCCATATAGTGTTCAGATGAAATTGTTAAATAATACTTAAAAATAATAAAAAAAAAAAGTGGAGCTAGGAAGCATGTTACCCACTCTTTGATGTTACCAGGCTCTTCTACCTCCTTTGGAAGTTAAATCTCAGATTTTAATGTGATGTGTGTGTTTTCTCAGCATTTGAGTTCTACCACATATGAAATTACTCATCTCAGTGTTTCCCTCATCACTGGATGTCTGAGTTTATTTTATCTGTAACAAAAATGTTACCTTTGATCCTGAGCAGACCACACCTGTTCAGCAGCACTCAGGGAATTAGTTTGGATCCAGGAGAGGGGAAGACGGACAGCTGAGGCTGTAAAAGCCATTTTGGGGAGCAGATGTCACTCAGATACAAATTTGGGTAGGACATAGGTGAATTTATTCAAAATGTCATTAGCAAGATGCCAAAAGTTAGATCCAGTTCTTATAAAAATGATAAGAGGACTGAAAAACACCTTGGAAGTAGAAAACAGATTTTTGAGGAGCAGACGGCTGAGTTTCAAAGCTGCCATTTGGGCTTAATTGATAGAAAGTTGCTAGAAATGAACGTGATATTTGACTATTTAGCGTATTTACTGTTAACTGGAAGTAATGTTTAGACTTAAATGGAATCCATTATCTTGCAGTGCCTTTAGTTAGACAATGCAGTGTACTTTTACTTACAAAAAGTACTTATAAACATTTACTTTTAAAAGTTTGCTTACACCTTTGTGGTCTGTTTTCATATTTACTTTCTTTGTGGTTGTAGGTACGTGTGCTTCAAAAAATCATCCAGGACAAACAAAAGGAGCTGGAAGCACAGAGAGAAAAGCATGAGCAGGAGCTCTTTAGATTAGCTGCTAAATCTGATGCAAGTGCTGACCTAGAACAGGTTTGTTGCTTTGGAAACTCAGTAGCTTGAATTTGGAATCATGGAATTACTGAACTGTGACACAGTTCAGATGTCTGGCTGGGAAAATAAAAATCAGTCTTATTCATTCTCTTCTGAAAGTTTTAACTGCTTTATAGATTACTTGATTATTTAATTTATTTTTTTCTAGCTCCTAAAGGCCTTGAAACAGAAGCTCCATGAAAAGGAGGAGGTCATGCTTGGAAGGACGCAGGTGATAGATGTCTTGCAAAAGGAACTGGATGCCAAAGACCAGCAATTGAAAGTAAGAAATGGCATAAATGCACAACTAAATTCATCAGGTCATTTACAACCTCAAAAAGCTGTTTGGTTTTACGTGAAGGTTAGTTTAGGCAGTTCTTTGGGAGGCTTTGACTATTTGCTAGTAATGCAACTGTAGTTATTGAGACAAATATTAATTCCAGTTGGGAAATTACCTTAAAGGAGAGTTAAAGTTCGTAAAGTATAAGACTGTCAGCTCTCACTCTTACTTTGTCTTGATAATTTTGGGAACCTGCCATGTAGGGAAGACTTTGCTGTCAAAAGTTTTCAGTTTCTCTAGTTAGAGGCTGCAGTGAGCCCCAAAACTGAGGCTCTCTGTTCCTGCCAAAGAGGGTGTTTTGCTAGTTTTGTGCCTTTCCTTCTGCTGTATTGCAAAAGTAATACCTAATCAAGGTTCTTTGTGTTTAAGCACCTGCCAGGATCTCTGGTTTTAACCTCTGAGTGATGCTGCTTCAGTTCAACAGTGTAGAAAGAGCATGTTGTGGTCTCTCAGCTAAAACAGGCACATTATGGCCTGTCTGGAGTGCCAGGCCCAGCACTTCAGCCTTTTTCCTTTTTCTTTAGTATTTCATAGAACCAAACATTCTTTTTTGTTTCATTTTCACCTATGAGACAGGTTACATGTGGTGCACTTAAATAGTGATGCCATTTAGATGAAGTTTTTTGAAAGTTAGAGCTGAGAAGCTTTTGTAGTAGAGCCAAGTTACCAACAGTAGCCCTAATTTTTTATTGTAATGTATGTAGGAATACTGGTATAATATTTGACAGTGGTAGCAAAAATACTTTGCATTTAAATATAGGTGTTTTTGTGTGTTGTGTTTATTTTTTAACAGGAGATTAATGAAAACCTGAAACGTCTCCTGTCTGAAAAAGAAAACCTCCAGTCTAAACTGGATGCTGAGAAACATGTAATGAGAGCCCAATTAAAAGACATGATGGAGAAACACGAGCTTGAAATGACAAAAGTTAAAGAGAAATATAATGCTGAACTGCATGAAATTCAAGAGAAACATGAAACTGAGCTGCAAGAGAAGGATCAGGCCCTATTTCAGCTTCAGAAACAAGTGGCAGAATTGAGTGGGAGTGGACAGAGTAAGTCCAAAGAAGCTAAAGATCTGGAGTCTATAACCAAAGAGAAGATGGAAGATTTGGAAGGTATCCTTTTTAAACAGTTGTCAAATGGAAAGGGTTTCTTTGCCTTAGGCTGTTGTGTATTTTAGGCCAATTTCATACCTGTTGCAAGCAGAACTACATTAAATTTAGTGGAATATTATTGCCACACCAATTAGAGTATCTATGATCAAGTGCTGTAATAATGAGGGTTAGAGGATCACGAAGACAATCACGTGAGCTATAAATTTCTCACTACATTTCTAATTGTTATGTTTTTCTGTAAATGCCTTTTTCTTCTCTAAGTGTATAACTTCCAATTGCTAAAGGAATTAACATAGTTCATCTTTCTACTCTTTTAAATAGTTTTAAATAATTTAAAATAATTTTTACTTCTTGTTTTTTAGTACAAGTGAAATTGAAAACAGAAGAGGCCAGCAAATCTGAAGCAAAGTTTCTGAAGATGAAGGCCTGGTCTAAATCAAGAATCAAACAGCTGGAGGATGAACTAAAAAATGTATGTGTAACTTTCTTTAATACTCCATGTCTGTCTTAAACTACTGTGCTTAGAGATTTGATTGAAGAAAAGTAAAATATGAGATAAATAGAATATTAAAATAATTTACTTGAAGAATATATGAATAAATGTATAAAAATGGAATGGACAAAAAATGTTGATACAAGATGAAGTTTAAACAAAAATAGTACAAACTGATATTACGAGCATTCAAGAGTAAATTTGTAAGAGATGAGCTTCTTTATTGCACTTTAAATATTCCTAAAAAATAAAAAAAAAGGTTGCATTGACTTCACTGTGCTTTTGCTGCATTTGAAAACCTGTAACTATTTATTCTTTTAGTTTTCCTCAAAGAATAATGATGTATCTGCCTTAAACAATCGCGTCTCAGAATTAGAAGTTGAAAATAAAGAACTCCAGTCAAAACTGCAATCGTTGTATGAAATCAGAACTCACAATGGTAAAAGAAAATCTTCTTTTTCTTTTTTCAGTTGATTCAAAGTAAAGAGACAAATGAATTTTCAGTTTCCAAGCGTATTTTTTTTAAAAAACAGATTCTGAAGTAACTTCATGCAGTTTTTAACAATAGCAGACAGTGTTTTAAGTCAGAGTTTCAGCTCAGCTTTGCCTTCCCTAAATCTACCTGTGCGTAATTCTTGTTGCATTCAGGCTTAGGCAGAATAGGTGTAAACTTTTCAGGAAGAGGTGTCTTAGAGGAAAAATGAGACCAAATATACCTGGAATATTTACCAGCATGTATACAATAAACTTTTGAGAGCAGTGAGTTGCAAGTAAATTAAGAATTATCTTTCCTTTTGTAAGGATTTTAGAGGGAATTTTTGCTTAAAACCCCAGGTAGTTTAAGGTAGAGCCCTGTTATTAATATTGCATTTGCTCTGAACTTTCATTTTGAATATTTCTTTTAAAGTTTTATTCATCTTCCATTTAATTATGTGTCCTAATGAACCAAATTTATTATGTTTTTGTAGAAGAACTGCTGAAAAAGCTGGAGGTCTATGAAGAGCAGCAAAGGAAGCTGCAGGCTGATCTCGATCAAGTTACAAAGAGAGCAGCTTCCCAGGTTAACTTGCAAATTGATTTGTACGAGTTATTGTTAATGGTGCTAATTGGACTGTGAAAAGTGTCAGCTGGATTTTGGAGCTGAGAATTAATTTAGTGATAGATGGAATTGTCAGTGTCAGTAACTGTTCAGTTGGATAACAAGATGACAGCTTTTGAATTACTTAAAAAGATTAACTTCTACCTCCTTTGCCACATACCTTAAATGACATTTTTCCAAGCAGTTTGCTATTTATTTAGTTATGTTTAACATGAGTCATCAAAGTGGGGCTGTTATTTTTTAGGCAAAATATTTTTGATACTATATGATGTGGTGGGGCTTGTTTTTCACATAATCAGTGATAGCAATTATCACTTTCATAAATTTCTTTTATGCAAAGTGGTGAATTATAATGGCTTATCAGCTTAAAGTATTATTCACATTTGCAGTGAGGTTTGGTAAATATATTCTAATGCACAATTTCTCTTGTTAGGCCAGTGAATCAGGTAGTGTGGATGAATTGCAGAGTCAGCTCTTGGAATGGCAGGAAAGTGTCCCAGAGTCAGAGGAGTCCCGGGATCAAGTCAGAGAAGAGAAATCTGCCATGGCCTTGAGGATGGCTCAAATTGAGGAGGAGAGAGAAGGTGAATTGCTTTATCTACAGTACAATAATCATATTTTTATATATATGTACGTGTGTGTCTGCTGAGCTTCAGGCTGAATTGATAGCACACCACCATGACTCATTTCTGTAGTCATATAATTTGTATAGTTAGTGAAATTGCTTAAATTTGCAATTTCTACTTTTTCTTGTTTCCTTGAGTTTGTTTTTCATACATTCATCTTTTCTTGAATAGTTTTTATGAGTACTTGTGCTTGTTCTGTTTGCCATCCAAGCTGCTGCTCTGTAAGACTCCTTGAACTGATCTCGAAAGCTTACTGTCAGCAAATGGTAAATACTAAAAATGTTAAAAAAAAACTTTAATAAAGGGTTCCCCATTGAAATATGAAAGCTGCCTGCCTAGAGCAGCTGACGAAGGTGTGGGGGACTGTAGTGTTGGTTCGAATTTGATCAATGAAGGTGTTGCTTTAGCAAAATGTGCTTGAGATGGAGTTTCTCTTTAAGAAATTCCTTACTAATTATATTTAGAATATTCTGTAATCTATTAATAAGTGTCACTTGTATAGACCAGCTGAATAATGTTAACTGGCTGTGGCTTGGAGCTAGTTAAAAATATTTAATTACTTACAAAAATAACATTTCAAGTAATGTCAGGTTTTATAGTTTGTTAAATTATGAATTAATCAGGTGATGAGAAAACTTATAAAAGTCTGGTTAAATTTCAGGTAGTTTTTACTGTTTTTTCCATGCCAGCTGGGTAATATATTGTAATTTTTGTCCTCTGAGTTAACTGTATGGGGATTAATGACAAATTTTAATGCACAGGGCCTACCATCATAATTACTGCAGTTAGTTAATTTGAGCCTTCTCTTTTTAATTGCAAATTGATCATGGAAATGGAAAATAATTGAAGTTCAGTGTGTAAGCACAGAAATGTTTTCAGGATCACGACGCTTCTTTTTGAGGGATTTTGGCATGTGATGCTTTGGGATTGAAAGAGCGTAATGTCCCTCCATTAAATCTACAGAGCCACATGCAACATTAATAACAGTTGTAAAATTTCCTCTGCCTCAGTCCAGGTTTAATTTTGCATTTTTGTTTTTTCCCCTTGGGATGAGCATGACCTTTCTGTTTCTTTTTTTCCCGCCGTTCCTGGTGAGCCCTCAGCGTCCCTTCCCCCTCCACTCCTCCCTCCGCTGCGATTTGGGCAGCCAGGGACAACAGTTTCCCATCAGTTTTGTGCATGCAGGTTCCTGCAGCAATGGCAGTTGTAATGTTCTGCTGCTGATTTCTTCTTTTTTGGCTTTTTTTTGGGAGAAAATCGCCAGCAGTACCTTATAAAATTTGCCATTGATGGTATGTGGTTCTTAGCAACACGTTGTAACAAGTGCTGGGTTTTAACTTCAGTTTCTCCTGCCTTGCAATACCTGTTTCTTCTTTTGCATTAACCAAATCATCTCCATATTTCTTTGTGGGAACAGCTGACTCCATATTTATATATTATCCATGTTGTATTTCTTGGCTTGCCACAAGTGGTTGTGACTAAGAATGAAAATCACTTCAATATTTTTAGTAGTACTTGAAATCCAGTAATATTTAAAAAAAACCCTCACACAATTATATTCCCTTCCATAAATAGCAGAACTTGGCTGCATTAATATTAGTTACCAATAATTTAAGCAATATATAACCCCACTACTCATGCCATCGTGGTCTGTGACAATTTGCCATATATGACAGTTGTCTCTTTTGGGCTGAATATGTGGGGAGCTGCAAAAGCTTAAAGGATGACAGTATTAGTTACATTTATAAATCTGGGGCTTGTTTCCTCTGCAGATCACCAAAGATTGTGATACTTAGCGTGAACAGTGACACAAGGAAATATACAGACACATGATTAGTTAGTTTAAATGCATTGTGTATCTGAAAAAAAGTTATTCTAGAAGTTTTTCAGATTTTTTTAATGTAATTGCAAATGAAAAGCTCCCCCCCTAAGCTTCTGCAAAACATTAGAAAATATATTTAATTACTAATTATTGTTAAAGCAATGCTCAATTTAACTGGAAATGTTTTAACAGTTGTCTGAGTGCTCTAAGTCATTCTAAAGCTCCAATTTCTGGCCTTTATTTTCATGTAACAATGGTAATTTTGTTTTTTTCATTATCAGATACTTAGGAGCCTAAATATTTTGGATTCCTAAATGACCGTGTCAAAGAAGGGGGTTAAATTCTTATCTGGAATAATGTTTATTCCTTGAACCCTTTCAGTGAGAACTCTTGTAAGCAGAGGTTTAAGACCTGTGATCAACATTTGGCATTTTTTTTACAGCTTTGAAAAATCATGTATAATGATTAAAAAAAAGTGTAGAATCTGAAAAATAAACAAAGGTGTGTAAAACAAATGCTGATAAATTGACAGTGCAAGAAGCCAAAGTGAATTGAAATCAGAAGTATAATCCAATTTATCAACCCCACTTTAAAAGAATCATTAATTTTTTTTCTTTAATTTTTTTCCACTAATCTTTTCTGACAACACATTAGGTGTGTAGTTTTGAAATATTACAGGAAGAATTTAAATCTATCAGGTGTTAGAGAATTGTGTGGTAATGAAATTTGTGGGATAAGTAATCCTTGGACAACTCAATTCAGAGCAGAGTATTCCCGATAGGCCTGAATCTCCAAATAGTTTCACAGATGCATCGACATAAGTTCCATGAATTTTGCATGCTGTGAGCACAACTGTGGATTGATGTGGTTAAGATCAAAGCCAAATTTGTAATTATCTAATTAATTTTTCTTTAAGTATGGAGCCACCTTTACTTTCCCTTCTTTTCCCTGGCTGTTGTGTTTTGTCTGCTTCGCATGAAATGTCCATTTCCTAATCTATTCCCCCAAATATGTTTTGTTATGTCACAAAACAGATGGGAATATCCTTTAAATGACAAATCATTTCTAACAATGAACAGGATGCATACCTAAGCTTTCATATTCTCAGTTTATTCAGTGTGTTTATTTACTAGTGATTCTGTATTTGTCTTAAAAACAGTGATGTAACTAATTTGCGATAAGGTGGTTTGATACCAGTTCGCAGTGTAACACGTGCTTGTGACTCCCTCAAATTATCTGGCTTTATAGCTCATACTAAAATCAAAGTTGGAAGGGACACATGTCATTTCTATAAAAATTAATGTGATTGCTCAGATTATGAAGTCACCAGCTGAAAAAACTGTGGTTTTTAATCACACAAATATATTTTAACCTGGTAAATTGAATTGAGGTGGAATTTGGCATTTTAATTTTTTTTTGTGTATTGGTATAACCTCACCCTTTCCACTCTCCTGTGTAAAGTCTTCATTTAGAGCTGGTGAAGAAGTGAAGTTAGACTTCAGTTTGCTTCTTCCTAGTGAGATACTCAGACTTTATGTTCTACACAGCAATGTTGGAGGGAAATCACAAGGTGAACGCAGTGGATTTTAATCTTTAATCTTGTTCCTGTCAGTCATTCGTAGGGACTTCACCCTGTCCCTGGTCTCTCTTCATGTAGTAGTGTCTGATATAAATGTAAATGCTTTCCTGTGGCACAAAACTGATTGAGGATGACTGGTTCTTTCCTGGCTGCTCCAATCCAGCCATAGTCTCAGGGCAGCAGGAGCTGGAGGAGGAACTGGCCACAGCTCAAGGAATGGGCAGGCTGCAGCAACCCAGGAAGAAAGGCAACCAGACCAGCAGGAAGCTTCAGGTGGGTGAAAAGAATTAAGTTTGTTTTTACTTGAACGTTCATAAAAATATGGGGAGTGGTGTTATTTATGTGGTGCTTTAGACTTCAAAACATCAAAGGCTTTTTTGGTTTAGATACAATCTATACAAATCTGTTGGTGGAGCTCTATTGAATGATTAGTACCTGTCACTTCATTTAGGTGGATTTCTAGGCAGTTGGTGCTGTAACTTGCACAAAAAATGATAACTTTTGTAAGAATTAGGATGTCATTGTCACATCAACATATTGGAAGAATAATTTTATGATTAGTTAACTATAGTATCTTTAGAAATCAGGGGACCAATTAAGGTATCCAAACATAGTTATCCATTGCCCTCTCAGATGCCTGAGGGTGTTTTTAAAAGCTGGCAGATACCTTAAAAAACCTGTGGGAGACTTGGCTTTTCTGGAAATAATAGCTGGAAGCTGGGCAAGATACTCCAATGTCCACAGTAATCCCCTATATTTGCATTTAGGCACCTGAATTGCTTGCTGAGTTTTAGGCCTTTTAATTGAAACTATGCTTTTAGTAACAGAACTATTTTACCCCTGCTGCATTTCTCCTTTAAATTCAACTTAATTCTCATGTTTTGTGTGTAGGAAGAATACAACTTCGATGGCAAACAATGCTTTCAGGAGCTGAATGTCACCTCGGACAGCACTGACTCAGCTGAAGGAGAGAACATGGGAGGTTGGTGGCCAGAGTACCCTTCACCTAATGCAGGTGTGACAGCGACTAGACAGTTTATTAAAGCATGCACACAGCATCTGTATTTTGTGTCCACTTTTGTTTGCAAATTCAACTAACAGCCCATTTGTGGTGTATTCTAATCTTTGTTGAATTTTTTTGGCTTGTGTTTTCTCCCGTTTCATTTCGAAGCATGTGCGTGCTGGATGAACTGCCTAGTTCTGCTTCAGTAGTAGCGTATGGATCTGGCTGGACACTGGGATTGGATGAGCCTTGGTGCCCATCAGATATCCTCTGTGGCAAGATCATGGGGGTTTTTTAAGTTATGAGTCTTGTACCTGTGAATGTGTTCCCAGTTTATATCACAGTTATGTTGCAAACTAGAATTGCATCCCATTGCTGTTTGCTTTTCATCCAAAACCACAGTTCTTGATTTTTAATGCTGGTGTTTTTATATCAGTGGTAAAGATTGCAAATACATCTCGTTGTTAGTTGGAATAGGTTCATTAACAAATTTTGATACACACCAGTTTATTAATGATTACTTAAGATCTGATCCTGCAAGTACCTGATTAACTTGTGGTTTAAGTAACATGAGCCACACTATTGATTGAACCACAATAGTTGTGTCTCAATATAACAAGAATATTCCTTCCAGGTTCTCTGAGTTCTTGAGCTCTGCAACTCTGTTTTGGTTTTTCAACAGTTAAGGGTACTTTCATCATCTAAATTTTGGGAATGCAGGGCCTCAGGCATTTCCATGAGAAATGGGTGAGGTGTGAGTGTGCCCAGCACTGCTGAGAATCATGAACAAAAAGCTGAAACCATTTCTAGACTTCAGGAATTTTAGTTGACTTCTTGAAATAATTTTTCTCCTTTGACTTGAGTAGGTTTACGGAGTGTGGTGGAAGAGTTGGAATTGGAAAGGAATCAACTGCAGGAACAAATTCTCTTTCTGGAAGAGCGTTGTCAGGATTTGGAAGACAGATTTCAGCTTCAAGGTAGAATGGAGGCTCTTCAGGTAAGCTTTTGAGTTGTGTAAACCTGATGATTCAAGAGAATCATTTTACTCTCAGTTTGTGTTCTTACAGTCATAGCCTACAGTATGACAAACATCAATTTGCAGCTAACAAAAATGGCTAAAGCCTAATTTATACTCATAATTATGTTGGTAGAGAGTGTACACTTACTATATTATGCTCTGAAGTTGAAGCCTGTTGCTTCTGTTCAGCTCATGGAGAAACATATTTAGGATTAAGCTTTTTTATTTGTTGTAGAAACATAGGAAAAGACAACATAATTTTCATTGTTCTTTGTGGAGGCCTTTGTCAGAAGGTCCAGAATTAGATTTTGTTACTCCTCTTCTTTACATCCCTCAAGTTTCTTTTCTGTGAGTGTGTATGTAGTATTTATATATATATATATATGCACATTTATAGAAAAGAAACTGTATAGAAAAATAATAATTGAATATTTATATATATACACAATCTAAATTTCCGACATTAGACATATATTTATATTGTAAAATTATTCAGTGAAGACCCCACAGAGTAAAGTTCTTTTCAAAGCAAGACTTAATATTGCCTGACTGACAAATTACAGTGATAATTTGTGAACTTTATTTGCAGTAAATGACACATCTGATCTCTGACTCAACCACTTGGTGCATTACTCATAGTTCTTTATGAGTACATATATTAAAGAAATAATGATTTTAAGGTGAAAGACAAGCTTATATTAATTATTACTTGAGAATCTTGTAACCAAGCCTTTCAATACAGGTAACGTTTGGTGTAGAGGAAGAAGGGCAGCTATTGAGGGCTGTACAGGTGTGTTCTGCCTCCTCCAAAATGCCACCTTATTTTCACGACTGGTGACAAGTGTGCCATGTTTGTCCTGTTTGCTGTTGATTCTGGATGTGTTTTGCTTTTGGTTTTTTGGTTGCTGTTGAACAATTCCTTTAATTTTTTTTTTGTGGTTTTATTTTTGAATTGGTGCAGTGGATCTGACTAGAGTAGGAGATTTGTACTGTGTTTAAAAAGCCAGAAGAGCTGTGTGGATATTAATTTCCTCTTCATTATGAATGATCTTGGTTATTGTTTTGTTGCAGAATGAAAATGAACGTTTGCAAACTCAACTCACCCAATTACGCAACCAACAAATGCGAGATGTGGAGAAGCATCAAATTCTCATCTCCGGTTTGAATGAGCAGCTTAAAGGGTAAAATGAAGGTTCTTTACAACTCCAAGCATGATTAGCTTGCTTTTAAACTTCTAAGGAGGAGTATAATCTCTTAAAACACTTAAAAAAGAGTTCCTTGATTCATGTTTCTGTTTGCAGTGATGTTATTTTTGTACTTGCAAATTGTTTTCAGTCATAATATTTTTGTTTAAATGGAAAGTATAAAAATAATTACTCTCTTAGAAAAACAGTTTGGGGCTGGTAAGTCTAAAAAACTTAAGCTTTGTTTTCAAAATGCCTAAATATTTTCTTCTTAGATTAAGTGACAGAAATAGTTTCCTTGAGAATTCTCTTGGAGAAAAAGAACAAAAACTGTTGAGCACAACAGAAAAACTGGAGCAAATTGAAGCTTTGAGGAAACTGCTTCAAGAAAAGGATCTTCTCAACAAAGAGCTTGGTGAAAAGTTTGTACATACTGAGCAAAAAGTAAGTTAAATTTATTAGCATTTCATTTATCAGAACTGATGAGCTTTAGCCATAACTTTGTTTTCCCAATCTGAAGGTTCTGCTGTGTTTTTGCAGTCATGTTCATTTAAATGTTTAAGTTTGGTGTAAGGATTTCTTAGACCCAGCACAGTTTTGCATGAAAGTATTTACATTTTATTGGGGTGATAAGTTATCGTGGTTTATTAACTTCGAAGTATAAACTTCTCTGTTGTGTAAACTCAATATTATAACTGGTGACATCAGAATTTTAATATAATTCTGTTTATTTCTATCACATGAATTTTTCTTTTTGATGCTAAGCTGAATGAAGCCTTAAAGAAATGCAGTGTGTATGAAGTGGAGAACACTGAGCAGAAAACAGTCATCAGTGATCTCACAGAAAAAGTTGCTACACTGAAGGAAAAGGTAACTCCTAAAAATAAAGTAAGAGAAGAAATGTTATATTCTTTTGTCATGGCCTACTTAAATGTCAGCAAAAGTAACAGCATTAGCTGCTTTAAATTTTATACACTGAACCTTCTGTATGCAAAAACAATCTAAAGAATAACGTGGTTACCTTGTGACATTACAGTTTGGTACGGGTTGTTACTTTAAGTACTTGATCTACATGCAGAATGTAACTTCTATTGTCCCTCTAACATGTTTGAAATATTCTTGTAACATTATTTTCTTCATGTTTAGACCTTGAAACAAGACAGTGTGGTGGAGTCAATGCAGCTGGATCTGGACCAGACCAATGAAGAGCTTGACAAATTGAATTCAAGCCATTTAGAGGAAAGATCTCAGCTCATTCAGGATCTCCAGAAACGTGAAAGAGAAATCGATAATCTTAAAGAGGCACTGGCAGAAAAAGACAGGGAGGTGTCTGTCCTGTCTGTGAACATGGCAGAATATTCTGAGCAGGTCATGATCCTGAAGCACCAAGTGCAATGCAAAGAGGAGGAAATGCGAGGGATGGAAGAGACTTTGTCAAAGGCTGAGAGGGAAACTCATTTCCTGAAGGAAGTACAAACAGCTGATGTGAGAGATGCAAGTGTGAAGATCTCTGTCCTTTCTGAGCAGAGTAACACAATGAGACAAGAGCTGGAGAGAGTTAGAGCTGAGAATGAGGCTAAAACCAAAGAGAATGAGGAATTAATAAGACAAAGCACTGAGAACAGCATGACAATTAAGGATCTCCGAGCTGAAATCAAGGCCAACAGTGTCGCTTACAATAACAAACTTGCAGAGTGTGAGTCACAAATTACTTTGCTGAAAGAACAGATTAGTAAATCATCTGAAAAACTACAAGAAGCTGAGGATAAACAAAGAAAAGAAACCGAGCATTTGAAATCTCAGCTTGAGGAAAATGATGCTCTGAAGGAAAAATGGAATAATTTGCTTAAAGAGAAAGAGAGTAAAGCAGAGACACTTGAAAATGAGTTAAAATCACTTAAAGATTCATACAACAAACTGGTTTTGGAAAATGCTAAAAAAGATCAAGAGTTGTCTGAGTTATCCAGGAAGCTTGTAGAACATACTGAACATCAGGAAACAGTAATAAAAGAATTGCAAGAGAAACAAGAGCTTGTTATTTCCTTAGAGCAGAAACTTGGGGTTTTGGAGCAGCAAAATGAAGAGACTAAACTTAAATTAACTGGAGATCTGAAAGCCAAAGAGATGTGTTGCAAAGAACTTAATAACCAATTAAATGAAATACATAAACAAATTAACAAACTGGAAATAGAGACACAGGAGAAAACTTCAGCTAATAACCAATTACAGGCAGATCTTGAAGGGAAACAAGGAAAATTGGCAGAGCAAATGAAAGCAAATGAACACCTGAAAAAAAGTATAGATACCATGGAAAAAGAGAAGGAGCAGCTCATCAGAGAAAATGAGAATTTATCCAAACTCCTGGATGTAAAAGAGTGTGAATTATTAAAGAAAACCCAGGCTGTGGCAGAAATAGAGAACAAGTTGTCTGTTAGCACTGCTGAGTACAAAAAAACACTCTCAGCACTAAATTGTGATAAAAACACTCTGGCAAAAGAGATTGAACAACTTTCAGCAGCTGCTGAGCAAAAGGAAAGTTCAGTTGTGGAACAGCTGCGGGAGAAAACAAAGGAATGTGATGTGCTGGCTGAGCACTTGTCTGAAAGCAAGGACCAGACCCAACAGTTGCATGAACAAGTACAATCACTGCTCATTCAGCTGCAGGATATTAGAGATGAAGAAATAAAGAAAGGAGAAATGTTAAATAATAAATTATCTGAATGCAGTGGCCTAATCCAAGAGCTCAGCCAAAGCAAGGAGCAGAATTTAATCCTGCAGGAACAAATTAAAAGCATAACTTTGGATTTTGAAACTGCAAACAGGTCTCTAGAAGAGAAAAACCTTCAAAATGATTTGTTGTGTAAGGAAATAGAAGAGACTAAGCTTTGTGTTGTAGAGCTGCAGGGTGAAATTAAAAATCTTAAAGATGAAAAGACAAATCTGTCTCAGTTGGTAGAGGAAAGAGACCTGGCTGTCAAAAATCAGAGTTCAGAACTTGAGAAGTTTCAGACACAAGTTTCTGAAAAAATGGAGGAAAATAGAGTGTTAAATAATCAGCTACAGCTATTAAGCAAAGAAATGGAGGTGCTTAGGCATGAAAAAGAGAACTTTTCAATTTTATTAAATGAGAAATCACGTGAGTGTGAATTCCTTCAGTCTGAAATTACTTCAGCAAAGCACCAAGCACAAACAGCAGCTCTAGAAAATGAAAAATTGAAAGCAGACATTGAAACAGTTAATGTTACAGCAATGAAAAAGTCAGAGGAAGTAGCTGCTTTAACTTTGCACTTATCCCAACAGAGTCATAATATTTTAGCTCTCAAGGACCAAATTGATGGCCTGTTGATTGAGAAAGAAAACTTAAAAATGGCCTTTGAAGAAAAAGAAACTCTCCTTTCTGAAAAGGAGGCTTTGATTAAGCAAATGAAAGACAGTAAAGTGGCAGGAGAAGGGCAATACATGCAAATCATTTCAGATCTGCAAAACCAAATACAAACCCTGGGTTTTGAAACTAGCCAGCTCAGAAACACAGTGCAGGAAAAGGAAAATGAATTTAAGAGGCAAGCCCAAGAATTAAAGTTATTAAAAGATAAATCTGAAGAGTCTGATGTACTTAGGATTCAACTGTCTGAGAATATGGAGGTTATTTCTGACCTTCAGAGTCAGCTTAAAAACCTGACAGAACAGTTATCCCAGTTGAATGATTCAATTGTACAGAAAGATGCATCTTTAAAGCAAAAAGTAGATGAATACATCAATTTAAAAGCACAGTTTTCTGAGGTACAGGAATCTTCTGTTTTGCAGGAGAAACAGTTACAGCTTTTAGCCTCTGAAACAGAACAGTTAAAAGTACTTGTTTCAGAAAAAGAATCAGCCATCAACAATATTTCAATATTCAGTGAGAATTTAAAGGTGCAACTTCAAGAGAAAGAGACTGAATGTGATGTCTTAAAGAAACAGGTGGTGGAGCTGGAGGAAGTGAGAGTGAATTTCCAAAAAGAAATACAGCAGCAGAAGAATGTAATAATTGAGATGGACCAATCCTTATCAGAAAAGGAATCCTCTCTTATGGAAAATGAAAGTCTCCTCAAAACTCTGGAGGAGAAAGCAAAGAAAGATGAAGAGAAAACAAATTTAATTTCTCAGCTCCAAAATCAGGTACATGAACTAACACAGGAACTACAAAAATCTAAAGAACTGCTCCGTGAGAAAGAAAATGCCGTTTTATCTCTTCAGGAGAACATTGAAGGACAGAATGAACTGAGAACTGAGTTGAATGTGGCTCTTGGGAAAAAAGAAGAAGTTATTGCTGGACTCCTTAATTCCTTAAAGGAGAAAGATGCCAGGGTACAGTTGGCAGAGAGCAACGTTAATGCTCTTTCCAGTGAGATCGAGGTTCTCAGAGAAAAATTAGAGAAAAGTGCAACAGCCATGAAAAACTTCACTGAGGAATTTCAGGAAAAAAATGAGAAGCTTGGTATTAATCAGAAAAAAATTGATTCATTGACTGTTGAACTTGACTTTCTCAAAAATGAGCACCAAAAAGCACTAGACCGAATAAACACACAGGAACAAGAACTGCAGCAGAAAGAATTGGCTGTGGAGTCTCTGCGTGTGAAGTGCACTGAGCAGGCAGAGAACTTGGAAAGTTTGAGGTTAGAGTTGGACAACCTAAATTCCAAATCATCACAAGACTGCCATGACAATGTGCTTTTAATAAACAGTCTCCAGTGCCAGGTGGAATCTTTAGAGAAAGAAAAAAATCTGTTACAAGAAGATGTTGGTAAACTGATGGCTGAAAACACACAGCTTGGGGCATCTCAGAGTGATCTGCAAAAGAAATTGGAAGAGCTCCGGGAAATCCAGGAAAAACTAGAAACCAGTGAGAATTATTCAAGAATGCAGATTGATGCTGTCGAACTGCAGATGAAGACTGAAAAAGAGAAGTTACAGATGCAGGTTAGTGTGAAGGGTGAAGAACTTTCTAAATTAGAACTTAAATGTGAAACTCTAGAACAAAGTCTGCTTGAGTCAGAAAACAAATGGGTGACAGAACTTGATAGGGCAAATTTGCAGAATAATAATCTTACTGAGCAAGTGAGCAGTTTAGAAAGTGAAATGAAATCAAAGGATAGCAAAATCCAGTCTTTGCAGCAAGAGCTGGATCTTATAAAAGAGAAATTAACTCAAAGCTTGTCTCCATTACTTAGTAGTAGGCTTTTATGTATGGAAAAAAAGGCACAGACTTCAGATTCTGAACTGAAGCCAACTGATAGTAAAACTCAGCTGGAAAAATTCTCTGCTCTGATAAATTCTATTCTGAGCAAAGAAACAGAAGGAGAGCAACTGCAACTCCTGCTTTTAGAAAAACAGAAAGAAATAGACACCATGAAAGAGGAATTAAAAAGTATGGAGTCGCTTCAGAAGCAGAAGGAGGTGCTGCAGAACGACATGGAAAAGATGAAGGGGGAGTACACATGTGAAATGGAATGTCTGTCTAAAGAAATGCTCACACTCAAGGAAACATTATATGAACAACAGTCTCTCTTGCAAGAAAGGGAAGAGTCCTTTGCAGAAATAAATAAGCAGGTTGAATTTCTGCAAGACAAGATAAATAAATCAGAAGAAATAATAAGAGCCAGTCAAGAAAAGCTGCAGATTGAAGGTAAAAAAGTAGCAAGTCTCCTTGAAGAAACGGGGGAAAAAGATCAACTCATCAAAAACTTAACTTCCCAGGTAAATCAGCAGAAGGATTTAATTTCTGGTCTGAGCCAGCAACTGAAGGAAAAAGATAGTTCTGTTACTCAGGTCATGGAATCATTGTCTAATGAAATGCTGAATTTCTCTGAAGAGAAAAATGCATTAAATGCCAAACTGCAAGACCTTGAAGCTGTTCATAAGAGTTCTGTGGCAGAGCTAAACCAAGTGCTGCAGGAACTTGAGGTTTGCAAGAAAGAACTGGACCATAATCAGGTTCTGTTAAACAGTAGAGAAGCTGAGTTTAAGGATTTAATGAGTGAAAAAGAGGAGATGCAGTTTAATCTCGAGAAAATGGGCAAGGAAAAAGAGAATCTGAAAAAGAAACTTCAAGCAGCGTTGATAGTAAGAAGAGATCTAATGCAAAAAGTTGGAAAACTAGAAAAGAGTGGACAGGAAGAACTAGAAAAAGAGCAAAAAAAAGGAGAGGAGCTGTCGAAGAAAGTTAATGAGTTAACAGACAAATTAAAACTAATTGAAGGACAAAATAATGATTTTGAGTCTCATCTTGGCACTTTGAAGCAAGAACTTCTAGAAAAAGATGCCAAAATAAGTGATTTGACCGAAATTTTATCTTCCAAAGCTTCCTATATAGAGGAACTTCAGCATAATATCACAGAGCTAAATAATGTGATTGCTGAAAAACAAAATGTTTGTGAGCAGAACCTACAATCTTTAGAGGAAAAGGACTGCAGGCTTGCTCACATGCAGTCTATGCTTGATGGAAAAGCAAGTGCGTATGAAAAGGAACGTTCTCAGCTGCTCTTAGCTCTTGAACAGGTGAAGACTGAACTGAAGAAGAAGGAAGAATCATCAAAGAATTCCACTTTAGAAGAACCCGGTTTGAGTGCTGGGGACAGGAAGGAGTGTCTGGACCCCAACAGTGATGTTGATATCATGAATCAATTAAAAAAAGAAAAAAAAGCTTTACAGAGGGAGCTTTTGGTCATGAAAGAAGATATGAAAAAATTTCAGCAAGAAAGGGAAGAGCACAGGAAACTTGCAACAGATTTTGAGGAACAAAAAACCCACCTTGAGCAGCTCAAACAAGAACATTCAGTGGCAAGTGAAGACGCTGAATTAAAAGAGCTAAGAAGTGAGTATGCAAAGCTTGAGGAGGAAACAGCAATGTTAAGGAAAGAACTGAGAAAAATATTGCTGGAATTTGGTGATGAAAGAGAAGAAGAAGTCAACTTAATGTCTTTGAGTCAGCAGGAGCAATGTCAGGGCAGCTTGTTGGAGGACATAAAGCAGCTACAGAGAAAGCTGAAAGTGTATGAGGCTGAAATTGTGGCTCTTAAGACAGTGCTTGAACATGTGAATAATGAGAAAGAAACACTTATTAAAAAAGGTGAGGATTACAAACTGAGCCAGGAGGAACTGCAGAGGTCAAGAATCCAAGCTGAGAAGGAGGTTGCGAAAAAGAATGAGGAAATAGAAGCACTGAGGTGTTCACTTGCGGATTTCCAAGGTAAACTTGATTTGGAAAAGGAATTATTAAGCAAAGCTGTTAAGGAGGGCCAAGAAGAGGCCCACAGTTACAAAACAGCACTGGAAGAAATGAGGAGTGAAAAAGAGGAACTTCTCAGCTGCTTAGAAAAGTCCAATTTGGAACTAATGAATATGAAAAAGGAGGTAGGACGTTTCAGCGAAGAAAACAAAAGTCTCATGCAAGAGCTGTGTCTGCTGCGTGAGAAGGCTGAGATGAGTAGACCTGTGGTCTGTGGCAAAGAGCTTAAGGAAGAAAATAATACTGAAAAGGAGTTGGGAGGGGTTGGTTCCGAAAGGAATTCCCTTGAAGGGAAGTTAGAAGGTAAAGACACCGTTTTTCAACTGTCAGAGACTGATTACTCTGGGAAAACTAAACTGAGAGAAGCAACGGAATGTGAAGTGCACAAACAAATGCAAATGGTGGAAGAGCCACTGGGAAAACCTGTAAATATAAGTGATTCTAAACCCCAGGAGCAAAGAACTGTAACAGAAGATAAATCCAAAGAGCGCCTTCAGAGGAAACTACAGGCGGCTTTAATATCGCGGAAAGAAGCCCTGAGAGAAAATAAATGTCTAAAAGAACAGCTTGATCAGCTGATGTTGGAAAAAGAAGAGCTGATGAACAAGGCAGGGATGCTGGAACACTTGTTAGAGCTTGGCAGAGAAAAGCAAAGTTCAAGTGCTGTTGCTCCCTTGGCTGGAGAGGAGAGCCTTGTCTCTGAAAACGCGAGGCTGCTGACGGAAAATGAGAACCTCAGCGCGGCATGTGAAAGTCTGAAATCCACCATGGAGTCTATAGTTCAGGAAAAAGAGGCCTTTTCTTTCCAGCTAAATACCTTAAAAGATTCTCAGACAGTTGAATTGACAGGCTGGAAGGCTAAACATAGCGAATTAAAGCAGGAGTATGAATCACTTCTTCAGGCCTATGAGAATATCAGTAGTAAAGTGGCAGAGATGAGGCAAGTTATTGATCTGAGTAGGAAAGAGAAGCAGGAGGCTGTTCAAAGACTCAGGGAAGGAGAATCTGAGAAGGAGGCTCTGGAGAAGCATTTACAAAATCTCATGGATGAAAACGAGGTTATTAAGAGTCAACTGAAACAACTCAGCAAATCCAAGAAAATGGAAGTTGATGAATTGCAAAGCAAAGCAGAAAGGCAGATCCGTGAGCAGGAGGCAAGGATGCAAGAACACCAGGATCGCCTTCATGAGCTCACTGAGCAGAACCACCAGCTGATGGAGGAAAATGAGCAGCTGAAACAAACTTCTGAAAACTTAAAGCAGGCCTTAGAAAAAATCCAGAATGAAAATGATGTCCTTCATAATAACATCACTGTAACTAAAGCAGCCCTGGGAGAGCTTCAGGTTCAAATGGAGGTGTACCAAAATGATACACAATCTAAAATCAGTGATGCATTATGTGAGAATGAATCACTGTTAAAGGACATTAATGTGTTAAAGGATAAACTCTCTGAAAAAGAGCAAGATGTGCTTGTCCTAGAACAGGAAAGAAAATTAATTTCAGAAAAAGCACAAGAAACTGAAAAATCTTTGGCCCATAAAAATCATTGTCTAACAAAGCTGGATATGGAGTGTAAAAGCCTTACACAAGAAATTGTTAGTCTAAATGAAAAAGTCAAGATTTTAGAGGATGATAAATGTCTGTTACAGGAGGAATTAGAAAATGTACAAGAAAGTTCTTACAAAGTAAAGAATGAGAGAGAATTTCTCGAGACAGAGTTGCTTAATCATGTTAAAAAAGTTGATCATCTTACTGATAGAATGAAATCAGCACAGGTGCAGAATAACTTGCTGTTACAGCAACTGGAAGAATTAAAGGCAGAAAAATGTCATGTGGTTAAAGAAAAGGAAGAACAGCAGCTCCATCTTGTAAAGATGTTTGAGGAGAAGGTGAAAAGTGCTCAGAGGGATAACAGTGGAAGTAAAAGCAAAACAAAAGAATTGCAAGAACTCTTAAAAGAGAAACAACAGGAGATCAACCATTTGCAAAAGGATTCCATAAAGTTCCAGGAGCTGATCCTGGACTTGGAAAGATCTGTGAAAGTGTCACAGTCAAAAAGTGAAAAATTGGAAAAGGACTTAAATAATGCATCAGAAAAGCTGGTGAAATCAAATGAAGAAATCCATCATCTCAAGGGGAAGCTTTCAGCACAGATGGACTTGCTGAATCAGTCAAAGAATGAGGTGGACAGGCTTAAAGATGAGAATCTAAACTGGAGAAAAGAACTTAAGAAGAAGGAAGAAGAACTGCAACTCCAAAAGAGAGAATATGAGAGAGAATTGGAATTTCATCTTCAGCAACTAAAATTGCTTCACAAAAAGGAGTTTTCAAACCTAGAGGAACGTCACAGCGCCCTTGAGAGAGAAAAGGATCGGGCAGTTAGTGAGATCCAGGGTTTGCAAGAGGAAATCAGCACTAAGGACTCTCAAAACAAGCAACTCCAGGTGGATTTGAACGCAGCCTTGGCACGATTAGCTGCTTTTACAAAGTGTATGTCCTCTCTTCAGGATGACAGGGACAGGGTCATCACTGAGATGAAAACCTGGGAACTGCAGTTCAAAGAGGCCATCCAGAGTAAGGAGAGACAGATAGAAGACAGTAATAAAAGAATAGTGGCCTTACAGGATGAATTGAAAGATAAAATGACTCAAATTCAAGAACTGAATATCAAATACTCTGTTGTAGAGGAAACAAAGGATGAACTGTACTTGAGGCAGAAATCTGTTGATATGCAGCGCTATGAAGAGCTCTGCAGGATAAAGGAAGAAAATAGTTTTTTTTATAACAGACAGCAAGAGTTGGAGAGTGTTCTTCAGTCCAAAGAAGAAGCTTTGCAAGCACTCCTTAAAGAAAATAATTCTCTTAATCATCTCATAGAGAATAGTAAAAGTACAGGAAGAGAGATAAAAGCTCTGGAAAGTAATTTTACGAGACAGGAGCAGGAATTGCAAGAGCTTCTAGCAGAGAAGGAAAAGGTAAATGCTGAGTTGCAAAAGCAGATTACCATTTCTGAGCAAATGAAGGTCATGCTAAATAATAAAGACAAAGAAATTTCCTTACTCATTTCCTCAAAAGGTGATGAAATTTCGGGCTATCTGGTTCAAGTTCAGACTCAACACAGAAATCAAATCAAAGAGTATGAACTTCGGTTAGAGTCTTTGCAGATGGACAGACAACAAGCTGAGGAATCCTGTCAGAGGATGGAAAATGAGCTGAGAAATCTCCAGGTGAAAGCAGAAAAAGCAGAGCAGGAGAAGGCTGCCATTGCTAGTGAAATAGATGCCTTTAAAAAATCAATGTCATCTCTTCAGAATGATCGGGATGAGCTTTCTACCAAATACAAAGAGCTGGAGCATCTTCACCAGGATGTCTTAAATCAGAGGGACAGGCTTATAGTTGGCAATGCAAGTGAGAATAATGCTCTGAAGCAGGAATTAAGGATACTCCTCAATCGAATAGATGATCTGCATTCTGAAAATGCAATGCTGAGTGCACAGCTCATCAAGTACAGGGAAGATCTTAACCAGGTTTTGTCTCTGAAAGACCATCAGCTGAAAGACTTACTGAAGCAGAAATTGGATTGTATCAAAAGCCTTGAGCGTGAAAAATACGATCTTCAAAAGCAAATAAAAGAAATGCAGCTTTCCAGTGAGCTGCAGAAGGGGATTGCTGTGTCTTTGGAACAGGAAAATAAAAAGTTGGCGTCTAAAGTAAGTGATTTAGAATCTCTAGTTGCCTCCTTAAACAAAGAGAAACTTGTTTCTGAATCTGGAGAGAAACTGCTAAGTAGTGATAGTGTTCAGAAAAAAGAGTCAAGTGGACAGTATGGAGAAAACGTTCAGAAAAAGGTTCAAGAACTCCAGAAATGCAGAGGCAGAAGTGTAGATGAGGAATCCAGCAGGACTCTTTTGACACCTCAGTATGGAGATAAACCTGGTGCTTTTGCAGAGAAGGTGCTGCTGGAAGTTCAGTCTCAGAACAATGAGCTGAGGTCCCAAAATGAGGCCTTTGGGAAGGCAATGACTGCTCTGCAGAATGACAGAGATCGGGTCCTAGAGGACTTGAAGGCACTTCAGAGCAAATACACAGCTGAGCTCAAGACTGAAAAAAGGAGAGGAGATGAACTTGAAGCTGAGTTGGAGGGGTTTAAATCGCATCTCATCAGTATCCTCAAAGAAAATCCTCTTCTGCATCGGGGTGTCTTTGAGGCTGCAGATAAAGTTACACTTGCTCAGATTGCTGATGAAGTTGGAAGTCTCTGTAGGACTTTAGTCAGTCGGGACGTGGAAGTGAGCAGGCTCTCAGCTGAATGTGGGAATTATGTCCAGCAGATTGAAGCATTTTCCAAGGCTATGGCCAGTCTCCAGAATGACCGAGACAAATTGCTGCAGGAGCTCAGCAATCAGAAGGTAACTTCTGAAACCAGGCAGGGCACAACCCCGTATCCCATTGATTGCAACAGCATCAATGAGAGAAATTACTGTCAAAGTAATTTGGATGTGCCTCAGAGCAATAGGGTAACACTTTGGTAAGTTTTAAATAGCCACATCACTGTAGTTTTATTCTTTGTGCAGGGAATGCTTTGAGACATTGTGGATTCTGAAGTTCAACTCTGTAGGTTGTGTGAGTGCTACGATAGCACTGTGTGACTAAAGAAGATGTGTTTACAATTTTGGGGGTTAGTTATCCTGTTAAATGGAGCAAATGGGGAAAACCAGTATTCTGTAATCAGACTTCAACCATAGAGTTTTCACTCCAGTTCACTAATGATGTTTATTAAATGTAGGCTAAGGAAGGAGCCAACCTTGCAGCTGTGGAAATATCAAAACTGAAGACCAAGGTTGATGATTTGGAGAAGGCACTGCATCAGACAAAAGCCTTCCAGGCAGAAACTGAGAGAGAGATCACATCATACCAGAATGAGCTGGCTGGATTAAGGTATGAATTTTAAATTTAAATAGTGCATGTGGTTCTTGTTTAGAATTCATCACAGCCCAACATAAAACTGACACCCTGAACTAGCAGGAGGCAGGATAAGGATATTTGTAATGTGTGACATCAACTTCCACGAGGTTGTCTTTGTGCACAGTCTTCCTTGTGTTTTTATGTCTCTTGGTTTATGTGAAGTTTCAAACAGTCTTACTTGAATGATTTCTGTTCTGTTGGTGACTTGGGTGTTTGGAACTACAGTAAAAGAGTATGCTTGGTGTGGAATAACAATAATTCTGTTTGAATTTGAGGCCATAGGAAGTATCCTCGTGCCTCACTGCATTTTATGGTCCATAGTGCAATTTCTAGATCTCTAATTATAAAGTCTCTGTAAGGTATTATTTATCTTACACTAAAAGTTTTTGGGGAAGAGGATGTAGATCAAAAGGCCAGCCCCATGTTTCTCTCTAAATGTGAGCAAATTACAAAATACTCAGACCTCATTTTAACTTGTAGACTTAACCAGTGAACAGCATAAATATATATATATGCATATTACTCTTCCAAAACTACCATTATTTATTACAGAAATAACAGTAAGTACAGCTTTATCCTTTTCATTGATTTGTATGTAGTGTATAATTCTTTAACATACAATATTTTATGTTCAGAATGGAAAAAAACCTCCTCCTCTCTGAGTCCCAGGCACTGAGAAATCAATGTCAGATCACAATTGCTGAGAAAGACCGACAGATTGCAGAGCTACAGAAGCTGCAACAAGACATGATTGTTATGAAATCAGTCCCTGCTGGCAACAATTATCCAGTCAAGGTAAAGAAATGGAATGCAGCAGGAATGTAGAATGGAATTTAGCAGTTTATTGTGTTGAATTTGCAGCCTCAAAAGAGAACTGTGCAGCACGTGATAGCAATCTGGCAAGTGTTATCTTAGGTTAGTCAAATCCAGAATATAACAGGAAGAAGTTAAAAAAAATTAAATGGATTTTTTTTCAGATTTGTTATGGCTGCAACCTATTTTTAGGGACATGCTTTTTAAGAGGATCAAGAGGTTGGTAGTTCACACTGACAACAAATTTCACAATTTGTGTAGTTGATGCAAAGAAATTTTAAAGATCTGATAAAATTCATTCTTCAGAGCCTAAATGAGTGTCTAATTCCTGCAGATTAGAGCAGGATCTAACTGGGGGGAAGAAAGGGGAGATGTCCTAATGGAAGTGTTCTTGCCTTTCCCCTGAAGCAGCTGGAATTGGCTTCTGCCAGGAACAAAATCCTGGATTTAGAAAGGCAGCAGCTGACACCCAGTCTGGCAATTGCTGTCTGCTTTTGTAAACTGTCATTAAAGCTTCAAGGAAAGTGGTTTTTTGAGTACTATTCTTATTTCCATTTTCTGTGCCAAAGGAAGGAATTTTTAATTTCATTAAAACCAACATTTTAGTTGGTCAGGTTTGAGTTTCTTATGCTGTTCATTTTCTGTGATTAAAATCACAAATAAGAGCTATTGAACAGTAATATCTGTGGGTTATGGAGTATGTGATAAAAATCTTTATTTCAGGATTGTGTGGGTAAAAAGATTCCATAAAACATTAGAGTTAAAGAAGGCCAAAGCTGTAAACTGGTGATAAGATCAGGTGTGTTTTTCTTTTCAGAATTGACTCTTTCTTTTCAAAATGGACTCTTTCAGCTTGAAATCCATATTTCCAAAATAGCTGTTCTGCAGGTTATGAATACAAGACATTCTTAGCTAGAAAATAATTTTTGAATAATAATAATTTTTGAAAGGTATTTTATATTAATATGTTTCTATTTTACCACCTTTCTTTGTGCCCCACACTATTTGCAAAGTAAAAATTAAGTCAGGTTGCCTTTTCATGGTAGTTTTTTATTGTTTCTTAATGCAAATATTTAGGTTGAAAACCCTATATATTAAAAAGGCTCCATCTTCTACTTAAAGTCTCTTGCAAATGTGGTATTACGTTGCAAGAAGGGAATTATATTGTGCAAAGGAAGTTCTGTGTATTTAGTGTTGGAGTTGTGTATTATTTAGAGAACTCCTGTACCATTTACCCTGAATATCCTAATACTTTTTAAGGCTTTAGAAACTGCCTCCCTTGCTGGAAGTGGAGATGCACCAGAGGAAATCAAACGTGTCTTGGCTGAGAAGAATCAGCTGCAGAATGAGCTGCAGCGCTGCCTCCAGGAGATCCACCAGAAGGACCTGCATTTCCAGCAGATTAATTCCAAGGTAATTTAGAACAACAGCTCTGATCCTCAATAGCTCATGCCAGTCTGGGCTGGGATCACACAGAAATATTGATTAATTGGTGGTGTCTTGCATGACTGACAGTTAATTTTACTTTAAAACTCAGATTCTTCCAAACAACCCAGTTGGCTCAGACTAGAAATTGCAAATTAAATGTCAGTATTATCTTCTGTCAGGCTCTTCTGACTTATTTGACTGAGAGGTTTATTTGACTCTGCACTCTAAAGAGTTGATGGGGCACTGTTAAACTTCTACTCAAAATATTTTTCATTATAGACAGAAACAGGCTGGAACAAGACTTTACCTTCTGGTTTGGGTATTTTGATGACAGGGGAAATCAATGCTCACGTTTCTTTATTTGCTCTCATAAAACAACTAGTTAAACCTCAGCGAAACTGTGACCTTGCCAAAAAGTTTGTGCAGTTTTGAAACAGCAGGTCTCAAATCTGTAGGAATTTCCTTGAGGAGCTAATTCCTGATTTTTAGTTCTTTAAACGTGAATTCCTTGCAGGTTGTGCAGTCAGCAGAGGAGAATGCTGTCTTGTCTGCCCAGCTGAAGACTCTGTCTCAGACTCTGAGGGATAACCAGCTTCATTACACTGATCTGCAAAATCGGTATTTAAGGCTGGAGAGGGAATATCAATCAGTGCAAGTGGCATCTTTCCAAGGCTCTGTTCAGGTAAATAAATATATGGAAATACTTTTGGGTTTTTTCTTCTGTGCTTACGTATTTCATGCCAAAAATTCACTTTCTGTTGTGCTGATCCAGTCCTTTAGTTAGCCCTTTGTGTGTGCTGAACATAAGTGTCTTTATTGTTGTAAAGCTGGTGTAATTCTTTTCATTTAAAGAAGCTGTTTATACATGATTTTTTTTTGTTTTGGAGTATTTTTTCAGTTGATCCACAACTGGCAGAGGTAATTGAATGATCAATTATCAATGGATCAGGAAATTTAGTGGTAATTTCACATCATTCATGAATAGTTTTGCAAGGTGTTTGAGTAATATTTTCAGAATTGAGATTTATATCACCACTGCAGCATTTTGGTACCATTTGCCAACCCCTTATACACATAAGGTTAATAGTAACAATATAACATAGGGTTATTATTTGAGGGCTGGAACTAGATGATTTAAGGTCCCCTCCAAGCCCATGCTTTATAATTCTATCCTTATTCCTTTGTGAAATTTTCATTTTAAAAAAACTTTCCTGCACTGCCTTGGCTATTCATTAACAATCAGTTAATATAATACCCTAAAATAACACATATGGATACTTATAGTAAAGAACCCTCACTCTTCCATAAATGGGAATAAACCCAAACAAGGAGAACTGTAAATTAAAAATAAATGAATAGCTGCAATATTTTGAAACTGTGCTCAGTGCTGTATTATTATGTGAATGTAGATGTATTTCTTTCCCCTCAGAATTATTCAGATATTGCTGTGGTAACAGATGTACCTGTATCCTTCAGGTCCCACAGCATTCCTCAACTTTCTGTTAGAAAACAGGCTTGGAAAATTTCAGCTTTGGAAATCAAAAAATTAAATGGCACGAAGAATTATTTGTACCACTGTTTTGTGGTGCTTATGGCTTCTTTAATTGAAATAAAGACTTTTATCAAGTAGAAAAATGGTGACTGGCTTTTTTTTTCCCCCTCCCTTAATATTTTCTAGGATGAAACTAGAGCAGAAGTTCCCCCTGGAGCGCCACGGGAAAGATCTGGGATTATTGTTGAGATAGACAATATGGAGCTAAATGAGCTCAGGAAAAGGTCAGGACTCAGAGCATGTATTAGCAATATTGTTTTCCTGACAGCTGTGTTGTGAGTGTGAAAGTAATGCTTTTGTATCCCTCTAAGGCATTTGTGTGGAGAAGGGAAAGAAGTGGATTTACAGTGGATTAAATAAAGCATAAGTCATATCCTTGAATTGTTACCATCTGTGGTTTGGTTTTGTACCTTACTTCATTTCAATGTAAAGCTAAAGCATCTTATTATAATTAAATCTGTCAGATAAAGGAAGATTTCTTAATAAAAAACCCAGCAAAAAACTAATTCTTTACGTACATAAAATACTGATTTCAGGTTACATTTTGTCCTAGGCTTGCAGAGACTGAGCAGCAGTATGAGTCCATGCAGCAGGCTCTCTCCCAGCTGACAGAAACACTGGCAGAGGAGAAGAGCAGGAGGGAAGCTGCAGAAGAGGCTCTTGGGCTCTCTGAAGAGACAAGTAACAGGTAAGATACCGTGTCAGATTATTTGTTTCCCTTTTATTTTTAGTGAGAGGTTAGTGAGAGGTTTTCCTGTGGGTGTTAGATTTGTGAGCAAATAATAGAACAAACAGGTAATAGAACCTGCATTTGAGTCCACAATGCCTGAAGCAGTGGAAATCTGTGTATAACTGTGTAAAAACAGGCTAAGTTTAACTCTGGATCAAGAAAGTGTTACAAGCTTTGGATTTTTTTCTTTATTTAATTTCATCTGTTGGGCTCAGTGGTATTTCTTTTTTTCCAAGTTAGAAAAAAAAAATCACATATACAGCTTTAGCAGAGCCACTGGTTAGATTTAAAATATCATTATCCATCTGCCTACATAAAGTATCCCTCACAACCATTATCTGAAAATCACTATTCAGTCAGGTAGTAATTTTGGTGTTTATTCTGAATAAATGAAACATCTTAAGCGTAGATTGTAAATAGAGACTGAAAAAGACCTGGCAACATAAAGTGAGTCTGACTGCTCTGTGTGGAGACCTTCCCTTAGTAATGTAAGAATGCAAAATAATGTTTTTGTGTGAATTCAGTACTTAAGAGGAGATAATTCAGTACTCCATGTCTCCCTGTAATTTTTCTCTAGGTTTGAAGTGAGCAGTTACAGATCTGTACCCACTGAATACACTGTCCAGATGGAAACTGAGGAGGAGAGGGAAGCCTTAATCATCAATCCCAGTGAACATGTTGTTGTGAGAAAGGTAAGGAGATGAAAGCTTTTAAAAGCCCTGAATTACCAACTACTTAAAAAGGGTGTGCATGTTGTATCCTGCTGGTTGAATACTAGGTTGAAATGGCACAGCTCATGATCCCCTTCATGCTACTGCTTTCTTTTTTCTGTCTTCCCTTTCCTATACCTTATTTTCAACTGTCATTCATTCTTGGAGTGCAGATTTCCCTCCTGAGTGACTGGAAATCACTGATTTTTGGTTGTCCCCTTTATGTGTAAGCAGTGGCACAAGGCAGCTACTTGTCTGATGTGCCTTGGCTCTGAAAAGCTGACTCTGAAGTACTCTGTGTGTTTGGTATCAAGGGGCTGGGCAGGCCATCATTCAAAGCAGCAAACTACTTCTGAAACTCCATTTCACTGAAAAAACATCTTTAATTTCTTTCTCTTTGGGCTGTGAATCAAATACAAGCAGCTGTGTAAACTGCATCATAAGACGTATTGCCTGTGTCAAAATTAAAATGGTAGCAATCATATTTGTACTACACACATCCATTAAATAAAATGTGCATTGCATTTAATTATGTGCATACACAAAATGCAATATGCATCTCTAGTATGTCTGTGTAACTGCATAATACACAAATACCTGGTATTCATTCCTCTCCCCTTTTAATAATGCTGGTTTTTTGACCTTTAAATAATTTATGTTTTTGTAGCCTGTGGTGTGGCATCAATTGCTGTGTCAGAGGTTTACAGTGCCTTGGAAATCCAAGCTGCAGTGGGGCTTCTTATTCATATTTGTGATTATTGATCTGGAATTTTTTGTTTCCCACCCAGATGAAAGGAGGAGCCCTTTCCCTCCGGAGGTGGCTCCGAGGGCGAAGCCTTTACTGTTCCAAGCTGCTGACTTCCCGAGCAAAAACCCGCTATTTATTCCTCGCATACCTGGTCACTCTCCACCTTGTTGTTTTCCTGTGCCTCACTGGTGTCCTCTGAATACTGCATTTCCTGGGTGGATCATTTTGGTGTGCCAATTTAGGATAATAGACTCCTCACATGCTGCTGTTACACTATGCACTGGACACAGTTGTAAATATTCCTGTGACACTACATGAATCTTGAGCTTCTCCAATGAAATTTGTCTTTATCACACTTAGCTCCAAAGTTGACTTGAATGGCTCTTTCACAGTGGAATATTATATTTGCTAAGGAGAAAATATTTCCCTCTGCCCTCTAAAGAAACTGCTGCATACAAGTTATTTAATATTGTTTGTGAGTACATAATGAATGGTTACTACTGAATGGGTTGTAAATGATATCTTTTCTATACAAATTTTATTTTAAGAGTCAAACTATAAATTTCAAAGGAATATCAAGCTATTACTGTATATTGGCTTCTTGATTATCACAAGAAGTTTTATAGAGTGCAATAAAGGAAGAACTACTGAATTTTTGATTTTCTTTGGTTGCTTGGGTTTTTTTGGCTGAAAATAAAAGAATTAAGAAAGTTGTTCTTTGCCATTAAGTTTATGCCCAGTTCTGTGTGTGGTAATGAGGTAAGCTGATGATTAAAGATCCAGTAAAGATTCAGAATTGAGATGACATAAAGAAATGTCTTCAACTTCTTATATTCTCTTCTGTGTAATTTTTTTCCCTGTAACTTGTGGGGAATTTGGTAATTTTTTAATTTACTTGCATTTCTTGTCTTGGTGGGGTTTAGTCACTGCCTGTCTTTGTGCAAAATGTTCCTCAGCTGCAGAACACATGAAATTCAAGCTTATAAAGGCACAACATTACATATTTTACATATTTGAGCTTCAAGGTACAAATCAGTAAAGGGTAAGTTTTCAACTGAGAATCTTGTGGGAAAAGAAAAGCCACTGTAGGTAAATCCTGTAAACCTTCTTCTTTTGATGGTCTTTAATATTTCTTAGTCTAGTAAAGGTCTGATTTTTTTAATATAAATCCAATCTATTCCAATATAATTGATGATTTTTTTTGGTATAACAGTAATGACCCACCTCCTTTGAATGGCTGATTCAGTCCCTGTTTTCAGCCCTCGTGTCAAGTACTGGGATAACATGAGGACTGTACATGCTGACTTTTCCCTTTCCAGCCTGAAGATGGGTGTTAGCAGAAGGATAATGAGCTACTGTTAGCTAATTATGTTACAGTGAAGCAGTATGCTTTTCAATGGCAACACTGGACCTACAGCCCTTCCAGTTTTACCTTGTGTGAGGGATTTTTGTCTTGAGGGGAGAAAACAACCCTCTGTCTTGAGGTAGAACAAGTTAGTGAGTGGGAAAGGATCCAGAGGTGTTAGAAATTCTGTCCTCATTCATCCAGGCCTTTTTGCTGTCACTGACAAGCACAAACTGAAAAAAAATGTTCCCACAAGTGGCTTGACATGTGTAGATATTCTGTGAACTCCCTTCCAGAGGCTGATATAAATATGTTGGGAAGTGAGATCATGTCATTTATGAAGCAGCTTTTACAAATCATCACCATTTCCTGGTTGCGTATTGCCCTGAGAATGTTTTCATGTTACATTTCATGATTTAAATGCTTTGCTTTGCTTTGCTTAGTCTGAGATCTTTGAGGGATTGCATACTGGTTCCTGGACTTGGATGCCTTTTACCTGAGGCTTTGAAGGCATTCCAGAGGGTCTGCTGGTGCAGGGTAATCCAGACCTTAGTGAAATGAAATGAGGAAGAACAGTAGTGTTTTCTCTCTGAACGTCAGAAACCAAAAAGGAGGTTCTCTGTTAATTGTATTTAATTTTGCACTTGGGAATTAGACAAGTAAAAACAAACTAAAAATTAAAATCCAACAAATTTAGGAACTGCTTTAAAATTCTCTACTCTTAAATTCCAGTGTCTCGTGATGTAATTTCTGATGTATTTAAGGACTGAGTTTCCCTCTGGTTTACATTGTTGGAATCAGAGTCTGCGGGCAGTTCTGTAATGTTTGATACTGCTAGTAAATAGTTGGCTTATTGCACTCTTAAGCCTTTTCCTGAGGGTTTTAGAAGAAAATAACAATTCACAGCAACATTCATTTTCAAAGATACCAGCTACCAGAATTAATGGTTTAACATTCCTCTATTAAAGCTGTTTGCAAATGCATGTGATAAAATCCCATTTTTGCAATGTAAGGGACAAGAACTTTGCTGGATGAGTGCTGTTTTTCATTCCTTTCCCATTTCTGAAGTACCCTTCCTTACTGAGTGAAGTTACCAAAGAAGGAAAAATAAAGTCCTTCCCTCTTCTCAAATGCCTAAAGAGGCAATTGTCCAATCCTAAAAATAACCACTGCATCCAAGATACATCTTGGTGAACTCCAGGCCCTCTCTTGGTGGGAATTTTGCCATGAATTTCAGGGAGATCAGCACTTTGATGTGATGGCCAACTCTTGAAGTTGAGATGTTCCAGGGTGGTTGTGCCAGCTGCCTCTTGTTCTTTTTCCCAGAACAACCACTTCCATGAGGTATTTACCATTTACAAACATGAAGTAGGGCCTAGAGTGAGCACTCCACATTACAGAGTGGCTATCACTGAAAGCACACAGCAAATGCTTCCCTGAAACTTTTGCTGGGGGTTATTTTTAGTTGTTCATTTAAGATTGATGGTGACCCTCTAAGAAAAAGGCAAATTCAACAAGCCATGAGGGAACAACTGGTCATTGAAGTAATTAATGTTTGGTGATTCTTATTTACCATGAACTAATAACATTAGAGCTGGTATGTGCATATGATTAATTAATTTTAAACAAATGAACTTTCTAGAAGATAATTCAGCCTTGAAAGAGATGAGGTTTATGCTGAAGTCCAAGTAGAGCTGACTGTGTGTCCTCTTGCAGAGCTTGTCCACAGTCATGAGGCCAATTAACAGAATATCACAGGATCCTCGGGGCTGCAGCAGATTTCCCCTTTGAAAACAAAGGCCTGATTAGTTTGCTTTGGTAAAACCCATTCAAGTGGAAATTTGTGTGGATACTTCACATGCTTTGTTACATCAGAGCTTTAGCATTACTTTGCTGTTTAGGTTTATTCTTTCCCAACATTACTCTTCCTACAGCAGTTTGCTCTCTAAATGATGGGGTGTTCCTTCTGTCCTGTTCCATCCTATCTGAGGAGTGTGTCCCTCCCTCCAAACTGGTGCTTTGCAGCCTAAATTATGAGGCACTGTGTGTGATGGTGATGAAACCACTGCCCTTGTATGTGCCAGTGGTGCTGGGCTTTGCGAAGTTGGGTTTGCAGGAGATAATGCTTTATTTCCATGCATCACTGGACATCCTGGACATCAGGTCAGTTGGTACCAAAATGAAAGTTCTGTTTGGTTTGGATGGTTGTGTTTTGGGGGAAAAAAACCAAACCAACTTGTTCAATTAATTAGTACTTGCTGAATCACTGCAAATTAGAAACATTGGCAGAGCATTGCTAACATGCAAACCCAAATGAATAATAGTGATAAGTTCCCTTTTTGTTCCATGAAGCAACAGGATGGTATTGATGGAGGGGCATAAACATAAGGCATACAGGCCAATGTGGTCAGCCATATGTTCAATTTATTATTTAATTAAGTCAACTTTTATACAGTTTAGTTTGTTTTGGGCACATGCTTACAACAAGGTGATTGGATAGCTCAGTCTGTACACACGTCTCATGTCTCCAGTTCATTGGACCTGATGTTCTGTCCACACGGCCTGGAATCATACTTGGCATGTAGAGGCCTTCCTAATTAGGGACTTTCTGAAATCTGCAGGTGCACTCCTATCTATACTTTCTCAAGGCTTTCTTGCTCTAAACATACTATGTTCTCAAACCTTATAATTAGACACACAGTTAACAAGTATAAACATTGCATATTTTCACACAGTCTATAAGCATAAACATTACAGCTTACAGCTTCTAGTCATGTCAAGCAAGGCCTACAGAAATGCAATGGAAATTGTTCACAATTTGAATCCTGCAACAGGATGGCCCAATAAAATTCCAAAGAGGGTCTCCAGCACATCACTTTATAAACTCATATAAGACTGGAAAGGATAACTGTGGCTTTTCTTGACCTTGAAAAGGGTCTTTCTGTTTAATTAGATTTCTAAAAGTTCCTTTGCAAATAGAAGATGCAGATTTTTGTTTGTTTTGTTCATATCTGAGCCAGATTTTAATTTTCGGGACTGTCAAAACCCTTCCCTGAAGTTCTGTGTCGTGAAAAATATTTTACCTCATATGTTGTTATATTATTTGGGGCAATTGTGATACACTTCCTAATGCAAAAGTGATAAACTTAGTAAAACTATTATTTAATAAGTGAGGGTTTTTTTTAAAGAAAATCTGTCTTTTATATAAGTATCTCAGTTTAATGAGACTGAAGTGTTTTGCTAGGGAGGATGAGTTATGAGGAAGACCAAGCTCCTCCCTCTAAGCAATTGTAAATCCAAAATTAAGAGGCTCCAATGGAGGAAATATGGAGAAAGAAAAAAAAACACAGCCCTTTATTAAAGGCTATATGTGTATTGGCTGGCTAGTTCCTTTGTGTGTGTCAATCAGCCTGGGCAAACACCCTCCCCCTCCCTCGTTAAACGTATTTCTTTTACAGCGATGCAGGGGAAAGAAGAAAAAAATTCCCCCTTGTTTTTTTTAGAACAAGTAAACCTATGACAATAAATGAATACTTTTTTACCCCCAAAATGTACATTTTTTAAAATATATTTCTCCTCCAACAAGGGGAAATCTCACTGTTTCAAGGCAATAGTGGAACTGCTTAGACAGAAAGAGCAACCAAATAAGTAAATCTAGAGAGATTATACCTTTTCCACCTATAATTCCTTCCCATTATTCCTTTATGCAGTGACAAAGGACCCACCCCTGATGAGAGAATCATGAGTTTGCTGGTGCCCACCTTGGGTGGACTCCTGTGTGGGCAGCACCAAGTATGTGATACTTCCTTCATTTTTGAAGCTGCCTTGCTCTTCCTGGTTGATTTATAGAAGGAATGATTCCAGAGTAGGTGGTTTCCCACAAATTCACATTTTAGTTCCTTACATGTTTTGGGAGTACATTCTGTGAGGGCAGTAACAGGTACAGTATTTCACATGAAGTTTTAACTTAAAAATGTTATTCTATCCCTGACGTGCCTGATGTATTGCACTAATATTGGAATAATATCCTTTGCAGGATGTTATGGTTGGAGTGGATCAAAAAGACAGCAATGTAGAGGCTGAAGCACCAAGTAAAAGAGGGATCCTGAGGCTGAAATACCCCATTGAGCATGGAGTTATCAGTAACTGGAATGACATGGGAAAGGTGGGTGTTTATTTTTAATGTAATTTTGTTGAGGCACAGCTTCCTTGGTGTGTGGCCAGAGCAGTGACCTCTTAGGGAAGTGCAGGAGAAACTGGAGAGGAATGGGAAGTCCAAAGGACACTCTCACTGTTAAATATCTCAGATATTCCATATGTCCTGGTCTCTTGGGGAAGTGTCTGAGTGTGTATGTGGAAATATTGTACCTCCTCTTTAGAGACAGGATTGCTATTTGGTCCCTTTTCTCCAGGTGAAATGGCCTGGGGAGGAAATTCCACAGGGAAATTCTCCTGGTAATGTTTTCCTGTGGAAAATACCACTGAAAGGATGACAAGGGGCTGGGGTTGTTCTGTACTCACACTTCCCAGGATGAGGTGTGTGAAATTATAATCCCTGTATCTAAAGTCAGTTCCTGTGTCGTATTCATGAACCCAAACTGGTGAGTGCAGAGTGTTCCAGACAACAAACCAAAGTCGATACAGGAGCAATGGGACTTCTTCAGTTTGTATCTGGAAATAAACTGCCCTCCTACTCCACTAGGTGGAAGCACAATATTTGGATTTCAACCTTGCTCTGCTTGCTGTGAGGATACCTTTCTGTCTACCTTGTACATCCCATTATGTTTTGCTCCCTGATAATTTTCCTGCTGTCTGCATTCAGCAAGAAATTATATTTTCCTGAAGAAAAAAAGTAAGAATTGGAGGTCACTATTTTTGTTCCCTCATGTGCATCTGGAAATTGTCCTGTGCACAACACATACTGCTATGTGTTCCTTCTCTGGGTAATGCTGGATGCAAGGGCAGACTATTTAAAATATAATTAGGAAAAGGAATTGGAGAAGGTTAAAAAAGTGACATGTGCTTTCCTGTAGTGTGAACTCATGGGTGGATAGATTGGTTTTAAGGTGTAATGTGAAGGAGGCTTCAGGCAGTGCTGTAATTCAAATAATGGTCAGGTACTATATGGGCTCTTGTAGCTTTAGCTTTTCTTCTTTGTCACTTAAATCACTTGTGGAAGTGGGTCTCCAAACTTCCCTTCTTCTGCTAGGGAAGAGACAAGAAACAGAGTTGATGACTGTTATGATTATTTCAAATAAGGAAAAAAGTGTATTTTTGGTTATATACAGGCTTCTGTAATTCAATCACGTATCTCAGGTCCCCCTGAAGTTCTGTGACAAACACAAAGACTCCTGTGGCTGAGAGAATTTCTGAAATAAAATTCCTAAAGTTTTGATGCAAAGGGAATATCTTTTGTGTGTGCATATATATATATATATATATAATTTCCCCCAAAATTTTCTAAACCAGTTGCATGATTTTGATCCAAGCCACAGATTTATTTCTAATGCTTGGAAATCATACTCCTAAAAGCATCTTGATGCAGAAGAGACAAGGGAATTACTGGGTAACGTGCCAAAAATGGGACAAAGGCACAATAGTGCAGTGCCCAGCCATCCACAGGGTACAGAAAGAGGGGGATCACCAAAGAAGGAGGCTCAGTGTGAGGGCAAAGTGGGAGCAGGGATGCTGCAGGATGTGGGAGTGGAGGGGGGAGCACATTCCTCTTCTCCTGTGCTTCAATTCACAATATTCAAATTGGGCCTGCTCTGTTTTCCGCTGGATAATAATACAGGGCATTGTCCATCCCTGTTAATTTGTTCCCAGGAACTGACCTGACAACATATGGGAGGGATGGAGCATTTTCTGGCTCTGGTGACAACATAAATGTTTAATATAAGTGTTGGGTTAATTTGGGATAGTTCTTCCTCAGTAATTTGTCTTTGCTGCTCACATTTAAGTCTCATGGCCTATAAAATCAACACTGAACTATTTTGGTTCTTGGGGAATGTCGTTATCCCTCAACATTATGGTTACTGGGCTGTGCAGTGCCTGGATTTGAGGCAAAACCTGGAAACTGCCCAAGATTTAGGCAGGGTCCTGCTTTGTATGAGTCCAGGTTTGTTCCTCACTGCTGAAATCACCAGCACTTTGTGAATTATGTAAGCACCTTCTCTCCCCTTATGTATTCCCTGTCTGAAATAGCATTTTTTTCTTATATCTGACTGATATATATTTTTAAGCTTTTACATAATTACTTTCTGGTTTATTCAACTTCTCCCTGCATTTCTATTCTAAACCTTCAAATGGAAGATGGCTTGGCATCCCAAGCCTCACTTCTGGAAACATCTGATTATTCATTTTTTTTTAGGGGATTGATATGGAATTGAAACTTCTTTTTAGGGCTGATTTTTTTTCCCCTAATGAGCAATTCTAGCTCTGGACAGCTGTTAACTTTGTAGGTGCTGCACAAAAGAGGATCTTTTTTCCATTTAAGTTCATTTTGGAGCATAATAATACTTGTTTCTGGGATATTCTTCAAATAAACTTACCCATAAAACTATCCTGATGTTTTGTGCTCAAAAATAAGCTCATTGGGTCAGGCAAAGCTGAGGTAATAAAAGAATAAAACCCCAGCATAGTGGTTTCAGTTCTAAAATAGAGGGGAATTTGGCAGATTTGCACTTGCATGCTTTCTGTCTATTTTAATGTCTGTAAAATATTAATAAAATAACATATATAAATAATTTTTATTGTATGATATATACTACTTGTATTTTAAATATAACATTATTTAATATCATTTAATATATTACTAAAAATATATTAAAAATCCATTAGCCTGGCTGTATTTGAAGAGCTTTCTTTGTTGTTCTGTGGGCAGAAGAAACCATTTTGAGACACTTTTCTAAAGCATTTTTTCACTTCTAGGTTTTGACATCATTCTTCCTACAACAAACTCTGGTTGTGCTGGAGGAACATCCCACCCTTTTGACTGAGACCCCCTTGAATCTGAAGGCCAACCATGGAAAAAATGACTCAAGTAATTGTCTGAACCCTGTGTCACGGATCATTCCTGCATGGAAGCAGCTAAAAAATATAAATAGTCCCCAAATAGTTAATTTGTTCTTAATTTGGGAGCTAATCCCTTATGATTAGTGTGGGTTGGCAAGATGGGTAAGCCATGATGGGAGTTGCTGCTGCTCTTGCGTTATCAAGGTCCTGAAACATTTTGGACTTGCAAATATGTCACTGCTATGCACAGGTATCCTCTTAAAAGCTTGGAGTGATTTTTTTTTTTTTTTTTGTGTATGTTCACAAGACTGTGCTCAGTTCTGGATGAAGGAAAGCTGAAGCCAAGAGGCTTCTGATGCTGAGTTTTGGTGTGTATCTAGATAATGATAACACAGGATTATGTGATTTTTTTTTTTTGGTTGGAGTTGGTGAGTCATTGATGTATTTAAAAGTGAGGTTTGAAAGTGAACCAGCTGAATCTTCAGTGTGAGTTTTGGATCAGTGGCACATTTCAGGTGCCCACCTCTGGCTACCAAGAGTGTTCAACTTGTAGCCCAACTCCTCAGCTCCTGCTTTCTACCCTTGACACTGTCCCTTCATCAGCACTTCTGCATCAGGCAAAATGCTACTTGTCATACCTGAATTGTGGGTTTTGAAAGATTAGAATAAAGCACGTGACTTTGTGGAACTTCCAAGTGGAGCACCTCTTCAGGGGTCAGGGGAAAAGTGTTCCAAAACTGGAATGTTTGTGTTGTCTTGGGAAAATGAGTTGTCTTAGCAAATCATGCTTTGCTAAGTGTTCCTGCCTGTGACATACGTAGTCTGATTTAGCCAAGTTTAATCAGAACAAAAAGCAGGCCTCTGAAGTTTTATATATTTTGGAGCAGCTTTATGGCCAAAAGTCCATGTTACAAGTTTAGCCAGTGAGAGAAAGAGAAGTAAATGTGATTTAAATACAGATATAGGTATAGAATCACCTGGGAAAATGGGATGTGACTCTGCACTTCCCTTTGTTCCAACTTTTGGCATATATTTAATAGGAAGATTATGCATCAATTTAGCAACAGTGTAAATAAATTAATTAAGTAGTGAGTTTGACAGAATGAATTACTGGGAGAGAATACAACTGGGAGATAACAAACTACAACAGACCATAAGAACAGTGTACTTTTTAACAACCAGGAGATGTGGCTCATACAATAGACGTGTCCAGGACTGCTCCTCTGTCATTATACTGTAATGATAAATCTTGCTTTCAAGATTGTTTAAAGGCTTCTTGTTTATTGCTGATTGCATTAAATTCATCACCATAATTATGAAATATTGTTAATTCATGTAGCCTTTAATTGAAAGCATAGTTTCCATTAAACGTTGACTTCATTGGCAAAAGTATTAGCTTCTGAAATCCAAAATTTGAGTTAACCCCCTCACATTGGAAGCTCTGATGGTGATGGTTGAGTCCCCATCCCTGTAGGGATTTAAAAGCCACTAGATGTGGCACCTGAGGACATGGTTTAGTGGTGGCCTTGGCAGTGTTGAGTTTACAGTTGGACTCAATAATCTTAGAGGAACGGCTGATTGTTCCTTGAGATGGGAACAGACAGATTATTCCTCATGGCTTCTTCCAGCTGTGTCTTCTGTGCATTTTTTATGTGTGTGTACATATATAGATATAAAACCATCTAGATTTCCCCATTGTGCAGTCCTGCCATCAGTGTAAGAAAATTATCCCAGGGGTGTCATCTTCAATTAATGTTGTCAGCAAAAATCTGACCTGGGTTAATAGGAAGATATCCACTGGCTTTGGTGATTTTCTTTTTAAATGAAATCCCAAAGAAAATATAACATGCTGTTCACAGAAGAGCTGTGGTTCAGGAAAGGACTCAGGAGTAGTAACTGTCAGTATTAATTTTAAAAGAAATAAAATTTACCATCTCTTCAGGTCCTGTTAAGTGTAGATCTCAAAGTTTTTTCTACTCTTCTTTCCAGATTCTGTTTGAAACATTCAGTGTGCCAGCCATGTGTGGAGCAATTCAGGCAGTGCTGTCTCTGCCTTGGGACCAATGACTGGTGAGTCTTCCTGAGGGTTGGATTTTCCACCTGTCTTTCTCTTGAAGTCTTGAGTCTTTATATATTTTGAAAAAATATTTAAAATGCCACCTGCCTTTGTAGCCTGATGCCATGATATAATTTTGTATACAAAGATGGGCAGCTTACAGGAATTATGACTGTCATAAATACTTGTTTTATCTTTAAAATTCAATTATTTGTGTATCAGAAATGCCTTATTCATTTTGAGTGGAAAACATGTGCTTCATTTCCTACCCAAGAATGACATGGCTTTACACAGATATTGTTATATTTTCCTAGTGGTGTATTTTACTTTAATGAGAGATTCACATTTTTATTAAAAAATAGGGGTTTTTTTTACAGTTTGAACATGACTTCATGTCTGTAAAGTGCTGGAACTTGTCTTAAAAATGGGCTTGGGAAAATCTGTGTCCTGACTGTCACACTGTGTGTTGATTAAAAACTTCTTGGCTGCCTGCAGCAGAACAGGAGATGGTGAGAGACATCAAGGAAAAGTTTTGTTGTGTGGCACTGGATTTTGAAAATGAAACAACAACTGCTGCTTCTTCCTCCTGTCTTGAAAAGAGCCATGAGCTTCCTGATGGACAAGTTCTCACTATTGGGAAAGAAAGTTTCAGAAACTCCCGTCCAGGCATCCTTTGTAGGTGGGACAGGACTTTTCTTTCTAGGGATTTGGCAGACAATGAAAAGGAGAACTTTTAGCAAGTATAGACAACATTCAGCTGTAGGAACTGAATTATTTATTCTCAAATGGAGTCACTTCTTCAGAAGCTATGGATGCTGCTGCTGCTGGACAAAAAGATGCTTCAGCTGAGAAATACCTGAATCCCAAGATAGTTTCAATCTCTTATAAATGGAGTAGAATGTGTAAAATGACGAGATCGTGCTTTTTATCTTGAATGGCTGATACAGAAATGCACAGTGCTGCTTATGTGGATTTTTTTACCTAGATAATGCTTCAGCTTATCATTTTAGTCTAATTATCTGTGATTTAATAGTTCAAAATCAAATCAAACATTGTTTTCCACTAGTTTTGTCCATAGTGTTACAGTTCCCATTCTATCCAGTGGATGACTGACACTCCATGTGAGTAACTCCTGCTGCCCCTCACAATTTTCCTGCTTAAATTCCCCTCTGGAGGGCTGAACAAAATGGCTGCAGGCAGTTTGGCACCATTTCCATGGAGCTAAATGGTGAAGTCAGCTACGTTGGTGTGCAGAAATGAAGCTATTTAAGCATTCATGTAACTCCAAGTTGTGTGTTTGAGCCTCAGCAGGAGACATTCTCTTTAGTAGACAGAGGGATTTGGCTGCCAGAAGTGTGTCAGGGATCAGAGCTGGTGCTCAGTGATGATCACTATCAGGAATGTAGCGGTGGAAATCAGGATTTTGTGGAGCACAGATCTCTGTCAGAATGAGTGTGTTAAACTAGTTTAAAAGTCTAGTGCTTAAAGCTCAAACTGTATTCCCAGGATTCTGTCTGGTCAGCTCCTTATCTTTGGCAAAAAACAGTGCAATAGGTAAACTTCCCAGGACTGGCATTGAGATTAAACCAACACCTCACTGAAATGCCAGGTGTGTTTCTATTTCTAGCTGACAGCATCTTTACTTCCCTGTTGGAGCAGCTCCCTATAAACATCTTCACAACTCCAATCCTCTTATATACTTCTATAAAACTTAATAAGGCCTTGATGCTTCTGAGCCTAACCAGACTCAGAGGCTCAGATGGTCCTTATCAGATGTTGCCCTGCCTTTTGCCACCTCAGTGTTATCTCTTTTCTTAGATTAAAAAGTTTTTATGAATAGGAACCAGTTTATAGGTTTTGGGTTTGTTTTTTTTTTGTGCAGCACCTTTTACAGTTAGGTTGTACTAGGTATTATATACCAGATATATATGGTGTCTTTCTCTAGTGCGTGAGGTTTATTTCAGAGTCCTGTTCCTTTCAGACTGTCCAAGAAACTGTCTCATATGTAATTTAAAATTTTCCAAGTTTTTCTGAACTTCTCAGTTGCTTCTTTTTAATTTAGTAATAAGCTTCCATTAAAATTCTTAAAATTGCTTTCCTGAGAACGTGTTAAATAATGTGTCACTTCAAAACAACCCTTTCTCCTGTATTAATTTTAACAAAGAAAAATTGTTACCATCATGGAATTTACTAAACCTATGGAATATCTGACATCTAGCTTTTAAATGGGAATGCTATCTTGTAAGTGATTTCTGAGACTTTAATCTCCTGCAATTCAATTCTGCATTTCCCATCAGCAATGTTTTCCTGTTAAATGATATAATGTCTGTGTGAGACACTTGTCATCAGTTATGTCACAGTTCTTGATGTTCACTTTTAAAATACAAGCAGCATTTTAAAGATTCGTTTTGGGGGCTTTTCCCTCTGGTTTTGCTTCAAAGTTAAATGTTATATCTGTGATGAAATAGTATTTTCTTGGAATTAGTGAGCTCCATATTAGGGCTTTGCTGATGTTCTAAGAAACTCTAAATACAAAAAAATCTATTTTAAAAAAGCAGCAGCATTTTGGAGACAGAAGATGGAAGTGAAAAATCCCCAAACTAATCATTAACCTTTGATTAAAGTGTTTGTTGGTCATTTTAATTGGGGATTATGGGCTTTGAAAAAGAAATTACATCTGCTTTACCTCATGTATGCAGAATAGGGAGGGAAGAGAAAAAAACATGGAGTGATGAAAGCAAATCACCTTTGTGGAAAGCTTCTTGAGACCACTGGGGACACCACAGTTGGGGTGAACTTGACCCCTTTTTCTATCTGGCAAACTTTTAATGAAAGAGGAAAAGGACCTGGTGATCTTTTACCTCAGAGGTTAATAACACATGATACTGATGAGCATTTTCTGTAAGAAGTGAACCCTGCAGATCTCATTACCTGGGCCTCCTGATTGTGCATTCACATCCCACAAGAGGAGTGGAAAAGGCACTTGACACATTTAAAAGGTTATAGTGGACAATGTTTACATTTCTGATTCTATTCCCAGTGCATTTTCTTCTTATTAGAAGAATAAAAGACCACTGAGGGTCATCCAGACTGTTTTCCATCCCACTGCCGGCTGAGACATGTTTGACTGCAGTGAATGTCAAGGTAAGGGCAAAATTTGGGGCCCAATTCATTAACTAGCAGTTGCTGTAACTCAATCTGTTTTGCTTGCATCAATTTTAGGTAAAACTCTTGATTTCTGTTGTAGATTTTCATCTAAAACTGTGGGGAGATGTGCTGAGTTATGTCTAAAGTGTGACAGCAAGGCCAAGTCTTCATCACATCAGAGTTGGGCCAAAGCATGGAATAGTGAAAACCATTCAAAATACCCATCACTCTGTGCTGGTTTAACAGGGCATTTTGGAAAACAGCAGTCTTGAGAGGAAGAAGCCAAGAATAGTAATGTAGTGACAGCAAGCAGGGAGAGTTGCAAGGCCTGACGTGAATTAAATGTGCAAAGGCGGAAGCCGAACCCAACAACAACCTGATATGGAGGAGAATGAGATTAAGGGTTTGAAATATCTCCTGCTTAAGGTTTGCCTCAGGCAAGAGCGAGTTTGTAGGTGTAATATGTTGTTGAATTTTAATATGGAAATGTCTTCTGGCATGTATTTCAAACTCCCTAGAAATAGTGATATTGATCTAACCTTCAATTAATGGGAGAGGTCCTCTGTGAAAATCGGGTCTGGGTTTGAATGGCAAATAGCTTTAATATTCTGAGCAGAATGGATCATTTACGCAGCTCAGTAAGAGACTATAAATCACTAGGACTTTGGCTTTTTTTTTTATTATCATTTTAATGCAGGCTTGCTTTCCCTGGAGCAAAGGACCAGGAGTGTGGTGGATCGTTAAAAAAATCAGAGAGGTGATGTCAGTAGGTACAGACAACAAATAATATAGTTATGCAAAAGGGAGTTATTTGAAATCCATTCCTGTTCTCTGTTGCCATGTTTTTCAGAAATCTGCTCTCATTTGGGCAGTGGGATGAGATGAACACTCCCCCCCTTTAACCTTTACACAATTCAGGTGTATCTTTCCACTTTCAGTTTGCACAGAACATCCATTCTGAAGGCCATTTTTTATACCAGTCTTTTTCCATCTAGGCTGTTGGCAAATAACCTTTCTTAACCATTAATTAATACAGAGTTTAACTGAAGTTGATGTTGATATTGAGCAGTGTTTTATAGAGCTGTTCATGATCCAGGTGTACATTTTGCAGGTTTACTCTCTTTATTGATTTCTTATCTGGCCCAGAGAAAATTAGGTTCTTACAGGGCTTCAAAGCCTCTAATTAAACCAGAGAAGAATTTCATCCAGTCCTGGCCTCCACTGGTCTGTGAAATACCCAAGCTGAGAGATCACCTTGACCAAGTGGACCCCCTGATTTAATAATACCATTCATAGAGCTTGTACCTTCAGAATTGACCTTCCCTGGCAGTTTGACCTTGGAAGCGTCACTTTTATTTAGTTAAATAAAATAAAAAGAAAAGAAAAAAAGGAAGAATGGCTCCAGTCTGCCTAAACTTGCCTGGTTTGTGCTACTCAAGTCCCAAATGACAATCCTATCTGCCCACTTTCTGCTATTATAGTCTTAGCTCTGTTTCTGGATCTACCTATTTCCCTGCTCAAAGGTGGAGAAGGATTAATTGGGTAGAGCTTTGTCATACTTTTTAGCTGAAAAAGCATTAATTAAGTGCTGTGGTTTGGTTTTGGATTTATTTTACTTTTGGCAAGGTTTTTTTTCTGCAACAAAATATCCTCTTCTGATCTCTTATATAGACTTATTTTCCAAAGGGTTGTATGGTGGTTGTCTGCAGAAAATACCACTACTCTGAACCTTTTCCTATGACCCTTCCAGTTGCTGCATGTTTTGCTGTTGTCCTTGGTGAGTGAGAGAAGATGTGATTCTCTGACTGTGTGCAATTCCCTGGCCAGGCAACCGCTTGGGGATTGTCAGGAAGCTTTCCTTCTGGAAGCTCTTCCACTCTGGGAGTCTTGTAAAGAGCATTTTGCATTGCAGGTTGCTCACTAAATCAGCAGCTTGGCTCTCTCACAGAGCTGCTGAATTAACGTGATGTGACCCAGAGATGCGAAGGGATTTCTTTCATTAGCAGGGCTGGGATGCTCAGGAGAACACAAGATGTGTTTCCCAGACAACAGCTGATGTCACTGGTGACTGAAAGAAAGTACAAAGGCTGAAAAGGGAGTTTATGAAGAGTAAGGATCAATTTAGGGGGGGAAAAAAAAGGCAAAATTATAGATTTTTACAAAATATAAACCACAACATATAGACCTGCTTACAAAGTCTGTGAAACAGCTGTGAGGGTCTCAGGAATAAAAATGCCTCACAAATGAACAGCAAAGAAATTCAGTTTAAAACACCTCCTGAAAGTCTGTATGTGCCGCAACCTTAAAGTCACAATCCTTACCCGACTTTTTTTCTCCAAAATAAAACAATCCAGAATGATAATCCTGCTGGAATAAACACAGATGGCAATTTGCACACAATTTCATTTCAGCTGAAGTTTTACTTCAAATTCTGAGCAGGATAAATAAACCATTTCTGGGTGCTCATGATAGGAAGGCTGCTGCAGACTTTTGGTTAATATTTAAGAGGCTTTCCTGACAAAGGAATACTGTGCATCAGCCTGACAAACCAGCCTATGGTTCGCTTGTGAAAAATAGCCTAGGAACTTGCATGCATCATTCATCTCCTTCAGTATCTAGAGAAGGATGACTTAAATTTCCCTCATCTGACCATTTTTAAACCATCTAAAAGATTATTTTTCTGTGTTTAAAACTATAGCCGCTTGGGCTAACAATCATAACTATTTTAGGATCGTAAAGGTATGTGTTTTTTAGGTTGCAGTTTCATGGATGTCTGAGTTATCTGCTGGCTTGTTGCCATAAGCAAGGCAGGGGCTTTTTCTCCCCTCTCATCAATTCCCTCCCTTTCCTTTTGCCTGCTCTGCGGTGGACAAACAAATGGTCTCTTTTGTTTTGTGTTCACTAATTAGCTTCCAGATGGGTTAGTGAGTTGAATTGTCTTTTGGATAGTCCTGGCAACTGTCAAGGCTGATGCCAAGTGAAGGCAGACAAAGGGGGAGTTGGCTGCCCCTTCCACTGGCAGGATTTTATTGCATTGCCCTCCTGTTTCAGGAATCTTCAGCATATGGGGAGAGAAACAGGAGTTCTTGTCTATGTCCAAAATCCAGTAATACCTCTTTCTATAGTCTTGGACCAGGACTGCCAAAAGGTAGGAATGGGCGGGTAACAGAGATGAAGGAAACCCTTCTCAGGACAACCAAAGGACATGACCAAAGCAACGGTCACAGACAGAAAAAGGAAACTTCCAGTAGATTTAAGGAGAGAATTGTTATCCTGTGTGTGGATAAGCACTGGCAGAGGCTGCCCGGGGCTCTGGGGGAATCTTCATCCATAGAGGCTTTTAAAACTTGACTGAACATTGCCATAAACAACCTGATTTAATTTACAAGTTGGCTCTGCTTCATGCAGAATGTTGGACCAGGTGAACACCAAAGGTCTCTCCCAATTTGATTCCCTCCCCCACCCCAAAGGATCAAGGCCACCACTTCAACTCACAGACATGGAAGCTGCAACTTCCAAGTTCCACCGCTGGCCCCCGTGGCCGGTGACTATAGACATCTTTCCACTCTCAACTTTTCTTTCCCTTACTCTCCCTTACCCTTATCCTGTCTTTCCTTTCTCTCCCTTATGCATTTTGCCCAAGGGTTCTCTTTATGCCGTATTGCTGTAGATGAGAGATATAGATAATAACACCCAAAATGGCAACGTACCTGTTTATCTTTGAAACAAAATTGTTCTAAAATAAACCCTACATATGTAAGTTTTCAAACACCAATTATTTAGTGTCATTTCACTCTAATCCACCCCAAGGGATTTATTAATAAGAACCTGGGTTACCTCTCCCTTTTCTGGGGTGGGTTGTAACAGTGTGTCTCTCTTTTTCCACATCAGCATCTGGTTGTTAAGCCAACAATTTTTAAGCCATGACTGTTGCTGCAAAACTTTGACCGGTGCTTTTTTTTACTTTAACTGTTACTTTGACCTGGGATGCTTTCAGTTCCCTTATTAGAAAAAGGAGGAATAATAGTAAACACCTCTGAATTTATTGCTTGCTTTTAATTAATATCTTTTCCTTTCTCAAAACTGTTTCCACTCTGAGGCCCATGTTGGGCAAATATGTTGGTAAAGTTTGTTGGAATAAGAGGTTACAATAAAAGCAGAGCTCTGGGATGCTGCAGTTTATTGAACAACTCGCTGGATCAGTTTTCCTCTCCACTGCCTGCCAGTGGATGTCACACTTACACAAAAATGGTGCAAGAAACGAGCCAAATTTCTACTTTTTCCATTAAAGAAGAGTTCTTGCACTAAGTCTTTACAATCTCCTGAAAGAAAGCTTTGGCTTCAGTGGGAGGGCAGCCTGAGGGAAGAAACAAAAATCAGCATATGCTGTGTATTCAGCGAGGATTTATTTTCAGTTTTATGCACCTGGACTGAGGGGTTCCTAAGAGATAATGAGGGATTTTACTGTGAGGAGTTATCAAATCTGTAAGAAAAGCTTTCTCCCTGGTTTTATTAGTGAACTGTATCTATGCAAGGGAATTCTGTTATAAATACAACTAAATATGAATGTCACAGAATCACAGTAACAGTTTCATCATGATTTTCTTATCAGAGCACTGTGGCCTTGGCATTTTCTTCTAATTCTTTGAATTGTGACTTTCTTTGTTGTATATCAGCAAAACATCAACGCAGTGAGGTGCTGCTGCTCTGGGGCTTCTGTGCCCTGGAAAAAGCGGTGGCAAGGTTATCACGGAAGTTTGTATTTAAATTGTGAAGCACTGAAAATGAGCAATGGTTCAATGGTACTGTACACACAAACTGAAGTGGACAAAAGTAGCTTTTAAAGACAGTTCTGAGTACTAGAGAGATTATTGCCATTCCCTGAGGCACAGGAAACTTAAGAGGCTTAACCAAAAACTGTAGGAGTTCATTGTGAGAAGCCTGGGCTGATGCCAGAGAAACTGAGCCTTTTTTTTTTTTAAATTTCATTGCTGAAATCTCAGGGATTAAAAAAAAAAAGAAGAAGAAAAAAAATACCACCACAAAAGAATTAGTGGCTAAATTATTTTGATTGACTTCAGCATCCAAGACATGCACTTGGAAACTGATTCTTAAAAGCTAATACTAGATTGGTGTCATATTTAAAGCCCTTGGATTTGTCTTGGTCAGTAGAACTGAAATAAAAATGTTTGGCAACAACCTTTCTTTCCTACAGTGGTATCCTGTTAAATCTACTCAGTTATACACTATCAATCATAATGACATCATGTTTATATTAGTTAATTGCTATATTTAGAAAGATTTTTTTATTTGACAGTATTTTCTATTATTTAAAATAACTTTTTTAAATGAAGGCTGAATGCATATAAAAAAGTCTTACAAGTGAATCTTAATTGATGGTGAGAATGCTGTCCCTTGCTTTGGGAAATCACCAAAGAGCAAACCAGTCTGAAAAGAGAGTCATAGTTGAGAGATGTCATATCTTGTTTATGCCAAAGTTACAAGTTGCTTTTGAAACACCATGAAGTGTCTCAGGATGTACTGTCAGCATGGGTGCAACTTTTCTCCTGTTAAAAAGGGCCCTGCACCTTTGGACATTCTTGACCTTTTTCTGCAAAACGTCACCTTTGACTTCCTCCTTCTAGGAGAACACGATAGAGACAAATTCCTGCTCTCTAGTCTTTTGTCTTGCCAAAAATAGACCAGATCGGACACATTTACTATCTGACAACTGTATATCAGTATAATAATTTAAACTGTGGGTGCGTTAGTGGTCAGAAAAAGATCCCAGACACAAGATCAGCAGGCTTTGCATAGAAAATGTAGTTGAGATACACTGCAACATTACTTGCCTTGTAACACAAATGTCTCTTTCTTTTCCATTTGCTTCCCTTGCAAGATTCTTAAGGGGCTTGAATTGGTGATCCTGGAGGCAGAAGTTTTGTATTTAGATCAAAATCTGCTCATGGAGTGATAAAATGGTTTGGGTTGGAAGGGCCCTTAAACATCATCTGGTTCCAACTCCTACACAGGTGGTTAAACAACCACAGGTCAGTTGGGGAGGGAGGGATGGGTAGAGACTGAGCTATTTAGGCCCTGTATTTTTGTTATGTCTAATATAATAATTTCTCTCTAAATGTAAGTAGATGGCAGTTTGAATTTGTATCTAAAACGCGTTACATGCAGCAAGTTGTAGATATTGTGACGTAAAGCATCTAAGATAATATTTTAAATAATATATTTACAGTAGAAAACAATATATACAGTTACAATATAAAAGCATCTAATGAGTTCTAGCCATTAATCATGAAAATTGGTTAGCAAAAGTATTTTTATAAGCAATATACTGAATTTTCGTGACTGAAAGGAACCACCTGTTACCAGTTGTTTTTCATGATCGAAGGAAAAAGAAAAGTCAGTTACAAATATTTCTTTTAAAAGTGAGTTTCATTTAAAACCAGTCTTCACCTCTCCAAATCAAGCAGACTTTGAGATGACAGCTTCTGTTTGATATAAATCAACCTCTTGCTTGAAAAATAGATCTGCTTCAAAACACTTTATGATAGTTATCAAGACCCACTAAAACACCTCAGAGACTCCAATGTGTTTAACTGCTCCCAGCAAAAACATCCTAACTTATTTGTTGGATGTTTTTTGTTATTTAAATATATCATATTTTGGTAAAATATGTAAATATTTCCCTTATAAATTTACCAGGATTCATAGTTTCTCTGTTATTTAAGTTATAAAATCTTACATCATGGTGTTGTAGAGCTCAAAGGGTCAAGCCTGAATTCGTGAGGCCAGTTCGGGGCTTTGTCCACCCAGGTCTTAAAACCCTCCAAGGACAGAGATTTTGCAACCTCTGCAGATATTCTCTTTGTAATTATCCTCGGAGTTTTTTTCTGTTATGGAGTTGGAATATTGAATATTTCCCCAGGACCAGTGAGCAGGTAACTCCTTTCTGTAAAGAGAGTCTGGAACTGAGTTAACTGGAAAACAGTCACACTTATTTTGAAGGCAGAGATGGCAAAAAATGAACAAGGAGCTCTTCTATTATCTAAAAAATTGAGCCTGGCCAAAGCAGCTCCATCCCCTTCTCTCCTCCATGTGTTTTCCAAGCCTGGTGATACCTCCCCAGTCACCTGCTAAACTTCTGCATTAAAAAGGATAAAGTTCTCTGCTGGTTTTCTTTTTCCTCCTCCTCCAGCTCTGCAATAACAGAGAGCTTTTCATTGTCATTAACTAATACAGATGTTAATTAATTAATCATGCTTGCATAGTTCTCTGTTAAATTGCTGGTCTACTAAAATTCATCCTTTCTATTCCCTAAAGGTATTTTATATATCAGTGAGGTCTTCTGTTAATTTTCTCTTTTCCACAGCACGTTTAACCTTCTTTCTCTATCATTTAGAGGCATTAAGGCTTATTATGTGTTATCCTCTCTTGAACCTCCTGTGTTGTCCATTTTTTTTTCCTTCCTTTAACCAGAACTGTGTAGTTGCCCCAGATTTTCTTCTGATTAAGTGTAAAAAATCAGGCAAAGACTGAATCAGGGTTAACTATCAGAAGCCAGATTGTAAAATCCTTTTCAGGAATTCAGACCTGACTTTCTGCTCCATATCAAGATGCAATTGCTTTGATATTTATTTTTTAAATCAAGATTTATGACTGTGTGCTGATTAGACATTTCCTAGTAACTTGTGTCTAATTTATGTGGAGGGGAAAAAAATAAAAACTTGGAAAGAATAAGAAAGAGAATTATCTGGAATCTTAAAATCATGTTTAATAATGAGAAACTGAGCAAGTCCAACCTACTACAAGATAAGGAAACTTAAAGTAAAGCTGTAGAACCTCCAGAAAGAGGATTTTAGAGAGCTTTGAAATCAAACAAAATGCAATGAAATCCAGAGTTTGGGAACTGGAGACAGACTAATTCAAGGTACATTTAAGATTCACTGAGAGTAATTAAGCATCAGAACAATTAACCTATGGACATAGTGAATTTGTTGAACTATTTAAATTGAGACTAAGTATTTTTCCTAGATATGTGGTTGTCCAGCCAGGAATTACTGTGTGAGATTCTTTGGCACTGCATTCTGTGTGAAGTCAGGATAATTCATCACAGACTCTTTCAACCTTAAAATTTGAGATTTTAAATCTCATATACTCAAAGTCTAATTTTAATTTTTTTTTTCATTAATTCATTCAGTGGTTGAGGAGGAGGGTGTGGCTTACTTCTGGTTAAACACAAAACATCTCTCTTGAGATTCTTGCCCACACACATCCCCAAGTGTTTTCCTGGGAATAGTGCAGAATATGCCTTGTCATTCAAGATCTTTTTCTCCCTTTGTGACCTCTAATGTAAGATCTCTTTTAATTTATTCCTGTTCTTTCCTATTGCAGCGACTGAAATTTGATTGTAGTGGTTGCTCCCCTATTCATGTTTAATTTCCAGCTGTTTTTATATATATATATACATATGGATATAAATAAAAATATTTCCTGCAGGCCGTGTAATTATACCTGCAGATTCTCTCTCTGCAAAATCTTTTCTGTATTGCTGCTTCCTCAGTGAGTCAGTAGGAGATTTGTTACCAGCTCTCCGTGGGTAAATTCATGCTGACTGACTGCAATTTAGGTATAATTTGCTAAATGTTCCATGCCAACTATTTTCTGCTATTTTTATTATTCAAATCATGCTTGTAGAGCTGTCTGGTTCTGTGTTGTTTTTTTTTCCTCTCTTTTTTTCTTTATATCTGTAATAAATGTAACACGGATTTCATCCTACTGCTTCTGCCTGTTCTGTCAATCCCAAAGAATCTGTTCCTGCTGTTAAAATTGTATTTGTTTGGCTGATTTCTGCCAAGTCAGAGATTTGAATTGTCATTTATTTGCCTCTCCTCCCCCTTGGTTTTGTGTACAGTCCCTCCTCACTCTCTGCATGTAAACCAAGTGAAGGATAATGAAGCTTTATGCCTCTTGTGACAAGTTTCTTCCATTTCTGCCTCTTTTTGTGCCACCCATTTTTCCAGCTAATTTATTCATCCACAGACATGCTTTTCTCATCTACCTGTTGCTTGGAGCTTGTAAGCACATCCTGTGTCACAGATATTTGGCCTTCATTGCCCAAATCCCCTTATTTCTCATGGCTCCTGCTGACCGTGGGCATCTTTATGGAGCACTGACTTAATCTGTTCCTCAGTGTTACATCTTCCAGCTCCTTTGTTTCACCCAGGATTTAAAAAGTTGAAAGCTATCAGTGTCCTTGCTATAACACAGTATTTTAGTGCTGCTCTGAAAACAAACAGTGCCCAGCTGACGTGCTTTGGCATCGAGCACATGATTGTTTTTCTCTGGCTCTGAAGTCTAGCATTTCTTCAAGGAAAGGTTATCATAGGCTCTTGCTAAGGCATTGATGACCCATTTTTATTTTCTGTCGTGCTGTTCAAAGACAAAAGAAGGTGAGACCATCTGAGGGAGCTTTCCTGATTAATTGGTCTCTGCTACCTGTCCCAGAATGCAGACTGAAACTGGAACGCTCCGGCTCCCAGAGCTGAATTCCCAGAAAGCAGCTGGGGGGTTTTCTAATAAGAAGCAGAAACACACACCTGCCACTTAATATGTGAATGATCTGTAAAACACCGGGTTATTTCAACTAGATCAAAGCTTTAGATACAGTAATTTAGAGCCACTTGCATCCTCTTCCTTGTTGTCTGTGACAGCCATAGAGAGGCACTTTAAAAGTGATGCATTTCTGGATGTTGTGTTCCAGTTTCAGTTTAAAGCCACAGGCTGTAGCTGATTTCCATTCTTTTGGCTGTATCATCTCTGATAAACTGTTCATTTGGCACATTAATAATGGAGAATCAAGCAAGCTGCACTTGTACCATCATTGTGGTGCTTGAGCAACTCCCTGTCATGTGTGAATTTGTTTGCCAGTACTTAGGCAGTGAGAAAAGTGATAATCCCCTTTACATCGGTAGGGAACAGCAGAATACAGATATGGAAGACACTTGTGTGTCCGTGGAATAAGGAACACTGGAATCAGCAAGCCTCCTCCCAGCAGTCAAATTAAGCATTCAGATGGGTATTCGAAGAAATCAGGGTACAACAACTGCACTTTCAGCCCAGGAACATAAAAAATGATTTGAACAGATGGGAAAGGGATCTCCAGAGCCACATGCCAGCACTTCCAAAGCTCTGCAGCCAAATGGAAGGATGTCTCACTTAAAATGATGCTTGGTGGGAGAAGGGGCAATAGGAGATACAGCCACGGCTGGGGTATAATTAGCTGGGCTCTTTGAAGTCTTTAAAAACATGGGTAGTCATTTGGTTGAAAAATACTTTGAAGTGACTTAATCTGCTCTAAAAAAGAGAATGTTTATTGATCCTTGTTTATGTGTTTGTTTTTGGGAAGGGTGAATAGTGTAGGAATTCTGTTGGTACTTTTAAGGCACTTTTGCTTTAGTTCTTATTCCCTTTAAAAGCCTCAAAGCACTTAACTTGTGGTCATGCTCCACAAGTGTCACAAACTTGGCAGAGGTTGGCATTTGCAGCAGATTGACTCAAGGCATAGGAAATAATTTTGTTATGCTTTCTCTCAATGAAAGAGAGGCTTTTTCCTACTTTTGTTGCTCTTATGCCTGGGGGAAACTCAACTTTAAGTCTGGGGCATCTTTGGCTGTCAAAAATGCTGGGTCACCAGCTTCACATTCTTGTGTTTTGCATGGAGGAGTTGTGCCTGGATGGGCAGGCTTTTATTTTGGGTCAGATTGCCTGGCTTTGCTCAGTTCTCACCTGGTGATGCGTGGCTGTGCCAGTGCTGCCTCAGAGCTCTGCTGTTTCCACTGTTCAAGTTTCACAGTGCAGTAAAACAACTGATATCCACATCCACTGAGGATGGGAAAGTGGAGAGCCTTAATTATTTAATGCTGGGAGGTGTTCCAGGGATCTAACCTGGCAGTGCAAAGCCTTTTCTCGTTTGCTTTAAATTCGATGCAATATATAGGAAAACATAAGGGTTTTCCTAATTATTAACCCCTCTGGATAATTCTATTTATAGCTAAATGTACCATTTCCATACTCACCTGATATCAGTGTCATTATGAGCAGGATTCCATAAGGATCTTGTGAGGTAGTGGAGGCAAAGCCCAGGCAGGTGACAGCTGGTTCCTGCTTAGCAGCTGTCACAAGTAGACTCAAGTATCTTTATGAGCTGTCACCCGTTGGATGGGCAGCAAATTTGTTTCCTAAGGAGCACAGAGGTTTTTTAATTCTCTGGGAACACTGTGAGGTCTGGAAATTGTTCTGAAATGTGGTATCTTGCATTTCATAGGAGTGCCCAAGCAGCTTTCTGAAGGGAAGCCTCCCACAGCTGCCTGCTTGGCAAGGGAAGGTATTTTCATCAGGGTGAAGGAGAGACTTTATAAAGGTTGTAGGTGTGATATGATATTTTTTATATATTTATAGAATCATTTAGGTTGGAAAAGCCTTTTAAAATAGAGTTCAACCACTAACCCAGCACTGCCAAGCCCACCACTAAACCATGTCCTCAGGTGTCACATCTACCTGGCTTTTAAGTCCCTCCAGGGATGGGGACTCCACTACTGCCTGGGCAGCCTGTTCCAATGCCTGACTATCCATATATATTTAAATATATATATATATATATGAAAAAATATACATATGACATTTAAGTAACTGCAGGTGGTTGGAAAGTGTGCTGTCATGTGCAGAACATACTTGAAATAGTCAAAAGGCTGGAGCCTGGTTTAAAATTACAGCATTAAGGCAGAAGTGGTGAGTCCAGTGAACGCTGTCACGAGCACAGATAATATATAATGATGTACTTGTACATGTTTGGGCTGCGTCAGACCCTGAGGAAATCCAATCTGTTACAGCCCTTCTAGAGACTTCTGTGCCACTGCAAAGAAATTCACTTTAATGCTGATGGTTGATATTTAGCCCTCGTGGGGCACTGCAAATATCAAAGGTGCAGCAAATATTTTATATATTTTCTTGTAGGGCTAATCCAACCCAAACTCTGTGTTCTGCCACAGCACCTCCAGCCCAGCTGATATCAGGAGTGTGGGTATTACAAATAGGGAGAGTTTGGCTCATTATTTCTGGGTTATCATAAAATGATCTATTCTCCAATCTCCCAACAGACAATCTGGGACAACAAGGCACATAACATCATTTTGATATTTTGAGAAATGGGGACAAAAGAATTAGAACATTCTTGTTGGCTGCCTTAGAAATTTCTTCATGACAGCAAGAAAGAATTTTACAGTAGGGAAAAATTCTTAACCTTTTCAATTGCAATTTATTTTTTTTTTTAGAGCAAAAAGGCACTTTATCAACATTTTTAACAGTAACTGCAGCTATTAAAAAATCTAAATTGAAAAAAGGTATTCTGAGCCTTCTAGCAATCAAACCAAATGATTGCATTTCCCTCATCAGTATAATCTACTGCAAAGTCAATGTTGATGAAATTTAGATAAGATTTTAACTTATATGTCGTGCTAACAGGAATTTAGTGTCTGTTTTAATGATAACACATATCCCAGCTTTCTAACGCAAGTTAAACTATAGAACTTGAAATCACTGTTGCTGCATGTAACACACGTGTAAAACTTAATAAACAAATACAATTCAGCTTGACTGAATAAGTGATTTGATCCCCTGTACATGACATTTTGAATTATAGAAACAAACAGTGCTTTTTGGGAATTATTATTCTGCCGCTTTTGCATTTAATCCACTTTTCTGTTATTAACTTTTACCGAATGTAAAACCTGATAAGCAGCATGCAAACAAAATATTCCAAGCAGATTGAAGTTGTCTTTAAAGCACCATTTAAAAAATAAACCATTGCTTAAAAATAGCCAGAAAACTGGAATATGCTGTGTTGATGAGGAAGGAAAACTCTGAGATGCGATTATGACCCTAAAAACCATGGCTGGTATGTGAACCAGACTCTCCTAAACCCTTAAAGGACCTGTCACCTGCACAAAATGCATGACATCATAAATTCAAATTCAGTTATACTGCATTTACCTTTCTTCCCACGAACAATTGCACCATTTTTTTCCCCTGGGATTTTGTGTAAAGACCTCCAAGAAAAAACTCATCTGTCTTTCACTGTGGGATTAAGACAAAAATGACCTACTTTGCTGCCTTATTATTTGAGACCCAGCATTGACCATCCCCATAAATTCTCTCAATTAAATGCTGTATCTGCCAATTGGGATAAAACAGGTGTTCAAGAGGATACCAACATGATTTATAAAGGAATATATATATATATATATATATATGAATGTTGTGCACCATCTAGGTGGATTTGGTGCCTCTTCTTGACTAAGATTTGAGAGTAAAGTTGGCTCCAGATTCCCTTTCTTCACAATTTTCCTTACAGCTTTCAACTGGAGATTTCAAGGGTAGATCAGTTAAAATCTTTAAGATCAGTCTCAAAAGCAACAGTGAATTATTGTCATTGTATGTTTTTAGTGGCTAAATGAGTTTTATCTCCCACATCCCTGTGATAAGTCAACGCCCATTTTCAAGCTGTTCACAACTATCTACAGTGGGTAATGACACACAAAAAAACTCAATTAAGAGTGAAAACCAGAATCAGATAAAAAAATAATGTTTCTAGTCTAAAACTGAGAAAATAAAAGGAGATACCTCCATCTTAATTCTATTCAGTCTCATATGAAATAATGACATATTTTGTGCTAGCCTGCCATAAGTGATTCTGAAGGAAGAATACTGGAAAGATTGTTATACAGGAATACCCTGAACACAAAAAACCTGGTATTTTTAAATTATTCTATATAATTTTTTAAGGAAAACACAATCGCTGTGAATCTGAACTCAATTTTAGGCAATTCCTAAAGAGTGGAAAGCTTTTAAAAGCTGTGTATAGGCTACTTATAATATAACTATATACTTTTATTTACTTACATGTTACTGTCCTTTACCATGAAGGTCCTATAAATTTTAATTAAGGCAGTAATCCCTAGGGGAGGGGACAGGGAAAGAGGGAATTTCACTGCTCGGAAACCTGAAGTAAGGAAAAACTAATTTTTAAATTATATTGCAAATACCAAATCAGACTAATGCTACAGTATGGAAAACTGTAACTTTGGAAGTTACAACAGGGCATAGAATTTCTCTGTGGTGAATTTTCTTCCTCTTATTTTACAGAACTGCTCTGAAATAGATTCTATTCCATTTTTTTTCAACATGAGGATTATTCATGTTGTGAGTAGCCATGAATATTCAAGATTTGAGCTGTTATTTGAATGCATTTGGCCAGATACATTGTGTGCAATGCCTGCTTCTTGACCGGAGAAAACCAGGGGAATTCTTTGTTCAAATATTTGCATTCACACATTTTCCATTTGTTTTTAAACAATATGCAAACATTTGACTTTTTAAATGATTGTTTTTCATGAACACTGGTTTATGAAAGATTGATTGCTGAGATTTTTCGGCAAAACACACTCAGTAATGACCATAATATGGCCAGCCTGCCTTCATTTGAAAACAAGAATATTCAGGATGGATTTTTCTGTACTTTATGCCTTACTTGTGTGAAATGTATTGTTTTATGCACAAATGACTGTGAGCTATTTGACTGTAAAAGCTGCTCAGAAATATTATTGCTGGTATCTTGGTCCTACTGCTTCTGAAGTCAGCTCATTCCAGTGCTTACTGGTTGTGGCATGACTCTTATGATTAAATATTCAGAAAATTCTTACTGAAGCACTGCTTGTCATCTGTGATCATGACAAAGTCTGATACCGAGTTAGGAATAAAATTCCCTTGAAAGTGTTGAACTTGGAGTGCAGATTTGTAAATCACACGAATATGCTTGATAAGTTTCAGTATCTGGTTTGTCTTCAAGCTCAGAATTCATCGAATCATTTAGATTAGGAAAGCTCTCTAAGATCAAGTCCAACCATTAACTGCCAAGGCCGCCACTAAACCACGTCCCCAAGTGCCACATCCACATGGCTTTTAAATCCCGCTGCCCTGGAATGTGCCAGGTGAAGAAATTCCTAAAAGGGAAAACCAGAAATAAGATCAGAGCCCAACAGACAACCTGGCAGAGAATTTCTGCCCACTCCAGGACTCCCAAGAAAACTCCAAAAAAATGAAGCCTGGGCTCCCTATGTCTGTTTATATGTGTCAAGTGCTGGCCTTGCAGAGGTGGGGGCTACTCTTCTTTTTTTTCTTCATTAGTATTGAGGGTTCATGGCAACTTTTTATTTCAATGGCTGTTTGGGGGGCTACATTTTGGGTTTCCTTGGCTATCAGGCTTGTAATACATGTCTTACTACCACTACATGGGGGTTTGTGCCAAGAGAGGGAAAACCCTCTGAGTGTGACATCCTGTTTGTTGTTCCCCAGTTTGGGACAAGGCTGCAGTTTCAGCTTGGATAAACTCAGATCAGGACAGTTTTCTCCCTCAGCTTTCCTTCTTTTCCTAGTGACCAAGCGCATTCCTAAGTGGAAAGAGAAACCAGCCTGCTCCATCCAGTTCTAGTACAGCCACTGTGTATAACAGAATGATTCTACTTTTTTTTTCTGAGAGCAATAAAAACTGTATGAGATTGCAAAAGGTTTATCTATGTTTTATGGCAGGAACAACCATTAGAGCAAAACTACATTGTTTTCCTCTTTCATGCTCCCTTTCTGCTTTCAGACCACATCGCTGTGCAGTCAAGCAGGAGGTTCTTCAGCTTCAGAAAATGACTCAGGGAAACGAATTAGTGGTAAAATTATGTATCTATGCAGTGGCATTAAGCAGATCAGAAATGTTATGTATATAAATGTTATAAATATGTTTATATATAAAATGTTGTATTTCATATTGCATAAATCAAGTGGTATTGCCAAACAGGAGGTTATGTATGTTAATGCAGCGTGTTTCTCACTCATATCCCCTAATCAAGCAGGAAACTCAAGGTATAGTATTTTTGACATAATTCACTAAAGTCAGAGGCTGGTGTTTCCCAGGTTTCCTTGGAACCGCCACTCATTCACTCCATCGTATCTCCAGGACAATGGGATTTTCAGCAGTGATAGAATCATGACGTAGTTAAGGTTGAAAAAGACCTGTAAGATCATCAAGTTAACCCAGCACTGCCATTAAATACAAAATGATGTTCTGAAAATGCTCAGTGACAAGCCCAGAGATGGCATAAAGTGATTTAAATGGAGTTACCTGTCACTGCCATTATGCAGGAGAGGTAGAAAAGCAAAAAGTTTAATCCCCGTGAATGTGTTGGTTGTGTTTTGTTTTGTTTCTTATTGGAACCATTGCTGGGGAGAACTGACATCTGTTTTCCCAAAGCAATAGTGAAATGATTTGCAAAGTGTTGGTGCTGCTTGTCCTTCTTTCTGCAAGGAGATGTTGGACCAAAATTAATCTCTTGGATAGAAAATTCAGTGTGTTGCTATTAAGTGTAGACATATTTTGACAGCATTTCTGGTTCCCAATACTTCTGGGAGGCTTTTGGTGTTGAGAGATCATCTGTCAACTGACACTGCTCTGTTTCCTGAAGCCTGGATTGATTCCTGTCCCCCCTGAAGTCAGGGTCAATTTATTGCTTTTGAAAGCAATAGGAAAAGATAACCATTTTTAATTAGGAAAGAGTCAGAAGTGGGGGAATGTGTGACCATGTAAAACACATACTAGTTCAAAACAAGCTCTCCTCTGACTCAAAAATAAAAATTAGAATAAAATGGTTGCAGCATTGACTCAAAGGATTGATGTCATGTAAATCAATTCCCATAGGAAGCTATAAATGTTACTTTGCTCCACATCAGTCGAGGATGATGGTGTCTCCTAAATTAGGTGAGGATCAGTTTGTCCTCAGGCGGCCTCTGACTGAAGGAATGTGTTTCCATCATTACAATAATCTGCTATGGAAAATTAAAAAAAATAAGCTAAACTTGCGGCCTTTCCCTATCCTTTAAACAAACACTGTAATAATTCACCTTATCTTTAACATTCTAGTAGTTGCAAGTCAGTTTAAATACTAATTAGCATTGAAACACTAATTAATATTAGCGTTTTCCATCATAAAATGAAAAATCTCAAACTAAAAATATCACTGTGAAAAATAATTGTTATGAAGGAAAGGTGTTTTACATCAAATGAAGAATATGATTTCCACCAATTTTTAACTAAGGAAAAGCCACAGTTTGCACTCAGCAATACTGGGTTCACCAGACTCTAGCAAGAAAAATGCACCCTGAAAAAATTCTTAATGTGCTTATTTAACTTTCAACATTTGAAAATACTTTATAAGCAAGATCCTAGTCCAGTTGGTTATTTTAGACACAGATTAGATTTCTTTCTTCAGTACAGCATTTAAAGACATGTTTGTCCTCCAGAACGAGCTTAAATGCAGTTGTTATTAGGTATGAGAATAAAAGCTTTGCTGAATAGGGACAGATTGCTGCATCAGGCTCTGAAGGAACTGAGAATCAAGTGGATAAAGGGATGTTTTGGGTAAACTGTGCTAAATTTTGGAGAAGTTGAGATCCCCACGACAGTCTTAACCATGGGAGCTGAGATTATACACTTCCTATTTCTCATCTGGAAATTATAATGTGGGAGGAGGCAGCAATTTGCTCACGGCTTGTGTGGTAAGAGGGATGTGATTTCCAGCCCACAGCCAAAGCTGGGATTGTCAGTAACAATGTCTATTCCATCCTCAAAAGAGGAATATTTTATTTTTGATTGGAGATTCCCATCTGATACTGATTGAGGAAAGAGCATGAGCTGAGATAATCTGACTCTTCTGCAGCAGTCGCTCCATCAGGAAACTTCCTATATTTCTGAGTTAATGGGCCAAACTCACTTAATCCCAGTGACTTCAGTGATGATCCTGGGCTGCTATTCCCAAGTGTTCCTGACTGCACATGTTCTTACTTGGCTGAAACAGGCTGGTGAGCAGGATTATATGGACTGTGTGCACAGAGGACCCTGACAGGGACCACTGTGGCTTGTTATGAGGGTGAAAATGAAAAAGTCTTGCTGTGGAATGGACTGTCCTGATTCAGATCTTGTTTAAGATGTATATCAGAAAGGACAAATCCTTCAAATTACCTTTCTGTGTTTCATTTTGTGGGATTAAAAAAAATAAATTATTTAACTCAGCTGAGATGTAGAACGAATAATTTGTTATAATCGATGAGCAATCCTGAGAAGGCAGGGAAATATCCTCCTGACATGTTCTAAAAACAATTATAGCTTTCCTATTTCCAAAATATTAAACTGAAGAGTCTTAAAGGGAAGCTGCTAAACCAGAATGTGTTTCTGCAAGTCAGTGTTGAGTTTGTGAACAACTGAGGCTTTGCAGTGGTTGAACACTATCATCATCTTCTGTGACAGAACTGAGTAAAAAATAAATCCATTAAATACAACCATGGCCATTTTTCTTATAATTATAAGGAGTTGAATGACACCTGAACCATTCTATGATTCTGTCTTGTGATACTTTGAGTATGTATAGTAGTGACTTGGTGTTCTGATGCTTTGGCATTTTCAGGTTCATCCTATGCTGGCTTTGCCCCCGTGTGGCCTTTTTTTTTTTTAAACAGTAGTAAATCACTCTTTAAAACTGTAAAATCAACTTTCATATTTCAGTTCATTTACAGTTTGCCCTTCTGTAGATATACAGCTCCCTCACTTCACTATATTATGGGACAAGATATAGCAGTTCCCACCATAACTTTAGTTTTGAATACCATAATTTATCTTTGTGAAATTTCATTCAAGGGGGAAGTTCTTTTCTTTATGAGTTTGAATTTAATTTTCACTTTTGAAGAGATAATAATGTAATCTTACTGAAATCTGGCGAAACTTTCATGGACTTCAAACGAACCACTATACTATTCAAGGCATATATGTATAGAAATATAAGACTGCCTGAATTAAACACTTCCTTGGCTGTGTGTCAGCAACAGCTCAGACTGGGAAATAGGAGAAAAGAGCTCTAAGAGCTGAGAAATCTATCAGCAAATAATCCATTCCCTATTTTGGAAATGTTACTTTTAACAAATCTTACTATGACTCTTTTTCAGGCATCTGCTTTTCTTTACCAAACCCCAGTTCTGTCTATAAACAGTGAATGGCTTTAGGACCTGGTGTTGCATTCAAAGCTGTTGCTGGGAATCATTATACCCCAAAAGACTGGGGCTTTGTGCTGCTTCCAAGGATTCATTCACACATAATGCGCTGCAGAATAAACTGCAGCCAAAGGGATCCTAGAAAGAGCACTGGAAGGGTGCCTCAGTAAATACTGGTATCAATTTTTAAACTATATTTGGTTAGCAGCCTTGCTATTGCTTTACAGCACGTCCTTTAATTTGAAGTGAAAAAAGAGAAATATTCTATATAGCCAACTAATAAAACCTGTGTCCCAGCTGATATTACCAGAAGCACAATTGCTGTATGGGCCTGAAAATCTGTACTTGAACTTTGCTTGTTCCAGGTGAAACTCATTCGTAAATAATAATTAAAATAATTCATTCCACTTCAATATTTCTACTGTCGAAACTATAGAAATCACTGACAAAGTTGGCCTTGCCTGTATTTCAGATTTCCCAATTTAATCCGTTTTGGGATGGTCCTAGGAGTCTGAGTGTCACAGAAAAGAAAGTTACTAGCAATTTCTTGTTTTGACTTCAATTCCTAAATATTTTAGTTCCTCACTGTCTAAAGTCGGGGCTTTGTTTTTCTGCTTCGTTGTTTCGGGTGTTTTCCTGGAAATATGAACCAAACTGGAATTGCGGAGCTGTTGCACACGCCTGAAGTGTTTCAGAACCTCTGGTTCTCCTCTGACACCTCCATATTTTCTGCCAATACTTATAGGACTGTTCATGTTATGTACAAGTAACTTTATTTGCAGGCAATGCATAAAATACCAGTGAAATAGTAATATTTTTGTTTTCAGTTGTTTCATACACAGATTTATTTTGACAATGAGTGATTTTTCTCTTTCTTTACCTTACCTTGGGGGAAAAAAAAGTCATTAGGTGGTTGGTTGGCTTAAACTGCTGCTTAGGAGCTGGCAGAGGTTGTCAAGGTGTCTCCAGGAGATGGTTGGTGACATTTGGAAGTTGGCACATGTGGGAGCTGAGTTTCAGAGAGCAGAGGGCTTTGAACAGCTGTAACTTTGCTCTTTTAAACTGCCTTTTACTTGCTTGAATAACCGTGTTTTTGATGAAACTAAGTAAAGCAGTGGTGAAGGAAATTAGATGTAATGACTGTAAAAGGAAGTGAAGGAGAAAAAGGACACACATGACTTCAGTGTAACTTATCTTTGACGTGCTGATCTGTTATTTTTCACTGCTGGAAAGGTTAAATCCATTAACTGGTGGTCTTCCAGTGAGGACAGAGAGCTGACAAGGCATGAAGGGCTCGGGCCAGCAGAACCACAAAGTACTTGATCTTTGAATGTCTGACTTTTATTGTCAGCAGCAGAAATGACTTGACTTTCATCTGTTCCCCCTACGTGTGAGGAAATGAACATAAATTAATGGCTACAGTAATTTCCTCTGGGTAAATCCATCTAAACGATCCTAAATGCAGGAATGCTGAGGGCTAATGGCTCAACTATCTGACATGAAGAACATCTAGAGCTGTTTGTGAAGCCAAGGGGAGGGCTGGGTGCTTGCTGTCTTTGAAAATCAGGTCACAATGACGATGTCTTTATACAGAGAATCCCCTTGATTTCAGGAAAATTTACATGAACTTACAGCAGGGTGACAGCCTGATGCTATATCTGAGTTTCTAAAAATTCCAAGGCTTGGAAATGACTGCTGTGTTTGCCTTCTGAGAGATGTTAGACAACAGGTGCAGTGCTTTTATCCCCAGCTGTTGAATGCATCAGTGTTTTGCATTTACTCTTATATATGCAATGGTCTGAAGAGTAAATTGTAATGTAATTACAGCCATGTGATTTGGGTTTTTCAATTCATATGTATGACCTCCCCTTGCTAGAATTAGTGATAAAACCAACTAAAATGTTCATGTCAAAGTGCTTCTAGTTTTTCTGTGTCACAAGGTATTTGTAAATCTGTTACACAGGATGATTATGTTTTTATTTTGTATTCATTGTATGGTTTTGGCTGTGAGGAAAATGATTTCTTATCTACCTTGTCATATTAATTAATAACTTTAAGAGAGTATGTATTTAAGGGAAATGGCTGGTTTGGACTGTAAGATTTGCCTTCACTATTTATCCATTAGGACTCTGTGCTTGTGTGTTTTAATAATCCAGACTTGACTCAAAATATAGTTCTTGTGTATTTTTTTCAGCTTCTCATAAGTTGTCTGTACCAATTCACTAAAATACAGTCAGATAATCCAAGTGACAAATTAATAAATTTGGGGAACCTCCTGCCTGGTAATGGTTGCGTACACACATATTGTTTCTTAACAATAAATAAAACAGATTAGCCATAAAGTTCTAATGAGTTTCTTTTAATCCATGGCTATTTAAATTTGAGTTCACCTGCCCCTTCACTGAGATGTGCAAGCGTGGGCAAATTCCTCCACCGTTGCATTGAGGAGTAAAATGGGTTCATGTGAACTCCTAACTCTGTGTTGTCAATTCGAATTGTGCCTCACCAGCAAAGCAACAGCAACAAAAAACAATGAGGACAGGAAAAAAATGTGTTCCCTCCCCCGCCTCCCGTTTGCCCTGGGTCTCTGTATCACCCAGTCACACATATTTCATGTTTTGAAATTTACAGTTTTCAAGAGGCTGAGAAGCAATAAAATCTAAGCTTACCTAAACCTGGTAGCATTAACTACAGTACAGAAACTACTGACTAATATAAGAGGGAACATAATTTGGACTTAGCAAGGAATAGGATTTATGAATTCTTCATTCACTGTGGCTAACTCATGCCCTTGGGAAAGTTTCTTAATATCTATTTTTACCAGATCCCCATGGAAAATGAACTTGCACTGAAGGTATTTGTGAACTTTGAAAATTCAGTGTAAATAAAACCAAGTAGACAATGATTGGTGAAGACATTTAAATGCTAACCTTAAAGAAAATAAATTTATCTTCTTTATCAAAGGTTGCTTAGATCTCCCTAAGGTTAGTGAATGCTGACATCAGAAATCCTTCCTTGATTTGATGAACTCCTTCTTTTAACAACAAACCTCAATAGACTCTTATTTTTAAAGGGTCTGTGTAATCCCAAATTTGTGTAACTCAACTCTAAAAATCTTGTGTAACTTTCCAGCAAGCACTAACCTTAGTAAATGGATATTTATGGCTCTGAGTGGTTAAATGTGGCATATTCCTGATCCTGAGGAATAAGGTTTGAGACAGAGAGCCATAACATGAAAAAAATGTTAGTAAATACTCCTTTTGGCAGGAAAAGGAGAACATCTGCTGAAGTCACGAGTGGTTTGTTGCCTGAGTTAGCAGCAGGACAGCCTACAGCTGATTAACCATGGCTAGATAAGAGAACGGGAGTGCAGTGCATAGAAATGTCTGTCATTTGAAGTTGCTGGAAATCACTCAAAAAGCCTTAAAATAATGATGCTTCACTTTACCTTTTAATTCTTTCCTTGATATCCTCAGAAACTGCTGTAATGGGTGTTTAACTGTGAGTACATATCCACACTGAAAATTCTGTGCATGCACGGTCCTGATTTGATCTTGTCTTCACTGAAGTATTTAGTATTAAATTCACTGAAGTGTTAAGTCCATTCCTACCCAGAAATGCACGTAAGCACATGCAGAACACTGAGCAAAATCAACTTTAAACAAATCCTTAGATTTCCCCACGCATGCTGAGGCAACACTGAGAGTAACCAGAATACAGAATTTCCATTCTTTAAAGCTTTTGTTGTGGGTCTGCTCTTGGGAGCTGCAGTGCCACTCTGAACTTGGGACCACAGGCTCCCAACAGCTCTTGCCTGCTTTTTTCCTAAATATCGTGCAAGATATCTGAGATTTAAAATGGATCTGTGAATTCAAACTCCTTTGAATCTCAGATAGGTTTGGTGTAAGGCAGAGGTAATTGGGGAGGCCAACATAATTAACCTTGGATATCTGTCATGTAAATTCTTAAAGACAGGTGTGCTAATGTATGGAAATAGGAATAACCTCCAGGAGGTTTCACTGTTTTTCTGAATTCCCTTCAGTTTAAGATGGAGGAGGAGTTTTTACCTATGAGAGCTGCTGTGATAAACTGACCACTGACTTAAAGAACAAAATCTTTATGATGAGGGTGGTGAGACACTGGATTGTCCAGAGAGGTTGTGGATGCCCCACCCCTGGAAGCATTCAAGGTTAATTTGGATGAAACTCTGAGCAACCTGATCTACTTGAAGATGTCCCTGCTGGTTGCAGAGGACCTGAACTAGATGAGCCTGGAAGGTCCCTTTCCAACCCAAACCATTCTATCACTTCACTTGTTGTTCCTGGGAGGTCTGTGTGAAAGGTTTCTCTCCTCCCTGAAAAGAAATCAAACAATCCATGATATCTGTTTCCAGGGATGTTTAGGAAATACTCATGCAGCAGTTTAGGCATTTGGCCACTGACACAGCATATTGTTTTAGGGTGACATATTTTATCAGCCCAAATGTCCCCTGCCTGTCTGAACATTTCTCAGATGGGGAATGGAGAAGACCCTCTGTTACTCCAGGGTGACATGATACCCTAGGATGGGATGGGATGACGACTTCAGTCACAACTGGAGGGCCCTTCCTGGCTTTACTGAAATTTTTAGACCCGGACCTACCAAGCTGGAGGTTGAGGAGCTTTCTCAACCTGAAGCCACGTTCCCTCTCTGCCTGCAGGATCAGGGCCTTCCATACCATGAAGATTCCCTTGCCTGATATTCTACAAACGAGCCTATCAAAGCTAATTCTCCATTGTCTAGAGAGTAAAAAGTTAGTTTTTTATCCCTGTTACTCAGTTTTGCAAGTGAATAGAGCAGGTGTTTTTACTCTGATGGAGCACTTTATATTTTGTGTAACATGCTTCATTTTGGCAAAGCTCCTGTGAGAGTTAAATGCTAAATTCCTTTGAGAGGAATATATATTTTTTAAAATGATACCTATTTTTAGAGAGAGAGAAACTCTACGCAAACAGCACATGTGTTTGAACAAGGTAACACTTGTTTTCCACGGTATTTATGATTGCCACACACCTCTGATGAATCTTCTTGGGTCATCTGCACTCACTCAGATTTGTTCTTAGCAAAAAGTGTGGTAAATGAGCTCCTTCTCTGATTATTTGTGAAAGTGTATGGATGACTGCTGATTTTCAGTTTTATTACTACCCAGATACCATAAAGAACAGAGGTAAATCTTACTTTATCTGTACTACATTTGGCAGTAAATAGTGGATCTGTTGTCCAAAAAGCCAAACTAGAAGAAGAGATTCAGAAGAGGACACTAATCCACCCAGTCTGTAAGAAAAGGATTGTTAATGTACAATCTACTGAACACAGTAATGTGTCCTTTCTTCTGCACTAAGATCTGGTGGCTCCAACTTAAAAGAAAGATACAAAAGCAGCAAGAACCCAGATATAGGTGGAATTACAGAATGCATGGAGAGTTCATAAAAAAAATAGAGTGGAATTACTTGGTTTAAAAAATAGAAGTATGTCCAAAATAACAAGTTCTATATACCAGCATAGTTGGTTGTGAGACTTGGGAGCCAGAGGTACATTTAAATTCCAGCTTCTCTTTGTTGTGTTCTATTTTATTGTTCTCATTGATTTCAATTAGTTCAGACAGCAAATCCCATTGATTAAAGGCTTCCAGTGAATGGGGCCTCAAAGTGAAGCAGAGGCACACAAGTACAACATCTGCTGCACACAGCAGATAAAATAAAAATGAGGAGACCCTTTATTTAGAAACTCCATTTGCAGCTGGAAGGAGCTGTGGTGATGTTGGGATGGTTGTGTGGTGCTTGGGAGTGAGCGCAGCTCTGGGAGGAGGAGGAGGAGGAGCAGGAGCAGGAGAGTGACCACCCTCACCCCAGCTCTGGATTAAACCACAGTCTTCCTTCAGGGTTTCAGAGCAGATTGAGCAAGACGTGTTTGATACTAATCTGTAAAATTCTTGGCTCACTTTACACCCATCACAAAGCCAGTTCTGTCTCTGTTGCTTGTTGTCTCTGGTGAAGAAGTGGCAGTGGAACAATAACCAACCAACCAACCAACCAATATAATCAACCACTGTAGAGGTACCAGAGGAAGATGTGGCCTGGAAGGTCATGATTACGTGCAACACTCATGACAGGTCAAGTAGAAACGAGCTCTTAAAATAAGCTTTGTGAAACTGTGTCGTTACGTGTGGGACCCGAGGAGGAAATGAATTAACCATGGAAGTCAGAACATCCATATTACAAATCACACATTTATCAGAAGAGAAAAGAAAGACAACCTTTCAACACAGGAAATTTAGATTATTTATTAATTAATCTTTGCTATATAATAAAAATTTTTGCTTGTATACTTATTTATAGAAGAATTATTTTCTCAAACATGAACAAGGAGGGGAAGTTAGGGAAGCCTTTTATTCTCTTTTTTTTTAATAGCAAGAAACTTGCAACAAATGACTCCATGGTAATTTATCTACAATGGAAAAGGAACAGATTTCTTTCCTTGTCAGTCATTAATTTAAAAAAGTATTTTATCTTGGAGAGCAAGGAACCTAGTAAAAATTGACACAAAGTTTTTTATATTTAAATGCCTTATTATTTTAAAAGGCACAATAATCTTACATCAGGAGGCATTCATGTATTTTACACCTCTTCCAGATCTGTGTCTAACTGGTGCTTTTAATGACTTCTATTATTCTTGAAGAACATAAAGAGCTGCTGGAGAAATCTATTCACAGTCACAGGAAAAAAATTTCTGCATTAATTTAACTTTATGTTGCTCTAAACTTAATGAGCTGGCTTATTAAGTCCAGCTGATAAACCATTTCTGAATAGGAGGCAAATAGTTACTGAAGGAGTATAAAAATACGATAATGAGATAAAGATGTCAAAACATCCCACCCCAAAACAGCTTAGGGAGCCAGACTTTAAAAGTACTGAACAGACCATAGATAAGGATTGGGAATTCAGTGTGAGGATCATATGGGCACGACCATTTCAGTGGTTCTTAAGAGTGAGGGGGATGAGATCTTACCTTGGAAGCAAATACATTCTTCAAAATTGTTTAAGAGATTTGACTTGGCCATGAAAGTACTTTTTGAGGGTTTCAGTAAAGGTGCAAAAAAAAAGCTAAATAAAATTCTTGGCTAATTTATACAACTAGATCATTCTGGAAACTTCTAAAATGCCAAGGAATATGTAGGTGGGGCTTTTTTAACAAAATATATTAACTTTTTACCTCTTGTTCAAGAAATCTGAGTTTGGAGTCTGCCACATTATTGCTTTAGTCCTACCTTGGTTTCTTGTAATTCAGCTACATGTGGGTTCTGTTTGACAGAGTTTTAAAAATTTTATTATAATAAGTCCGATGCTGGACTTGCATTCAAAATGACCAGAATGCACTGAAAGCAGGTCATTAATCTGAAACAATGAGAAGTTAAAAAGTCCTTGAAACTTCCTTTGCTGTGAATAAGAAACATGGGTTTCAACCCTCTCAGCCTATAGTGTCCATTCTCAGTCTGTATAATTAATTAGTCAAATGTACCCATGGAAGAAAGTTCCCTGAAGCTGCACAGTTGTGTAATTTCGATGAAACATAGAGATTTTCTCTTACTGTGCCTCCTTTTTTTAAAGGATAAAATATCACAGACAAAATTTCCTCATATCTCATCTCAACTTCCCAAGTTTTTCAGGCAACTGGTTATAGTTGGGAGAAGCTGCTTTGTCCTGGTTTTCTTTGCTCTTACTCAGTTGAAGCTCCTTTAAGGTCATAATAATGTTTTTTTTAAAGGAAGAAAACTAAACATCTAGAAACTGAAAATGCATTTAATTATAGATAAAGCTTTGGCAGGACAATTCATTGAGGGAAAGTTTTATATATCACAGTTAAGAAGTTGGAGGACTTACATTTGTGCTTCAGTGTTGTCTCTGTCAGTGTTTAGAACTTGGAGGGGGCTGAGTTTTTATTGCATCTTAGGCATGACAAAGTTAAGTGCCATATTTTTGGACTTTTCATGTGAAATATGATGAAGATATTATGTGTTAATTAGATGTCAGTAAAAATATGGATGCAGAACTGTACACTTCATGCAGAGCAACTTATCAGCTCTTGCCACTGACATACATAATTTTCATTTCCACTTTTTGTACACTGGCTATTGGATACAATGTTGACTTCTGAATTAAAGCATAAAAAAGAATGAAATACTTTTCACTGTTGGTTTGGTTTCTTGGGGTGGTTTTTTCCCTGTAGTTGCTGTTTGCTGTTTGCAAGTTTTTAATTGTAAAAGATGCTGTAGATGGAGTTTTTCTCCTTAGCACTGCTGTCCTATTTTCCCCATCGTATCCCCAGGGGATCTAACATGAGTTTAAGTAAGTCCATTTTTTCTCGACTGACAGAACAAATGTTCAGATGCTTTAAAATTTAAAGAGCAAAATGTAGGGATGGATAAATTAGCTCAGAAGAGGTAGGAAATTCCCATTCAAACCAAATTCTTTGGGTTTGTTTGCTTGCTTAATTCTGGTGGCTTTTGTTTGCTTTTAATTTCCCATAAGGATGTTACATATTGAGAGCTTGGCATTCCCAATATCCTTCACTGTTTCTAAAAGGAAAGACCTCCAACGTGTCATAAGTGTGAACTTTGCCAGTGAATCCACTTATGTGCATAAGGCCTTTTGCATGAAAATTATTTTCATGGCACGAAGTTTAATGTTCATTAATATTCATGAGGTAACATAGTTGCTCTGGGTATATTAAAGAATATTCTCCTTTGCATTTCATGTTGAAAAAGAGACATTTGAGAGCTGCCACAGTAAAAAGTTTGGTAGGTGTACAAAGCACCTCAGAAAGTCCAAAAGTGAGTTACTAAAGATATTTAGGTGCATATTCTGTCCTATTTAGTTTGAAATGTCTTATATAGAAAAAATACAGTGAGAGTCATTATTGAAGTTCAGTGTGGCATTGTGCCTAAGGATTGAGCCTTCAAGTGGTCTAAGATCCATATTCTTGCATGGAATAACTTGAAATTTGCTCTAAGTGACATTACTGATTCAAAATTGGTGTCATTTGGGGATAAAAAGAGTCAAAGATATTTTGAGAGTGACATTTTAACGTGGTCCAAACTTTGTTGCACCCACCAAGGACTCAAACTATGGTTCTCCTGTCTCCCAGTCCTTCCAGTCCTTGGCAGTGACTATAGCTAGAAATGAGTGTTTTCCAAAGCGATCTGTCTCAGATCCAGTCTGTGCCGTGACTACCTTTGGTGCGTTTGGAATTACCTGCCGAGCCGCAGCTGCCCCTGGATGCAGGTACGCGGTGTCTGGGAGGATTTGGAGGAGCGGCAGCAGCACCGGCGCAGTCGGAGCGCGTGAGATCAGCACATCCCAGGCTTTGCTGCATCCCTGCCCACATCTCCAGCCAGGATTGCCCCGCAGCTTGAGATCCGTGGTCCCCACGCTTGGATCTCCTCATGGCTTGAGCCTGGCGCCTTCCACTCCTCAAGGAAATCAGTGTATAGGGAGAAGTTTCTGACTTCTCGCGTAGCAGCAGCGGCTGCCAGACGGAGCCTCTGGGCATCATTCCCTGCGCCCATCCCTCTCCTGGACGCGCGGGATGCGCCCACCGAGCTGAGCCGGTGCGCGCCCTCAGGGTCCCCCGCGGAGGGGCAGCAAGATTTAAAACCGCAAGAAACACCCCCAAAGAAATGGAGTACGCGGGGAGCGGCGCTGGCTGAGGGGGCTGAGCCGGACAGGACACCAAAACGCAAGTATCGCCCCGTCCCCGCGGGTTCCGCGGCACCGCCGGGGGAGACGGGCGGGGACAGCGCCGGGACCCGCCCGGCGGGAGCGGCCGGGGAAGGGCTGCGGGCAGGGACGGCGGAGCGGGGACAGGGGGCGGCCCGGGAGGTGCCTGTGGCGGCCGGGGAAGGGCTGCGGGCAGGGACGGCGGAGCGGGGACAGGGGGCGGCCCGGGAGGTGCCTGTGCCAGCCGGGGGGCGGCTCCCCGGCCCGGCCCCCCCGGGGATCGCGGCGGCGGCGGAGGCGGTCGGTGTCGCCCCGCGGAGCCCGCGGGTGTCGCGGCGCTGCCCCGTCCGAGGGACCGGCGCTGGGGCTGCTCCTCCCGGCAGGTGACTCGGGGATGGCGGTGGGGGGTGGGCATGGGCAAGGGAACCCCCCGGAGCGCTCCCCTGAGTTTGGGGAGCTCGGCGCATCCCGCCCGCATGCCGGGGCTGAGAGGCAGGAGGAGTCAGCCGGCTGGAATGACCAGGCTGGACCTCCCGCCCTGGCTGGGGATGGAGCCGTGAGGCGGCACCGGAGGGGATGGGCAGGGTGGGGATGAGGGGAGGGTGTGGGCTGGACTGACCGGGACAGGTGGACCCCCCGTAGTGGGGGGGGGAGGGGGGGGTGTCTGGAAGACTGGGTGGGGTTGCAAGGGCATCCTGACTTTTTGCACGGAAGGAAGAGGGCAGGATTTAAGCAAGGATGTAGGGAATGCTGAATCCTCGCTCAGAGTAGAGCGACCTTCCCTCGCGCTGTATGCCTGCGAGCGGCACGATGAGGTAGGAGAGAGAAACGGGATGGGAGTAGGAATAGAGGGAAAGTGCTTCTGAGGGCCTCGTGGAGTAGTAAAAGCAGAGCGAATTGAGTCAGCTGTTCCCACGTTTACTCCAAAACCCCCGTCTTAGCAGGCCTTGCTCTTTAACGCACTACAAGTCACAAAACCTCCCTGCAAGTGACTGAATGCACGAGTGAATTTATTCTTCTCCTAAAAGTTTCTACATCCTTTCCTCTTTTATACCTTCCCTTTCTCCTATCCCGTGCTCTTGGCTCTGTTTTAAGTCCTCTCAGAATAACCTGCCTTGTTGAAGGGACTCTCTGTCAGGGGAGAAAAAAAAAGGTCCTCAAAAACAAACGCTACCTTTGTTTAAAGCTATTTGTGGATCAAGGTTGTGACTTAACTGTGAAGCAACATGGCTCCCCTTTGCTTATATTAAAAACACAATAACACATTAAAAAATCAAAGCCTTGGGAGTTAACTAGGCTGAACTGCAATTCAGCAGTGTGAGACTTTAATGTAGGTTTTACAGTACCTCATCTCTCTTGTGAATAAATATACAATTAGTGGTAGGGCTTTTTGCTGCTTTTCTTTTTGTGTGTTATTTGAAGAATTTCTTCAGGGTAGAGGTTGTAATTGATAATACTTTTAATCTTCGCCACTCTCTTCCTGAGGTCTGTAGCTATATCTTTATGTGTTTATGGTATGCCATGTTATTTTATTGGTACAGAATGTTATTTTAAGACTGGTTGTGTGTTGGTGAGTGCATTAGATTTCCTGTAGACGTGTCTGAATTAGACTTGTGATTGCCTAATTACCCTTGATTGTGAAGAATGAGAATCAATAAACAGTGTCGTCCTTCCAGTCTCATGTTTCTGTTGTAGTACATTTGTATCACCCAGCACAGCATGGCCTTAATCTGCTTGTCATTGTGGGACAAATAACAGGGAATTGCGCACAGCACTGCAACACCTGAGGGAATTCGTGGATGAAGCAGCAGTGGCTGTTGTCTGGTCTACCTGGAGCGGGGTCTTTGGGCTCAGTGAGGTGCTGATGAACACCCCGCCTCCTGCCTGCAGTGGGAAACTGGGAGAAACTTCCACATCCAGCAAGAACAGGCTGGATGGTGCTCTGAGTAACCAGGTCTAGTGCAAGGTGCCCCTGCCCATGGCAGGCGGGTTGGAACTGGATGATCTTTTAAGTTTCTTCTCAACCCAGACCTTTCTGTCATTACATGACCCACCAGTTTAAATGCCAAGACAGCAAGACAATGGGTTAAAGTATGGATCCACCCTTTCCAGGTTTCTGTTCCAAAGTTGCAGCTACACTTAGTGAGCTGGAGAACCTGCTGGTAAATTTTTGGATCTGTGCTGGATACCACAGCAGGAGTTTTCAGGCTTGGGCATGGGTGTGAGTGGAAGCTGACAGGTCCTCAGCATCTCTGAAATGTAGTGAGGACACCAGACATCTATGTGCATTTCAGAGCCAAGACACTGAAGTCCCAACTGTCCTCTTGGATGTCATAGGACATTAACTTTGCCCCTATCTTCTATATGAAAAATTCAAGGACTCCAATTAGACCAAATATATGAATCCTTCAGAAATCAAATGATAGCTCAAGCAGAGGGTAGGGAAACAGATGCTGGTCAGTGGCAGGAGGAGATGAGCAAGTTCGCCAGGTCCCGGTTCAGAGAAACACTCCTGGTCTTCTAGAAGGATGCAAAATGACCTCAAAAGGCTCTTGCTAATTAGTGGCAATGCTTTTCCGAGTCCCAAATTTGATGGCATGTATGATCTTACATTTATTAAGTATAAGCACTCCCCAGGCATTTGCAATGATTTTCTGCAGTGCCTCCAAACTACAGTGCAACTTTGGTATTTCATCTTTAGCCACGGTTGGTTTAGAAGAATTAAACTGAAAAAAGTAGCAACTGAATTTAGGTAGGCAGGCTTGAAAACTGGCCATATGCAGCATTATTCCTGCACACCTTTTCCAAGTGTCTTGCTGTAAATTAGAATTAAAAGCTCATGAAGATACATCTGAGAGTCAGGGCCATCTGACAGATTCTTTCATTGGCTGTGACTGGGTTATTTGTGTTTCATTCCACAGCACTCATGCTTTTCCCCTGCTGGTAGGTCCAGAAAATATAACTTTTAGTTTCTTCAGGTTGATTATCCCCTGTCTCTCTTCCAGCTTTTCTCTTTTCCCCCACATTTGTGCTTTTCTGTCTCAACTGAGATATTCAAGATTTCTGTTTAGCTTACAGATTTCTCAGCTGCTGCAGCCCCTGTGTTACTTCTTAGACTCTCCACTTAGAAATATCCCTCTTTCTCCCTGTGGGCTGCTCACAACTGGTGGCCAAAACACTTTCTGAGTAGTTTGCATCTTGGAAATAACACTTCTCCTCCTTGCACTGTATTCCTGGAGTGGGTGGTCCTGTAGGATGTGTGTCAGGTGAGGTGTCTGTCGGATATCTGGGATGCGAGGAAGGCGGAGGGCTGGGAGCTGTGGTGCTCCTTCTGCAGCTCAGCCCAAAGAAGAGAAAGTGAATTATGCAAGAGACTCGATCAAATTTCTTTCTTAAGTTTCATTGGCAGACTTCAGTTTCACAGCTCCTGAGGTCACACTGTTCTGTCTGAGAGTCTGAGGAGCATTCGCAGTGTAACAGAACTGTGAGTTTCCAGAGAAGCCCCTCAGAGCCCCAACATGACGTAGGTTTTCCCATCGAACTAGTTTCTCATTAATTAAAAAAGTATTCACCCTAGATAGCATGAACTCTTTGAGGAGGATAGTGGAGACAAGTTATTTATCTTCAGCCTTTAATCCCTCTTTTTTTTGACCTTTGCTTATTTCTTCCATGTTAGTTATTCATATCTCTTGAATATCCGAAACATCTTTGCTGGAACCTGCAGCAGGATCATTGCTCTATTTTCTAACATCTCAATCTTGTCCTAATCAAAAATGTAAATACATGCATAGTGATTTGCATGTCATTAACTTCCAAAAAACACTGTCATGCTAAAATCAATGTTTTTTGGAATCCAATTTTCCTGCCTACCTGAGAATTAGCACCTGGAATTCATGAACCAAGAATTCTGAAAATATGAACTGCTTTCAGCACTGCTGTTTACCTTCTTTTTTTCAATTCGTTCAGGGAAGAACATTAATTTAAAAATAGGGTGGTGGTGATTTTTCTTACTAGTTTCTTTCTTCAGTCTTCATATTTCAACAGAAAGTTTCATTGCTTTTTTTAAAATTTAACAATGAGTAAAGTTAGCATGGCATAAACTCATTGTACACTCATTTTTCACTGAACTCGTGATAATTTATGGACACAGGATCTAGGACATACCATGAATTTATGGGAAAATACTTGTGAACGGGAACTTGGAGATTTCAAGGAATACAGGGAAACCAGGAGAAAATAATGTCATTAGGGCAGGGCTGGCAGTGGAGCTGCCCCTGAATTTCGGTTTCCTTGGCACAGAGCTTTGTGTATGAGCTGAAAGATCAGGCTGGCAGCCTGTGTGGAGCAATCAGCAGACAAGGATACGACCCGGGCGCTTTGCCAGCAGTTTACATGAGTGGCTTTGCTCGTGACAGAGTTGCTGAGAATAAGAATTCCTGGGTTTTCACTTGTGGAGGTGATTGCCACTGACATCTCAGGGATGCTGAGTGTGTGGGTTTGACAGAGTCGTTCTATCTTTAAGAATAAGCAGATGAGATTTAATTCCTGTTAAAAACCCGGGCTCTGAAGTGAGCCTTTGATAACGCTTCGCTTGCCCAGGACTCTGGGCTTGTTTTAATAGGCTGCCTTCAAGTCAGTGAGTTGGGCAGCAGTGAGTAACCTCACTCAGGGTTACTCTGGAGCAGATGCCAGAGCCTATAAGGGCTCTCCCTCTCTGAAAGCTCTCACAGTCTTTGAAGACAGGATTATCAGCAGTGCTGGAAATGCCCTGTGCTGCTGGAGTGTGTTATACTGTGGTTAGAAATGCACATTCTGCACCCCTGGGTAGCAAACAGAAAGGGCCGCTGCTATTGATAATTCAGTGTAGCAGCTTTAAAGTGTCTTTTCTTTCAGGAAGGAGGGGAAAACAGTGTGCAACAGTTCTGTTGATACCAATAAAAGACCTACTTCTAAATGGTGAGATAAAACGTAAGGCAAACTGTGGATCAGATTTAAGTTCCAACAATTTTTGAAAAACCATCTTGCTTTCTATGCTGGAACACATTTAGCTGTGTGATGTCTGAGAAATGGTAGCTGTATTTCACACTCAGCATTGTTTCTAATGAATTTCTGTATTAAAAGGTGTTTGATCTCTCACTTAGAAAAACACAAACAAACCATTTTTCAAGCAACCATCTAAGTCTTTAGAAACCAGCTGTGTCTCTGGTGGAAAGAAGCACAGCATGTTCACTCTTGAGCATGTGTTCTCTTGTAGCATGTGGGAATGTGCACTGGGAGCATCCTGTGAGGATCTTGACAGCTGTGCATGGTTGAGCAATAGGATGTTTAGTGAGGGGATGCTCAACTATGCAAGAAGTGATGTGCCAGCAACCTTCTTAGAGGCACCAGGGCCTTCATAATTAAATAAAAGAGGCCAGTGGCTATTGTCTTTTCCCAAGGCCAAATGGCACAGCACAGCTCCCTCCATGTGCCTGAGATCATTCCCTTCCAAAACAGGGTGTCAGTGACTAGACTGGCTCCTTCCAAAAAGCAGTGGCAGTGACCAGATTGGCTGTGGGGGATGGAACTGGGGGTCTCTGAGTTGTGCCCATTCATTCACTGTCTGGAATGAACAGGCAAAAAACCATTCCAGTGAGAGTGCAGGCAATTAAACCACATAAACAATCTCTGACCTGTTTTGTTTATTAGTGAATCCGTAGCTGTGATGTTCAGGACCTATGGCATCATCCCTCTGAAATTATTATTGCACTTTCATGTAGAAGAGGTGGTCATGTATAATTGGCTTAAACCATTTCATTCCTATGTTTAGACTCTAAATATCCCTGCTTTAGGTTTTGGTAACACCCTGATACTTCACTTTGTACACCAGCTCATCATTGCAATTTCACATTCATAGTGCATGAGTGCTTTTGTTTAATTAAAATTTACTGACAAAATATCAACAGAGCGAGTTCTTGACAAAATGTGAGAATTGTAATGAGGGTGCAGTTGTTATGGAAATACAGTTCTGGGACTAACATCCTTTCAATTACGAACAGAGGATATTTGTCTGAGGGAGTTTTGGAAGTGAACCTCAGGAAAACAGTTAGTTAAATAGTATTTTTATGTTCAACACAGAAACCAGTTAGTTAAATGGTCTTTTTATGTTCAACACTGAGCTTCTGAAGCTATGAAACCAGCAGTTTCAGCTTTAAATTTAATCACCAGAGTATAACAGAGAATATGTTCAATAGTCTTTAATCTAAATGATTATCAAGATACTCCTCCTTTAAGTTATGCTATCACTTCAATATATATATTTTAATCATCCAACCATTCCAGTGAATTTCACCTGTGGATGTAAGAAGACACTTTGTATCTTGAATAGTTTGTGACTTCTGCAGATCATCCTTTCTCACTCTTGTATCTCAGGAGTTCAGTTTTTTCATTCAGCTGTAAAAGTTGCAGTCAGTCAATTTTCCAGCTGAAGTTCTATGATGTCGACTTAAGTGTGAAAGATTCTCCCCATCCTGGGAAACATTTTGAAGGTTTTGTCTCAGAATTTTTTAGTAAGAAATCTGGACCAATTGTCTTAGTAGCTTGAGGTGTCACAAGCAGCTCCAATCTAATTTTTAACCAAAATGCAGGCTTCAATTAAACAAGGCATATAATTAAAGAATTTGAGATCAGACTTTTCTGGGTACAAAAAGGTGCTTTTGGAATGAGAAAAGCCTGTACTCAGATCCCATGAACCTCTATTAAATGAGGGCTGATCACAGAAACTGTGATGTGCAGTAGGTTGGTAGTGAATTTTGTTGATGTCCCTTTTAGGTGTATTTTGAAAGCAGCTTTTCCACTGAAAGAGAGTGATGTGAACAGGGTGTGTCACTGGAAACCATGCTGTGTTTTTGCTAAGTGACATTTTGATTAAAATTGTTGTATATTAACACTTTTCCATTTGATGAAAAATGGAGTGTAATAAAACTTGTGCCCCTTGCCAGTCTCTGGGTTACTCCCAGCTGTCCTTACAGCTTCCACGTCAGAAGGAAGAGGAAATTTTAAACTGGCAGGTAACTGACCTGTGGAAATCTTCCACTGGGCCTTTTAGACCAGCTGCTTTCCACTAAAATTTCCCTTCCAGCATGCCATGGCTGTAGGAAGCTCAGTAATTTGGCCCATTATTTTAGTGTACGTGCTTGTAGCCATTATTTCTGACAATAGATCTTTAAGTACATTATATATGATTCTGGCTGGATGAAACATTATGTCTCTCTTCAATGTTATCTATCCAATTAGACAATATTCGCATAGGACATGACTTTGGTGTAGTATATTGTTATTAGCTTTGTTATTGGACATTACTTTAATAAGACTGCAGAATGATGCTGCCATCAGTGCAGTGGACTGTGCAATGTCTGTCTTCTCCAGGAAATATTAAGATAGGATTTTCTGAAGCATATTATAGCCTGAGAAACATAAACAAGATGATACCTGTTTCTACTACTGCCACTCACCCTTCCTTTGTTACCTGCTGTCTCTTCTTAGGAGTAATAAAAAGAAATGTGTCTGTTGCCCAATTAATTTTTTTACCTTGATTTGTGGGGGGTTTTGTATTTTTTTTTTCAGTAAGAATATATTGTATTAACTCCCAGAAGCTGGAATTTCTGTGGGAGCAACAGAAGTTGCTGTGTATCCAAAGACCTTAATTGAGCTCATTGCCCCTCTCATATCCTGTTCAGATTATATCTGAAAAAAGATGAAAAGTTTGAAATGAAATGGAAATTTTTTTGGTAGAAGAGCTTGTCTACCTGTCTGCTGCAGGGAATAGCAGGTTATAAGCATGTAATTCCTGCTAGGACCAGCAAGATATGTCAACTGTGGGTTCCTCAGGGGAGGGATCTGAGTGAGAACTCAAGCAAAGGAGACACAGTTTGGGTTTTTTCACTCCTTGTTATAATAGTGAAGCAGGACCAGGAACCAGGACAAAACTGTGGCCTGCACTGAATGGCTTACAGGGCTTTATTGCTTTAAAATACATTTAATTTAGGGTTGGTTTTGTTTTACATGACTTCAGTGGTTTAAGTGGTGGACAGAGAATGGTCCTTCTGGAGGGCCTTCTTTCCAGGTGGCTCAGTCACCTTGGCAAGGGTGAAACCTGCTGGGGAAGCCAACAGCCCTCAGAAATGTAACACTTTTCCTGATTTTTGCTTTCAGCCCTGTTACATCCACCTGGATCCGCTCTCTCCCCATTGGAAAGTCCAAGACCATCAGGACAGAGAAGGGGTCTGCAGACTTGCCCCTGTGGGCACCGGCCGCTGTACGGACCACTCCCCTTGTGGGCACAAGGTAAGGTCATCCAGGGGGGCAGAGAGGCTTCTCACAGGAGGGAAAAGCAGTCTCAGGGTCAGCACTGAACATCCCTCCTGGCCTTTCGCCCCACAGAAGTTGTCTTGCACCCGTGGACCCTGTTTGTCCTCTATTTTCTTTCCCTTGGCTGTAAGTCGGAGGTACCCCAGTGCTGTCCTCCGTGTGGTTACACCGTGTGAGGGACAAGAGCTGGTGGCAGAGGCAGCTGTCCCTCTCCTCCTGCAGTCTGACCTTAGTTTTGAGGCTTCCTAAGCCTCCCACTGCTGCTGACACTCGTTGCATTCCATCTTTATGGTTTGTCCTCTCCAGTCTACCAGCTCCCCACCCTGGAACTGAGGTGTTATCTGTGGCAATCTGTGTTATCTGGGCTGTTATCTGTGGAAAATACCACAAGCACGACCTGCAAAACTCAGCTGAACCCACCTTTTTTCATGTGCTGAAAAGGTGTTATAGAAGAAAAACATGCTGCTTGTTTTTTTTTTTAATATGCTCCTGCTGCCTGAACCAGAAAAGTGTGCATCACCTTACCATCAGCATACTTTTTAGCTTTTTACTTTTTAGTAGTGAAGATGACCCTAAATAAGTATTTGGAAATGTTATCATGGAACAACTTTTGACAAACCGTGCTTTTTACTCTGGTTTTTCCACTTTTACAGTTGGGTTTGAAAAGTAATGTTTTTGTGTCACTGTGAATGCCACTTGTCAGTCAAGTAAAATGAGTGTGCAGAATAAAGCCATGTGAAATTTTTAGACATTTTAGCATTCTTCTTATGCTTCAAAGCAGAAAAGAGAAAAAGGAACCTTTTTTAAAGCTCAACTGAAAACTTAAACATTTTGTTGAAATTTTCTCTCCTGTGGTAATCCACCTGTGTGATATGACTTTTGTCAACAAAGCTGGACTAAAACTTTGAGGATTCCTTTGAAACCTTCCTCACATGAGACTTCAGATTGACTAAGAAGGTATAAAATTTCACGAAATTAAACTCATCAAACTACTTATTGCTTCCCTTTTTGCAAAGTTCCCTTACTTGCCAAACCAGATGGGACAAAAATACAGTGCCAGTTACTCTGAATGCAGGAGTTTATCTCTTGGTAACACACTTTTAGGAGAAAATGCGTATGGACTTTTTTTGGTACAGTTACTCATGCTTATGTTTTTTATTCAGAGTGAATGTTGTGCAGTACAAGATGACATGTGTAGTAATATATTCATTATACTGATATTTATTGATACCTAAGAGTCTGTAATTTTAAACCTAAACTGGAAATAATGTCCTACTGAGATCCTCAGATATCAACATTTCCTTGCTGGTCATCTGGAAGTGTGAAATGGTCCTGTGAAGTGTAGTCTAATTAATGGATTTTGGTAATTTATACTGCATATCAGTGTAATCATTACCCCAAGCCTTTCTCTACCATGTTGTTGCAATTGTTGGTTTTATTTGTTTCCCCCTTAGCATTTGGCTACAGCTGAACTGTTAATAAAATTACTGTTCAGTATTTCAGCTTTCCTCCAGTCAACTCTTACTTTGAAAATTGCTTTTTCATGTCTCTCACTCTTTTTTAAATTTAAAAACCTGCTTGAACCAGATGGTAGTTTTAGCTTTTCACTTTTGAACTTGGATTTTTTTCCCCTTTTCTTTTATTTTTTTGTAAGCAGTTTATTCTATTTTAATCTCTCAGTAAGTAACTACAGATTGTAATATTTTTAAAAGTTTGTAGAATGAGAAGCATTAGATAATAATTCAACTGGTGACCCAAAAAGTGAACAAGATTACTTGTTTTCCAGACCTTAATTTATATGCCAGTTGATTGAGATAAGGACTTCAGACCTGCATATTACATCTTTGCTTGAGTAATACAGACATTCTGCAGTGGTGGAATCAGATTCACAGATTCAAACCAACAAGAAAATGAAGGGAAATATGAAAATGAACAAATATTAATTTAAATCCTTCTTTAGACCTTTTTCCACTGTGTCTGTGGAGTCACATCAGGGGGAAAACTTGGGTCCCCTTGGGTACTTGTAGCTGATGCAAGTTCCTGATTTCCTAAACATCTTATGTTTCAGTGTGCTCAGTTCACACAGATTAATTTATCAGTTTCTCACAAACTATAGACAAATGCTGCATTGATAGTTGCAAATCTATACAAAAATGCTTGTGCTTCAGAACACCTGGAGGTGTTAAACAGGTTCTGTAGGGAACAGAGGATTTGCCTTGAAACCTCTCTACCTTAAATGTAAAGTAAAAATGGAATGTAAAAACCCCAACCAAACCAGAGCTGGAGAAAGTAATCAGTATATACAATCCTGCTGTAATAAAATATGGGCATCATTTTGCTGGTTCAAACCGTGGCAATGTTCCGTATAAATGAATTAATAAATTCCCATGAGATATTTGAATACTATCATGCATTTAGAAAAACAGTCATGTAACCACTGAAGTGAGTTTATTAGGTAACCAGAAATACTGGCTGAAGGAAAACCCAACAATTTTTACATTTGTGGTTCATACAAGTAAGACATACCTGTTGGCTTATACCTAAGTGTATTTTATCTTGCTTAGGGGCAGAGGGTGAACTAAACACCTTCTTGATGTCTTTTTGGATTCTAATCTGCCTGATATTTGGTCTGACTGAAGTGGTCAGCTAAAAACTTTCAGGTAAATTGTTTATGAAGCTGAGAAAGTGTAATTTAATTTATTTGTTCCTGAAGAAATTTCTTCTCTGAATGCTACACCCAATTGTTTCTACTGATGACAATCAGTTAATAATTTCCTCCAGAATTCCTACATTACTTTACTTGTGTTTGAGGACAACCAAAAATCACTTGTTCATTAGTGTAAAGCATTTTGCTAAAAGAACATGTAGTCCTGTCCAGGGAGGGTGTAAATTCCTGCTCTGATTTCTGGAGGTGGATCATTTAATTAATGGGCTGTCTGATAATGGGGTCACACCTTTAATTCAGTCTTTCTTAAAAAGGACAGAGTGTAACAAATTCCTGGCATCCTCACTGAATTAGAACACTTTCAGAAGAGTCACTAAGGCAGTTAAGAAATATCCAAGGTGCACTGATCAGTTGTTTAGTCAGTTAATGCCAACAGGATGTCGGTTTTCCCTGGCTGGGAACATTCCCAGATGGTGGGACCGGTGGTATTGTCACTTCTGGCAATATATAAAACTCACTGGAACGCTTGAAATTACCTTTTTATGTGTTTCTCTTCCATTGTGAAACAATGTGTTGCCCCAAGGACTGTTCAGTGAGGTCTCCTAAACATCATCATTAAGGTGGTGCTTAGGTTTTCTCTTTCTGTAAAGAGAAAAGAGTGTGGTGGCCTAAGGACAGTTGTGAAAATGTTGAAATCTGTTTCAAACAATCCCAAAATCAGGCATTAGTAAGGTACAAGGTTTGTGTGTCGTACATTTAAACTCCACATCAGAGCAGGATGCAGAAGAGTTTCTGCTTGCAGACTTTTAGTTCCACCAAAGTAAATGTTATTTCAGTTCTGCTGGCATACTCTTGAAAAGAAGCTGCAAAGGGAAAAACCAAAAAAATCCTCTGACTTTACCTGCTCTGTGTTTCATTTCCTGTTTCTTGGTTTGCATTCCAGAGATTGCTGTTGTAAACGTCATTGGTGGCCATGGGATAAGGGAAGTGTAACCGAGCAGAGCCTTTGGTGAAAGTTTTCTCCCTTTCTCAACACAAATTAAACAGGCAGTGAAGAGCAGAGGTTGTAAAATCCTTCAGGCTGGGCAAGGCTGGGAAGGGGAAGGACAGGGCAGTTGTCACTCGGGGCTGGGTGTGGGTGGAAGGAGTAGGACTGGTTCCCTTGCAGAAGGACTCAAAGAGAAATGAAGCTGCAAGTCAAACATTATCATCCTTCAGTCTTTTTGGGCTTATTCTGACTTAAACTGTGCAAGGAGAAAAGGTGGTGTGAGCTCTAGGACACGGGTTGTAGGGATTGTCACAATCCTGTCCCTTAATAATCAACAATTCGAGTGTGTTGTAAGCGTAGGGTTGAACAGAGGTGATGAGTGTTGTAATAGGGTGTCAGGTTATATAGGTTTGAGATGACAAGGAAAATAATTTATTTGAGGTTTGAGAGAAGTATAGACAAAACTTTGGAAGTCACGTCAGAACCATGGAATGACAACATTCTGATACCACTGTGTGGTCCCTCTGCAGCAAAAGGCCACACGGGGTTGTCAGTAACATTGTTTAAAGCAGTTTATAAAGAGCAGTCAATGTGAGTGAAAGTTGTTTTGTTTTTTTGAAAATCTATATTGGATGAGTATGTGATGCTTAAGGAAAGACTTTCACAATATGCCCCATTGTGGCCTCTGGGTGTTGGAGTTTTGGAGGGTTTGTTTAAAGCTCAGTCATGTAGCCTGTGTGCAGAGCAGTTCCTTGGTGAACTCAGGTTGGTACATGATTTGTTTTTGCAGGGTTTTGGGTGCCTGTGTGTCAGCTCTGCCCTGGGGGGTGTGGATTGCATATCAATAGCTGCTGTTTCAGGATATACAAGTTTAATTTCAAAGAATGCTTTAAAAATTTTCAGAGATCTACATTGTGTTAGGCATGAACAAGTATGTCCTGGGAAGAGAACTGAGGGCATAGTTTTTCTCCTGTGTAAAAAATTAGTGTGACTTAATTCTTAACCAGTGTATATCTCTGCATCTCATGAAGGATGTAGTGGAGTTGGATGAGATACAAAGGGAGGATAAAGGAGCCGTGACTCCAGTTTGGAGAGGAGAAGGCTGAGTGCAAAAGAATGGAGGTTTTCAAAACCACGAAGGTGGTGGATTAAGTTGGGAACTGTTGTTCATTGAGTTCTGCAAAAATTGAATTTTTTAGTTGAAATTGGTAAATTGGTTTAAAACAGGTAAAGTACATTTTTGTACTGTATAGGGCTTTGTTGAGTGTGACTACCATGATGAAACCTATGAAGAGGGTTAGAGTCTTCTTGGAACAATGCAAAAAGATTTCCACTAGTGCTCTCTGAGTAGGACTGGGTTAAACCAAGACCACTACACCTTTATACTGTTGAAGTGGGGAGTGTGTCGACCTCAGCCTTGCAGTTCATTGCTCAGGGTGGTAAGAAAACCTAATCAAAGCTGACAACAAAGCACTGCCAGCATGATGGTTGTTGGAAGGCACTAAGGAATTGAGTTTTATTTGGAGAGAAGAGAAATTGATTTTTTTTTGCCCTCTATGAAGCCATACCTTGATGGTTAGCAGGTTTTCAGAGCTTCTAGCAACTCCAAAAGTAAACCTTAGTGCACCCCTTAATAGAAAACATTGCATTTCACCTGGGACTTGGACTGATAATGTTGTGTTTTAATCTATTAAAAATATTGTTTGCAAATTGAATGATTGATAATGAGCAGAAATATCCGATTTGCTAATTAAGTTGCTAACAGGTTATTACCAGCTGATTCTGTTTGCCCTTAGTGATGATACATATTTTGGATTACTTGCTATTGTCAATATTAATGAGGCACAGAAGATACTTATCTGATCTGTCCTCTGAAGGGTCTTCCAGTTTTCCTGGGATTTGTGATGTTACAGTGTTCATAACAGTAATAAGAAAGTTTAATCATATGACTTGTTGGAGCTGAGATGCTGTCTGACATCCCCTCACGGCTGTTGAGGAGGGTGGAGGTGGGAGATGGAGACACACAGACAAGACTTGCAGTGCCAGGTATGGCCAAACTGGACCCTTTCAAGCCAGGGTAAGAGTAGGGCCAGAACCTGCATTTCACATATTTGTGACATGATTTAATATCTTCGATTTTGTTCTTTATTTCTTTCCTAATATTCTTGCGTAAAACTGACATTTGCAAAATACTGTCTTTCTTGAATGGCATTAATTAGCTCAACTTCAATTGCTGTGTGTTTAGGATTGGTTTTGCCCCTGTCACTTCATATTAATCAACTTTGTATTCTATCTTCTGTTGTCTTACCCAATCATCACCTTCTCCTGCTGCTCCCTGCTGCCAGCTTCTTCCCTCCCTTTGGATTTCTCCTAGGCCCTGTTGAAAGTTAAGCTGGAAACACTCAGAGAGTGATGTAAGTTTTGGTATTTGATGCAGCTCCGCAGACAACTTGTGGTTCTTTCCCTGGAGGAGGTAGCTCTTGGGAATCCCCAAGCTCAGAATGGTCGTAGTACTCTGTGCGTTAATGCCAATAGTGGCTTTTACAGCTATTTTGTACCTTCCTGCTTTTATTTATTTATTTCACATAACCAGAAAAGCACACTCTGTCACCTGGAGGTTAAAGAATTGCTTAGTGGAAGCCAGATACATCTTTCAGCAAATGAGTGGTTTATATTTTACATTCACAAATGTGCTCTTCGCAGTTCCACTACTTTTTTTTCTTTCCCCCCCCCCCCCCCCCCCCCGTGGTGCACCTTGGAATTGTATCTCAGGTCAGGGTGACATTGTGTAGCATTAGCTTTGTTTAATTCCTGACAGACACACACCTTGTCTTTTCAGGACGAGGAAGGGAAGTGTTTCTGACTGAGGCTGCATATGAATAAAAATACTGTTTTTCAAGGTAACAGTCACTCAAACAGAGGCTGCAACTGTATGAATATTTGAATTCACTTAACAGTCTTTGGGGCATATTAACATTTATTTTTTCAGCATGGAATGCCAGTTCTCCACACAGCAATCTACATATTTGTAGGGCTGGTCTAGTGATCTTAGCAGCTGAGTGTCTTTTTGTAAGTTTGTATGGCTTTTTCAATACCTTAATTTTGGGAGATAAATTTTCTTAGTATTGTATTATTTCATAGTATTTATGGTGTTAAGCAAACTACTTTGTGGATAACAAAACTAGGTCATATGTTTAGGACAAGACTGACTAACGTGTTTATTGGCTGAGAAAACCAGGGAAGGGAACAAACTGTGACTAGAAGAAACTCAGGACAAAGGGCAGAGTGACCCATATTTGAAAGCTGGAGAAAAATGTATGTGCTTTCTTTAATTGTATTTACACTTTGTATATTCTACACAGAGCCAAGTTTGAAAAAATTGAAGACCTTAAAATACATTGACACTGTGAGTAAGGATAAGTGCTGAATAAATCCCCTGTGGAAAGAATTGTTGATATTCTATTCAATAGATCTTTACTGGAAAATCCAAACAAATAAATTGATGCTTGGTGAAACTCTGTTTCCTGCAATATGTTATGTGAACAAGAAATTTATATCCTTGGCTCAGATGCTTTGTTGATATTAATAAATGAAGTTCCACTAATGTGCTAAATACCTTTGTGGTGATTCACTTTTCCACAGAACCCAAGTCATCAGACCTTAAATTCAATATTTGGATAATAAATGGGCCAAGTTTTTATGTGTGGTAAACATATAACTAGGAAAAACCCAAACCAGGCTTTTTTTGCGAGAAGAATTGCAATGCACTTGGAGGTACAACTACACAGCAGGGAGAGGGATGGGGACAAAGCGGCCTGACAGAACCCAGAGCCAGTACAACAAACAGCCTTATTGCAGAGAGTAAAACCACTGCATCACTGGCACACCAGTCCAGATCTCATGTCTTAGGACTGGACATGTCATGCAAACACAGGTGACACTCTCAGAGATGATGTGTTTTGTGAGGGGCAGTCAGCATGACACTGCTGTGGCTCATGGATGCTCAGCTGGAGACAGCTCAAGTGTCCTTTCCATAAAATGTCAGGAGCTGCCTTCTTAGGGGCTTCTTTTCCTGCTGTAATTCTTCTGTAATGAAAATTTCCGTGTATTTTCAGCAAAGGTAAATAAGCGTTGCATAATTTGGTTGATTGGCGTTGGGTTTTATTTGCCTGGCTTGAGAACTCCAGTGGGATTTGTGTACATCTTCAATTTTATTCTCTTTTCTCCCATCCCTTTATCAGAGATGTGTTTGCCTGGGAGCAGTGACTTCCCCGGGGGTGGTGGGTAGTTAACGTGACTCAAAATTTATACCTGATTTTTTTAAACTCGGATTGTGATCTTAATGCATTGCTTGCATGTGCTTAAATGTGCAGAAAAGGCTTATGAATTTCTAAGTTGTGGAAGCTTTTATATTCTTCCATTTGTTGTGCTTCCAGTTTCATTGAACCTTGGTTGTTGCTATAAGGGAAAGAAGAGAATCCTGTCTGAACTATTCATTTAAGAGACCGTGCAATGTCAGCACAGATGCCTCAAATCTGCTCCCATTCTACACATCTGCTGCATTAAAGCACATAAATCGGTTGTAATATGAGCCTAATCTTATTAAATATTGTCCAATGTATATGGAGATAATCCCATTTAGCTCAAAAATTCATGGGAATGTTTTGGTACTTGCTGTGTCTACTTTAAGTTTCTGTAAACTGTGCTCGTGTTATGAGGCTCATGTTTCCTTGTGGTTTTATTTCCTCACTTGTTCCCTTCCAGCTCACCACAAGTAAATCCAGGGCTGGATTAGGAATCTGTGTCCCAGATCCTATTGGAGTCTTCCTGAAATCTGCTACAAGGAAAGCCTCACACCCTACACCTTTAAAGGGCATCCTTCCCTGTACTGTCTCAATGGAATAAAGAAAATGTTGCCCTGGTGATCTGGGAGAAGCCGAACAACCCATATTTGGAGAGGCAACACACATAATTTTTGTGTGTTTTTCACTTTTTGTTGCTTGTTTTGCTCGTAATTTTCTCCATGAAGAAACTGCTGTGCACCATCAGATTAATTAGGCCTGATGAGTTTCTTGAGATCACATGTCTACAGCTCTTAACCTTTGTGACTTGTTGTGTTCACGGTGACTTACTTGCTAAACCTTAATGAAATTTTAAATTAACACCTATGTTTTCTTTATTATTGAGATGACTGTCCTGGTATTTTTACTAAGAACAGTTTAATCTTCCACGACAGGTTGGTATAATTATTTGAAAAGTATTTGACATATATTATTACACTTTGTCGTACATTTCTACGTCCTTTAAATACTGCTAGTGTGATATAAACTGATTCATTCCTTTTGATAATGGCAAATGTTTTTATTAAGAGAATATTTAACCCAACCCCCCCCACTAACAATCCTGTCCACTTAGACCAACCTAAATGTGGTACAGATTGGGAATGGATTGACCTGTGTGTTTGCTCCAGTGGAGCTGCAGGCAGGACCTGGCAGTGGAATAATTCAGTTGTGGGCAGGTTGTCCCTGCACAGGTCAGCCCGGTTTCTCTCCCTTTCATTATTCCATCTTTCATCTCTCTTCACTTAGTGTAGCTCAGCCAGCAAAGTTAATAGATTCCCATCTTTCACGGAAATTCCCGTCTTTAAGAGGATGATAAAGAAACGGAGGCTGCAGCTGCCCTGAGTTGTGATTTATAAGTGGGGGCAATGATCTCCCTCCTGCTGTCATAAGTGACAAGTGTTTCCACAACGCAACAGTGATTGTTGAGGTGGGACATGTAAATAAAACAGAGCTGTCTGGGCTGCTTAACACAGCAAACAGGTCACTCTGCTCCTGGGAGGGGATTCAGACACTTTCTTCCTTCTAGGTAACTGGAATCTGTGCATTTCATCCACTTCTTGGAAATATTCTTTTCTCTTTGGTCAACAACTGGTAACATTTACAACCCTTTGACAGTGCTGAATTCTAAAAACCCCAGCCTTTGTTTGCTAAATACAATCAATAGGTTTTCCTTTGTGATCTAAGGCTCAAAATCCAGCTGCGGGATAGGCAGAAAATGGGTGTAAATCTTCCTTTGAATCACAAAGTTCTCCACTACTCACAGAACAAAAGACTAGAAAATTTGCAGAGCAAAATTTAGGGTTGAATTCATTGAGTTGGACAGATCTGATGAGTTATATGAAAAATTACATCCAGGGTGAGCACCTCCTGGCTCTTGGAAAAGCTTTTATTATTTAGTACGTGTCATGGGTTTTTGCACTATTTGGGAAATGAAATAATTATGAGCCATGAACTGAGGATGGCACATTTTTCTTTCATCACTGATTGCTGATAATTTGCAGCAGTACTTATTACTTTAATTATATTGCCATTTTATGTTTAGATAAGCATAGGAAGGAGGTATTTTTCTTTCCATATCTGAACATTTTTTAAACCTACTACGATCAGACAACCAAAATGGAAGATCTGATGTTAGACCTATTTGGAATGAAATAATTCTTTATATGTTGTGGCTTTTCTAATATGAGTCTTCACAAACTGTTTTGGAGTGGAAATGTTTAATTTTAGAAATGCTGAACGCAGACATTGAATAGGTTGCACATAAACTATTAGCAAGACATCCAGATACTTTTTGGGGGAATGAAAATGGTTGTTGGCTGTGAACATTTTATTCTTGAACTTGAATTTAATGTTTAGCCAGAGTTGCAGTTGCTTTAGGAGCGAAGAACCATCCTCTAATGAAGTGCCAGGTGTACAAATTGCCTCATGTGGTCTCTTCCTATTTGAATTCTCCTTAGTTGATGACATGTTCCAGGGCCTCGAGAATCCTCATTATACAAATTAAACCATGCTTTGCTTCAGGTGATTCTCAGTCCAACTGCTATTTAAATACCTTGCAAGCCCTTCTGATCCTGACTATTCAGTGTTTGCCCTACAGGGACCTTTCTAATGAAGGTTATACCACCCTAAGTAATCTGTTAGAGAAGACAAGAGTGGTATGATCCGAATTTGGGGCCGTCCCACTTTATGAGAGGAGAAGAAAAATCAAGAAAGCTGTTGCCATGAGGGTTCCTGCTGTGGCTCCTGCACTTGGGAAATCTCTGGCATAAAGCAGCACAGTGACATGTTGGATTAAGAGTTCTGCAAGACTGTTTGGGCAGCAGGACTGTCCAGCAGCATTTTGAAGGATTTCTGACTGTTACAGTGCTTGTCCCATTTAAAGCCCTAGACTATTTGTTTTCTGCTTAAAAGTGGAATATTCTTGTACGACAGACCCGAATTCTGCCTAAATTGGATCAGATAGTTACATACAGCTTATTTTGAGATAGTAAAGCTTATGAATTTACTCATGGGTTGCTGTACTCCACATTTATTCAGGCTGATCAAACTGCTATAGCAAATATGTAGAATCCTGACTCCTGCTGTCACAAGAAGGAAAAGGTCATAATCCTCATAAACTTTGCACCTTGTCTTCCCTCCTCCTCCAAATCTAGGGAATTGGAAGAAGCCATTTTGTGCCTGAGTGGGAAACAGTGGCTGAGAGATCCCTCCTGTACCTCTGCTTTGCATTTTTGTGGAACATCCCTGTTTTAGGGCTAATTTGTCTCATTTTAGCATATTCTGGTGGACAAATTCTTGATGCTGCTTTTTTCCTGTGTCTGTTAAGTGTCTTCAAAGAGGCAAAGTGTGGGACTATGGAGATTCTCTGTCTTTAATGTATATGAAATTAAGAGTACACATTTATATTGTCTGGATTTGAACAGGAACTATTTCTTTTTTTTCTGCTGGCATGAATTTGCTACCATAAGCAGTGAATAATCTGAAGCTACAAAGCATCTGGCATTTTTGAAGACCATTCTTTGCTACCACACAATATACAGGCATTTAAGCCATTATGTTTAGGCTACTGAGGAAAAAAAGATGACAGTAGTTGAGCATAGCAAAAAATTGAGAGAGTCACAAATACGTGAATTCATTCCAGTAAGTGTTTGAGCAGCTGTATTTATTCTAAAAGGGTCCATGTGGAGTTCTTTTTATTCTGAATTTTAAATATATGCCCAAATATGGTGTCTCCTGATGTATAAAATAACTATTTTTCCACTTCCTTGAACTGTTTTCCTGATTCTGTTCACATTACAACCTCATGACCAGACTTTGTTTGCTCTGGCTTTATATAATGGCAGGATTAGCTGATAGGAGTCTCTCAAAATCTCAGATAGCTCTTCTCTTGCTACATTCATTTTTCAGCTCCTTGCTTTGTTCTTTGCTAGTCTGGAATTAAATCAGGTTTGCTTGTTATGTCTCTCCCAGGCAGGATTTGAATCCATCATGTCCATATGTGCTTGATCCTAGTACTTACCTCAGTATTTCAGCTCTCAGTTTAACTTGGGGACAAGTGCAGAATTCAATGTGTGTGTTTGGGGACTATTAGTATTAAAGACATCTGGAAGTTTCTGAGTATTACTAAACTAATGGACTGCCTGGAGCTTTACAGTGCAAAGTGCCTTCAGCTGCCTGTAAATTATATGAGTGTACTGTTAAAGCAGCAGTTGGTAGTTTAATGCATCATAACTGCCCTGCTCTAGCAGTTTTTTTACTGAACTAGGTTGTGTAAATTATTCTATAATCACGTGAACTCTGTTGGTATTTGTTTTGTAGACATCACATATAAATTACCTTTGATTTCAGAGGCATATGTGCTAATAAGAGGGTCTTCATGGTTGATGGCATCTTTGTGTACATGAAAATAGAGAAAACAGGGTGCTGTGGTAGCATTAAGGGTTGTTTGTGTTCAGAAAAGTTAAGGTTAAATTAATGACATTTGTTGTTTGGAGTTGTATTAATTAAAACATGCTAATCCTGTCATTGGATGCTCCCAAATGCTTCATTTTTGGGTGTTTCAGCATATCCATTTTGTGTGCCGTCCTCATGAATGTACAGAGATGGGGATTTCTCTGTGGCTGTGCAGACATCTGTTCTGGTTGGTCAGCTGGGAGACACAAACTGGGAATGCTCTGGCATTGAAATAGCATGAAGAAGTTATGCAGAAATATTCACTCGAGTTTGCCAGTAGTGTTGTATGGTTTTTGTTGACTTATGTTTGTGTGAGTCGGAATAAATGCATGTTTGTATAGGCATGACTTGTCTACTCAGTAGTAGAATTTACTTGAGCTTTGCTGGTTTTATTTAGTCACTTTTCTAGATGTGCACGTGACATAGAGAAACACCCACAAACAAGGTCAAATCCCTGTGTAGAAAATTCCTTAAACATGTTGACATGAAAAAAAGGGATGCAAAAATCTCAACATTTTAATTCCGTTTGTTCAAATTCGTACAAATACCGGGACATTTCTTACTTTGCCAGATCTGGGGGGAAAGATTTGACCTGTGTCCTTTTGGGAATGTTCATTCTGCAGCACAGTGGCACAGCAAGGGCCTTCCTCCAGCAGTGGCAGCAGCTGGGTTTGAGAGGCAGCGTCCTGGTTAATTCACCGGGGGGAAAAAGAGTAGGAATAAGGAGCTGAGGAGAGAGAGAGGACTATAAATACTGCCTGGCTGCAGCTCTGCTGCTCCCTGAACCAAGTTACTATTGCTACAGTGCACACTGCAAAAATGTCACATCTCCTCACTGTGCAGCACTGAATGGTGTGGAAATATCCAACTGCACCCTTTGCCTCTGCTTTCGCTTGGACTTACAGTTTGGGTTTTGTAGTTTTACAGTTTGGGTTTTGTAGATCAATTTGATGAAGAAAATGGCTTATGTGACTCTCATCCTTATCCATCTCCTCCTACTTCACAATGGCTCTTGAATTTACTGTTCAACTTCCACTAAATTTTCCATAGGAACAGAAACTTCTGAAGGTGTTGCATTCCCACAAAGGTGTTATAAATGGGGGGTTTGGTGTAGGAGAGGCCCACACTGGAGCTCCCAAAAAGGAAAAACATGTTGCCTGTTGTGTTTGGTGTCTCCTCAGGGATGAGCCTGTGCAGGGCTGTGTTCTCTTGTCCAGCCATTCATGAAAGCCACGTCTGGAAGGGAAACCTGTTGCAGTAGGATGTGCAAGTAACCAGGGATTTCATAACACAGGCATTTATTTAGGGATGCATCAGAAGCTCTGAGATAAAGAGAAGCTTCTGCTCTACTGATCCTGAGCTCGAGGAGCTGGAAAAACAGAATCTGGGAGGGGATTGAGTTTTTGTCTGCCAGAAGGGAGGACAGTTGCTCACTCTTCCAATGACGGTGTCTTTCTCCACTGTGTAACCTCACCCAGCCTCATTAGGAAGCAAGAATTGGCATCATTTTTTTATTTTCTATGGATTTCCAATACACAAACACTCTTATTAAGAAAGATTTTCCCTGGTCTTGGCAAAGAAGAGGTTTTTCAAGTTGATTTTCTTATCCCTAGGATTGGCTGTAGAGAGCACAGTGAAAAAGAAGTTAACATCCAAAATGCAAAATGGGTATTTTCTGTAAATAGAAGAATTTGGCCTCCACACAGAACAAATTGCTGGCATTCTCCTCTCTTCCACAGTGACATGCAAAAACTCCCTGCAATGAATTCCTATCTGTAGCTTTTATTTATGGGGGGGAGTTTAGTAGCTGAATGCTTAACATTTATGTTGCTGTTGTTAATTTGATTGTTTACAAACAAAACCCAAAAATATTTACTGTTGCTCTGGTCATACCTTTAGTAAATCTTAGCAATATCTGTCCTAAACTGACCAAGGTATAAATCTTTCCTAAAGCCAACAAAGCCTGGTTTTGGAGTATGTTGAGCTGATGTGTCAGCATTTGAGAGCAATTTTGGGAAGTTTCATCTGTGATTGAGATATCCAGTCCCAAGTAATTCCTCCTCTGTCTGGATCCATTTAGAAACTGAAAGCTTGTGCCTGTGAAAGAGGTGGTTCAAAAGTGGAAGCAGTTTTTCCCATCCCAAAGATTAAGAAACCTGTTAGTTTGATTTATTTTGCTTTACTTTTAATCTGCTGCCTTCTTTCCTTGCATGGATTCTGGGTTTTGCCTGGTGAGAAGCAGCTGACGAACTTTCTTACCTCCCTTTCTTGTAACCTTAATGATGGTGGAGTTCACATTTACATCTCCCACTCCAAAAATGCAAAACCTACCATGTTTAATCTCAAATGCAGCTGACATTGGTAAAAAATACAGTAGTTCAGTGTGGGAAATGTCCTTCAATAGCTTTTTTTTTGTTGCTTCTGTAAGACAGTTGTGCAGAATTATGCAGTTTCTGGAGACAGATTTGCAAGTGTTTTCTTCCTACTCCAAACATTTTGGATAGCTATGTTTAGTTTTAGTAAAATATGTCAAAGTCTAGCTTTACTTAAAATAAAGTGTCTAAAAGAGAGTGCCTGTTTAGACCTCTTATTGTGCTTAGAAGTAAAAGATGTAACATGATCTAGTTGTATTTTTTTATGGAGTATTGTACACCAGAGTACCCCAAAAAGTAAAAAAAGGTTTGTCAAACTTGCTTTTGCAATGGAAATCTCTGGATTTTCCCTTCCATTTATACCTCTAAAAGGAGGAAATACATAACAGGGAGGAATTTTTTCAGCATGAGCTTCTACCCATTAGTGAAGGCATTAAAATTTGAATCAAGTCATGCACTTCAGGGATAGAAGTTATTTGGATGTAGACTATGCCTGCTGATCCAGGAGCTGGACTGGCATGTCTGATGATTTGGGGAATCCCTTTGGAGGCCTGGAAACAGCAGACCCTAATCTCTGGATCTCAGCTGGACTTGGGCAAAAACCAAGCATCTTGCTGCTCAAATTTGGGTTGTTCCCCAGCCACACATTTCTGGGATACTCAGTGTTCTGCCAAGACTTAAATCAAGGAAGATGTCAGTGGGAAACAGGAGAGCATCATCTTTCACCTTCTGTCAGATCTGGCCTGAAATTATGTCTTTCTTGATAACCCAAAGAGCTTATTTTTGTCTTAGTACTGACTTCATGCTGCCAGAAGCACTCTGGAGTGAGTGAAGTCACATCAGGCTCTGCCCTTGCAAAGCTCTCCAGAGTATTTTTGTTACAGCATGATGAATATGTTGGAAATTTGCAATATTATCAACTTTCTTTCTCTCTCCCATCAAAATCTTCATGCCCTGAGCATTTCTGCTTTAATGATTTTAAACAGGGTGGCCATTAGGTTGCTTCATTTCTTTCTCCACATGTAAATCTGTACATCTTTTTGTATTTCTACAGGAATCTGAGATGAGGGTGAACTAGATTCTGATGATCATCTTGCTGTCACCTGTATTGACAGGTAAGTGTGCCAAACTAATTTTGTAACGAAATTGTTGAAGTTATTCTGGTCAGGTGGGCAAACCTGAAAAACCTACAGCCCAGGAACTTCACCCGTGTGTGGTGCTGCATTCTGAGGGGTGTTTCAATGAAGAGGTGGCCAAAAATGCCTGAAAAAGCTGCTTGATCCCCAACAAGGAAAATGTTCCTCCTCCTGCTTTATGGTGTTGGGTGGATCACAAGAATGATCTCAGAGCAGAGGAACTTGCAGCCTAACTGTGGCCTGGAGTGAAGGTGGCTGGCACATCTTGTTAACTTATCCTCACACATAACAACTCTCCTCCTTCTCCTCCTCCTCCTCCAGAATGTGCTTTAAATATGAACTAGCAGGTAGACTAATTTATAATATTTATTGCATTAGACATGATAAACACCCTTTTTTAAAATTTATTTAGGGGCAATTTATTAATGGAGTCACTGCAAATGTGCAACTGATATTAAAAGTGGATAAAGAATTGCTGGGTTTTTGTACTGTAACACCTTGTTGTACAATTAGGTGAGAACTGATGGACCAGTGAGTCAGTACAGATACATTGTGCTACACCACAATCATATTCCTTTTTATCTTTTGTTTTTACCTTATCTGCTGCATTTTCAGTGTTTTCTATTCAAAAAGGCTTCTAGTCTTTATATTTATTATATATTTTTTTTATCTTAGCTTTACTGTGGTTCTTTCAGAACACAATTTAAAAAGTTTTGGTAGTACTCTGGGGACGATTTAGTGCTATTTATGCGAAACAATTTCTTAAAGTGACATTATTTTCTTGGCTTCCAGTTCAATCATTACAAAATAAAGAGAAACATTAAACTCAGAAATCAGAAAACTAGAACCAAAAGGACACTGATTTGAAATTAGGTTTCCTTTGGTAAAGCTTGATGCTTCTCTATGATCTGCAAACTAAAAAACTCATTTTCTCTGTGATAAGCGAACCTGAAGGTGCCTTGTCTTGCACTGGCTGCTGCAGTGTTTTGTGTTAATGCACATTATGGGCACAGATCAAAGATTGAATAGTGAGTCCTAACAGTATCAATACCTTTGGATGAGCACTGGAAACAGAGAGAAAATAGAGAAACAATGTAAAATGTGTGAGATTTATTGCTGTAAAGTGTGTAGTGACACGAAGTAGTATAATCTGGGAATAGCAGTATAGTCTGTGAAAATGGGAAAAGGGGAAAAATATTAACAAAATATTTGTACCTTAAAGGCCAGTACAACAAAAGTTTCTGGTTTATCAGGGCATTTAATAACTGACTGTTTGCTTCAGTGGCAGGGTCACTATCAAAGATAAATACACCAGTCAAAAGACAAAGGTACAGAAACAGGTGTGCAAATTTGGATTTTAAGTATCGTATTTGATATTGTGTTGAGTTGATGGGAATAATTTTTTTTGTTGGCTGAAACGTTTAAGTGAGGTTGCAGTTATGGTGAGGAGCTTTTCAAGAGTCAGGATGGTCTTCAGTCTATGGTGTGACCAAAATAATCCATCAGTCACTCCCTGATAAGTGATGTACACATTTGAATTGCATACAGAAGTGAGAAAGTGTGGTTTGTGAAAGGAATTATATAAAATAATTCTAGAACAGGAAAAAAATCCCAAGTATTGAATTCTTAAATTATATACTCAGTGTGGGAAACAGAAAGGCCTCATCAGTGTGTGGTTGAACTACTTTTCAATTAAGTCTGAGGCATAAGGAGCAGCAGTTACTCATAACTACCTTTGATGAGGTGTAAACACTGAAACAATGTTTAAAATATAGGTGTGATTGTGGAAGGCCTTTGCTTACCTTTTCGGTCTTGTTTTTTAATTTTTTTGAATGTCACTCTTCCCCATTGACATTCACTGCAGACATTCCTGGCTGAGCACGTTGGGAGAGCCAGCAGTGACAGTGGGGTTTGTCACAGGCTGCCAACACTTCTCTGTGCTTTACGTGCTGGGAGTGGGTACTGAACTGGAACTTTCATCCCAGGCCTGTGGTTTTCTTAAAAATATTATTATTGTATGTCTTCGTTGCATGGTTTTGAGTCTTTAGGTTAGGTGGTTTTGTTGTGGGGTTTTCCACCCCATACCAATATATATTTAACAGCTTTTATTACACTATACAAAATATTGTGCGTAGAATCCTGGAACGGTTTGAGTTGGAAGGGACCTGGGAGACCATCTAATTCCTATCCCCTGCCATGGGCAGGGACACCTAGACCAGGCTGCTCCAAGCCCCATCCAGCCTGGACTTGAACACTGCCAGGGATGGGGCATCCACAGCTTCTCTGGGCAACCTGTGCCAGGGCCTTACCTCCTGACTAAACAATATCTTTCTAATCTTAATTTCTCTTCTTTTAGTTTAAAAATGTTCTTTGTCCTGTCACTATCTGCCCATGTAAGAATTCACTCTCCCTCTTTTATATAAGCTCCTTTTAAGGAGCATATAAGAAAATTCAACTCTGATATACAGAAATAGTCACTCTCTATGTGTGACTGAAAAACCATGCGGAGAAGAGCAGTTTAGATTTATTAAGGACTGGGGAAAACTTTTGAGGTGAGGCGGCTAGTGATGGCAAATGTAAAAAAAAACCAAACCAAATATCTGTGATGCAGACTAAATAAAATCTGTGGCAGAACATTAGGCAGGCATAAAACCTAATGGCAAATCTCTTTCTAATGCTTGAATTGAACCAAATATGTTTCTAGTTTTATGCTAATGCTGAAAAGAAGGGCTTTTCTCTCTCTGTCTCTGCCTTCCTTGTTCCTGCAAACAGCAAAGCGGAGTGTGGGTTTTGTAAATCTCATTAATGGGTATGTCCTGAAGGGTTTCGTTCATATGATGGGCTTAATTATTTCCTTCCCTGCACAGCTGCATCCCAGGGTAAACAGAGCTGCCTGGATGCTGTTCCTCTCTTCTAATGAGGTGCAGGGATACACAGCTCTGACAGCAGCAACAGCAGCGTTGGGAAATGAGCTTTGCATGGGAATTGTTCCGATTTACCAACACACACAGAAGGATTTGGGTGGCAACTAGGAGGAAGTTAAGCAAACTGAGGGGTGCATCTTATCCGGTCACCCCAACCCCCTGTTTTATAGAAAACTAGGAGTCCTTTCAAGCACAGTATTCCTGGGCATCACTTCTTTTCATGGTTCCACTTGGGTGGCCTCCCCAAAAGTCTGACTGTCAAATCCTGTATCAGCAGCTGCTTGTTACCTACAGAACGCTTAGTAAGAACTTTTACTAAATGCTTTCTCCATGACAGAAACTGATAGTAGTATGCCTGGAGTTCAAGTGATGCTGTTTTTTATTCTATTAAGAATATTTTAAATCCTGATTCAATCAAGATTTTTTTTTTAAATGCTTTTATATTCAGTTTGCGTATCTTGATTAGACTGGGATAATTTCCATGGCTGGAATCTCCGATGTGTGCTGTCATAAAATTATAAATGGTAATGAATTCACTTAATCAGGTCTTACAGAGGTACAATCAACATGAAATCTAGTCAATTAGAAATAAATTTGTTTAAAGTATTTCTGGTTCTCCAACAGCCTCATTTGAGGGCTTGCATTACCCGTGTCTGAACTAGAGACATACCCAAACAGATAGAAACTACACTTTGGAAAGAAATCACTGTGATATAAATGAATCCAGAACTTCTGGTGATGCTGAAATGTACCTGAATCTCTGTTATAAAATGACTTTTAAGTAGTGAAAATGTGAAGAGTTTGTTACAAATCTGTATTTTCAAACAATAATATTCTTTCTGGTTTTTGTTTCCCTCCTTTTGTGCAGTAGTCACAAACATGTCTCTCATTCTGCTTCCTTCTTGCCTAAAAAGTTTTTATTTCTCAAGCTGTTTACTGAAGATAATTAAACATTGATAGTCAGTGAGGAAATTGTCTCTTTTCATCAGTTTTATTGTCTTGTTCACCTAAATTTTGGCTAGCTAGAATTTGGTAATAAAGAGTTTCTTATCTATATAATGAATTGAATAAAAATCTCAAAGGTCAAGAAAATAATTCAATTCTTCTACAAAATTACTGTACTGCCTGGGTCACCTGGGCAGATCATTAAACCTTTCATCATTCACCTAGAAAATCCTAAAGAATGTCCTTAATTGTGCCATGAGCACAGGTTTGAGTTTAAGTTAGATGTGCTTGGGTTGGGAAATAATGAGGCAAGATGCAGATAAGGTCAGCAGAGTTCCCTTTTTTAAAAATTTCCTCTGGGAAAAAAAAAAGTCAGGTAAGTTTTCTGCAATTGGGGTAAGAGAAGCCTGGAGACCATCTGTCATGGGAAGCAGGGATATTTGCTGCAGATACACACAGATGGGCTCAGGGATAGTGAGGACACGGCACATGGCTTTGCTTTCACTGCAGTTTGGCTGAACCAAGGGCTGGGCACCCGCCCTAGTTCTCCAGTGTGTGCCTCTTCCTGGGTCACCATTTGTTTGTTGCTTCCCTCTTGATTTAGAAAAGAAATTGTGTGTGAAGGCCAGGTAGTTCTGCCTTTCTTCCCTCTCTATTAGTGGTCCTGAAGTCAAGACTTAGTCCGGCTCAGCTACTCAGATATTTAAGCTGAAGCTGAACTAGACATTTATTCATCCACGATATTGCCCAGTGTGAAAATAATGGTCACATCTTGACCCGTCTTTGTCCAAGTGCTCCTGATCTGAGATCCCTGGACCTCATATTAATAATTCAAATGAACCCAAACTGATCAATGAAACTGGCCTCTGCATTTGACAGCTTGGCAATCTCCCATTACAGAGCACTTTGGCACTGGCACAGATTTGCAGACCTGGAGAGTCTCTGTGCTCCCAAATCCCACCCACAAGGCTGCTGAAGATTTTGAGTATCTGGTGTCCTTTACAAATTTCAAGAGTGCTTCCCCCCAGGTTGAAATATAAATGAATTTGTTGAAACTAAACAAGAAAAAAATTCAACATGCACAAGGAGAAAGAGTAATTGATTTTTTTTTTCCATCCAGCTCTCAAAGATAACCGATAGTTTTATAAGAAAAACAGTGCATCTATTTGAAGCTTTGCTTTTCTTAACTGCCATATTATTTCTTTGATTAAACGAATGCAAACCATGAGACTACTCTTGGAAACACAGCAAATAAAATGACATAGTAGCCCCCAACAGGATCACATCTGAGGAAAATTCAGGTTAAACTTCGTAGCAAACTCCAAATGCTAATCCATATGTAAGAAGAAGAGGGAATCTGCTTTATCTACTCTTAGGACTTGATCTAATCTACATAACAAGACACCAACAGTGCTTCTCTGTTAACACTTAATTCCATTTGTATTTGAATTATCAGAAAAATGCTTTCTTTATGGTTAGAGAGGAAAAAGGTTGATAAGCATAAAATACAAATTAACAAACAACAAAACTGCTTTGTCCAACAGGGATATGAAACTGAGGTAAATATGTTCAACAAGCTTTGATTATTTTTTTTAAGCTCCCATTGTAAATCTTTTAAAATTCTCTTATGTCCTTTCTCTTCCAACATACTATAATCTTTTTGATATTTATGTAGCGAAGTGCAAGCAGAGCTGGAAGCAGAAAGGCTAGAAATAAAATTGCTTGGCCTATGTGCTTCTGTTTGGTAAGGAAATTTGGTGGGGACCCCAAAATGACCTTTTTATCCATTGTTTATAAATAAATAGTGACTTTTAAAAATTGAGGTGATGTAAGACTTCAATATTAAATAAAGAACAAGTGATAGCTACTCACATAGTAGCATTCTTGTTTTAGATAAGTGAAGGTGAATGTTTTCTTTCAGTCAGTGTAACAGCTACATCGGGAACATATTTGGTCATAGAACGCTTCCAGGGATGGGGCATCCACAGCTGCTCTGGGCAGAATCTAAACATTATATGATAGCTCCAACCCTACTTTGAATTTATGAGTCCAAGAAAATATATCTCAGATTTGAAATGAACATTGGTATCTGAAGTAATACACTTGGCACGTTTCATTAAAAAGCAGTGTTGTTTTTCATCCTTATTTAGTTGCTACTTTTTTAGCTTCTTTTGTTTAGCATCTGTTTTTTGTGCTTTAGAATTCTGCATTGGTTCATCCTGAATAGAGGAATTTTCAAACTGAAAGTTGTTCTTACAATTTAGTGCATGCAATTGCTGTAGGATCCAGCCTCTTATTTAATACTTTAAAGTGCATTATGATTTTTCAGTAGATAAAATATAGTGTCCATTGCAAGCAGTATTTAAAGAGTGACTTAGGAATGCTGTTGTTTGTAGTCTTTCTGTTGGAAAGCAGAAGTTCTAATAAGTGTAAAAACTAGAGGCTATGTTAAAAGCAGCTCTAGAAATGATCAGAGCCTGGAAGCTCCCTGCCTTGGGGCTCACGGTGCTGGATGTAATTCCTCGTCTGGAAGAATGACCTTTAAATAAAGGTCAGGCAGAATTGCACTGGAAACCTTGCAGGGGCTTAAAAGAAGCCACTTAAGAACTTATATTGCCGCTGGGATTTAGCCTTTACTGTAAACTTCACTGGTTAACATTTATAAATACTTGCTATGTTTTCTCTATTAATATATTTGATTTTTTTAAAAGATTTTTAACCATTTTAACCAACTTTGCTGCGCTAAATCTTTATGCCTGTTTCCCCTTTCTGCCACCAGGTTCTGTTTTCTCGTGTAAAAATCCTGCTTCAAGTGTTTTTCACGTTGAACTTCAAACATTCAAAAGCTTTTTCTACATCTGCTTCTCTGCCTGTCGTCCAGCCTTCCCCATTCATCACAATAAGTTGCTTGTCTCCTATACTCTCTGTATTTCTTCTTCCCTAAAATGTCTCTTTACATCTGCCTGATTGAACTTCAGCCTTTCTGTGAAGAGACCATGACCAGCTGAATAGTTTACAAGGAAAATAAATACTAAGTAGAAGAGACAAAGAACAAAGGGGAAATTTAGCATCCAAAGCTAGTTGGAAACCAAAGAAACTTTTAGAACCCCCCCCCGTATTTACAGAAATAGGCTGTGTGTGCAGATTTTGTATGTGGTAATGGTGAAGTACATATGACAAAAAAAAAAATTCTTACAGTGCGAGCTTAAACCCCACTTTGATCATATGATGTTGGTATTTAAGACTCTAAATACCAGAAGTTAATGGGGCTTAGCCTCTTCTTGGCAAGCCTATGTTGTGCAAATATGCATGAAAAAGGGATAACAAGCTGCCTCAGAAATAAGAGGCAGGTTCAACAATTTATTCACTCAATTTTCTCCTTTTTCCTTAAAAACAAAGAATGTGGTAAAGTCCCACTCTTTTGCAAAACCATTTGTCATTTGTGCTTAAAATCTATCCTGAAACAGGGCAGTAAGAAGAATCTTCTGAGCTGGGTGTGAGCAAATGGATATGACCACTGATTTTCAATTCTGATTTCAGATCAATATTTCACTTTTGAAGTAAGAAACTGAGAAACGGCTTCAGAGACAAGTACAGGAGGAATTTTCCTTGTCATTCTGGTACATGAATACTTATGTCAGCACACATCTTCTAAAATATTTATTTGGCAGTTTCAGTTATTTAACAGAGAGATCAAAAATACATAACCAGACAGTGTAACCAAAGTGAATTTAAGTGAAGGACTGCTGTAGGGGGAATAAAACTGTAATTAGGGGGGTTGTTGTCCCTGTCTGGTGGGACTGGGGGAGCTCCAAGTGCCTCATCCCCCCAGAGCTTTTGCTGTGGGCTGGTTATCATTTTGTGTACATGTCCTGGTTTTCTTCTTGTGGATGTTTTCTTTTGGGTTTTGCATTTGCCTGGATGAGTTTTGTATCAGCGGATATTTAGGTACTAATAACATATTTCCATGGGGGTTGATCAGATGTCCTATTTATGCAGATTTCTTTCCTGTCACTCAGTCAGTGGTGTCTCAGATTCGCTTTTTGCTGGCAAACATTAATCCTGCCTTTGGATAAAGTGGTTGTGCCCTTTTCAAGCCCTGGCTGTTCCCTTCTGGCCCTCTGCCATCTTCCTCCTGCTGCTCCTGCAAACATTTGCATAGTGATCCAGGGATGTGATGGACGCTGAAACCAAAACACAAAAAAGCTGGAGTTTAACCTGCTTCGCTGTTTGTGTTAATGCAGAGATTAGAGCAGTCTGGGGACAAGAGTGAAGTGGTCTGGGGGTGAGGGAGGGTGGACTTGCTTCTTCAGGAGGCAGTGCTGGTTAATGCCAGCTTTAAAGTAGGAGTGCAGGGTGAGATTGAACCCATCAAATTGCAAACTGCCCTTTGGAGTTGGTCTTCAATTCAAATTTTCTTCTGCATGACCTCTTCTGCAGAACTGTGGAGAGGTGTGAAAAGCATGGTGTGCTGGGATTGTACCCCCCCCCTTCAATCTGAAATGGTTTTTTGTTTCAGTATTGCTGTAATTAGAAAAGGCAATGCTTGATCTTCTCCAGAATTTTAATTTAATAACTCGTTGAGCTGGTTCTTGAGCTGATATATATAATCCTTAGTAAAGCCACAATTTTAGGAGCTCCTGGCAGGTTCTACCATAGACAGAAATCTCTTTCCTGAATAGTTTTTCTTCAGAGTTAATAATTAAGTACCTCTTTCTAGCAGTGACTGTTACTGTAACAGCAAACTTTTCTCACAGTCTGGTTCATGGCCTTACTCAGCCTAAACAATGCCGACTCTGTATTCCAGATATTCCCACAGGTAGGTTTTGAACTCGCCTGACAATAGCAGCCTGGAAGGGTTTCTCCCTGCAGGCGACAGGGCTGGTATTGTGCAAATGACTGTTTATATAAAAATAGATTGTTCTTATCACGACTAGGAGCCAGTGACCCTTGAATTTGAAACCTTGCTCTGAGACCTGGCCTTGTTGGCCTTGGACAAGGTATTTGATGTGTGTCCCAGCTGTATTTTAAAGAGAAGAGAACTCATAACTACTCTGATTAGTCCAAATTTCCAATCCTGTGAGACTCTAACCTATGTTCACATGAACAAAACCAAAATCTCACAGGTCAGGGAAAGAAGGACTTTATCCCTCTATGTCCTTTATTGTAGTTTCCCTACAAAATTTAATCTTGGTTTTAGGACTACATACAATATATGGACTTAACGTGGAACAGATCTTTTAGAGCAGCTTTTTGCGTCTGTAAAGATCACTATGTTCCATATTTACCAATGTGAAACTAGACAGGAGGGTTTGTTACTTTGCAGGATCAACAAAATTGCACATAGCCACAATTAAGTTGAAAACTTTAAAACATGATTCTTTGTAGTGGGCGAGTGTTTTGTGTATCTTATAATAACACGTGGGTTTAATGAAGATCCCCTGTGCAATTTGTATCCCCATCGATGATAATTTAAACCCTTTCATATCAAGTTTCAGCCCTTTCCTATCAAGTTTATAATACTTACGACAGTTAAAAATAAATTTAGACACACATATTTAATAAATTAATTTCACATGATGTTTAACAACCACAAGGCTACAAAAAACACGCAAGTCTGTCACTGCTCTTGCTTTTTTCCCCTGCTGTGTCAGTTTGCACTCACCAGAGAACACCTTTCAGACAGAGTAAGTGAGCTCTGGGAGTTGAATTTCTGTTTAATTCCAGCCTTTTATAACGTTCTTTTAGAATTTTTTTTCTTTTTTTAAAGAAAAAGGCAGTTTGATGATCATACCACTTCCCCATGGTTTAGACTGGTTTAAACTCTCCTTAATGGTATGGTGGTAACAAATAGCAGGATAAGAAGTTCCTGGAGAATTTTGTGAAAGATAGAGGAAAAATAAATCTAAAAATAGCATCTGCAAGGGGAAGGCAGCAATCTGAGCTCAGCTTATTTCATCTGACCTGTGGGTCTAAGAAACATAACCTGGCAATACCAGAGTAAACATCCCAGCGCTCCTGCGCAGGTAAAGGGCAAAGTGCTGAGGGAAAAATACAATAAAAGGGTGAGCATATGGCCATCCTTTCAATCTTTCATCTTCCAGCTGTTTTCAAGCACTCCTGTGTCAGAAGTGGTGTTTAAGCAGCTGGAGCTCATGCTTGCTTTGTTCAAGGGACGTGCAGGGGCCAGGGCAGGAGAGCGTCCAGGGCTGGGGCACACTCAATGCACAGGAGCTGAAAAATGTGGACTGAGGGTGAGAGGTGGAGCAAACACTGTTGGGGTGACAGTTTCCATTGTGAGTTTATTTCCAAGTTAATTTGAAATCTGCTTTTATTCATTTACAGAGAAACATTTCTGCACTCAGCGCTTTCCTATACCAAAAGCAGCCACTGATGCTACAAAATACAATCAGTTTAACTATGGGAAGTGTGTGATCTGTTGCTTTTTTAAAGAAAAGGAAAGAAGGCATCCAAGCAATACTTAATCTGTATTTTAGCTATATAGCATCCTTTTGAACCAGTGAATTGCTGGGGGATTAGGAATCTGGGATCCTATATTTTCATTGGCTGTACGAGCCTAAGTAACCAGGCAACCTGCCTTACTTTTTCTGAGGTAAAGGTTTGGTTGTGGAAAATTATTCGGAATATCACAGGAAAAAATTGAAACAGTTTCTGAGAGATAACAACTTCCCTGTGGGAGCTGTGATAATGAGCTTCTCTGGTTATTAAATGGTGGTATTTTCCATTTTCACACAGTTTAAGAGCCAAACATAAGTTTAGGGAGACATCATAGAATCACAGAATGTTCTGAGTCAGAAGGGACCCACAAGGATCATCAAGTTCAACCCCCAAGTACTTGACATCTGTTCCTGAGCAGGCTCTGCCCTGTGTGGGACCTGTACTGGTGTAGTTTCTCCAGTATTGGAATTGTCTTCTTTAAAAACTGGTGTTTAAATCATGTGCTTCTCCATAGTGCTGGTGGGGCTCAGGTTCTGTTCTTTTTGGCACTGTGGATACAGGCTTTCATTATCCTTTCTGTGGTTACTTGTGCATTATTTTACTTTAACGTATATTCCAGAAAACTAGGTGACTTGTGTCTTGTTGATGAGTCTCCAAGGAGTTCTTTGACCCACTGTTTATTAAACTTGAGGACTTGATTCCTGGGAGCTGGTCCTTCGGGCAGTGATTTCCCTTTCTTATTCTATAATGAGATGTTTCTGGGTAGTGTTTGAGTGAAAATCCACTTGCCAAAACCTTGGGAAGTCTTTTCCTTAACTCAACTCTTTATTTGTATGCTGTATAATTGCAGTTTACTGCTCTCTGTTGAATCCATTGCCCTGGAATATGTTGCACTCACAAATGGCTTTAGGGAGAGACAAAACATGTGATTGTCTTTATGTCTTTTTGCTCACACTCACTGGCTTCTTATGCCCTTAAGCAGTGTTTATTGCCCTGCTATATTCTGGGTTCACATTTTTTAACATTGGTAGATAAATAAAGAAGCCATCAAAATGTTTAGGCTTTTTATTGGCTTAAGGTGCTTTGGAGAGCAACATTAATCTACAGTTCAGTGAAGCAGAAAAAAAAATGAAATACTCCCTCAAGAGTTTTCTTTTGTAAATAGGGCCTTGCATTAAGCTGCTGTGAACTGGCATGCTTTCAGATTTCTGAATGCACAGTTTTTGTCTTCATTAGTAATTATAGCTGAGGGTAATCACACTGGAATTATTCTTCATCAGAAATAACAATAAGGCTTGATGATGTAGGGATGTGATGTGCTTTGGAAATACTTGCCCTTGACCTCAGGCTTTGGCCCTGTCCAGCACACGGGCACCTTCAAATCCTGAGAGTGGCAGCCTTTGATCTCTGGAATCACTGCCTTGGAAATGACCAGGCTCTGAGGGGGACTGACTAATCTGGTCCTGATATTTGCTTGGCTCAAACTAAACTGTTAAACACAGTAGTAAAAAACGTTCTCTTAGTTCTTGCTGTTGTTTGGCTTTATTTACTTTGGGGGATCTGGCTGTGAGATCATTCTGGAAAACATATACTTGGATATCTCAGTGCACTCACCTGCTATATGAGTGACCTTGGTCAAGTCAGTTCGCCCTTCTGTGCTTTCCTTTTGCCTTAATGTCTCTTTTTAAATGTGAGTTGACAGTGGAATTGGTTGTTTGGTTTTTTTTGTTTGTGTTTTTTTTTAAATTTATTTATTTTTTCTTTTCACTGAGGGTTTTTTTTATTAAAAAGCAGAGAAGTTGTCTTGGGAGATTTCTTAAGGAAAAAAATGAAAAAGAATGGTATGTTTTTCTGACCTCTTAAAAACGGAAAAAGTATATTGGTACCAAGCACTGCAAAGTTCATGGTAGTCTTTTAGATTTTTTTTTCCACCCTCAGTATAATTTTTATCCTCATTTTTCCATAGAATAATAACTTCAATTTCCTGGAGAAGCTTTGAGTTTGTGGGGCAAGAAAAATTCTATTGGTGGTGTAGCTGGAAAAACCCAGAAGGAAAATATTCTGCTGTTCTTACTGTGAGAACTTTGAATGCAAATGTCTTTAGTTTGGACTAAAATTACTTTCATTTCAGGCTAATCTATATCACAGATTAGAAATGTTTCTAAACTCTGTATTCGAGTGTGTTTAATAGACAGATTTGGGTAGTGTTGATAGAAAAGGATGTTATGTGAGCCACAAAACACAGAGCAACATCTGTGTCTGCCTGGCTCCCTGTAGTATTTCATATTTTGGTTAATTCCACTGTTTGAAAAAACTGACTTTTGCTGAAGCCTCACCTGTGCAGTTTCTCAATGTGTACAGGATTATGTTAGTTTAGCACTTATATTAATTTCCTGAAATGTCTTTTCACTGGGAAAAGGAGATTTCAAAGCCAGACCTTGTTCTAAGTACAGTTTACAACAGTGCTAGTTAGGACTGGCTTTCTGGATCCTTTGGGAGGTTGGGTGTTCCTGGGAAGAAAGGTCATCTTACTTTTTATTACTCTTTTTTTGCTTCTCCTGTCCTTCCTCTTCTGCAGTAAATTGGTAGCCAGATTTATTTCCTTTACACTCTGCCTCCCCACATAATTGACAGACAGAAATAAAAGGAGGATAAACCATAAAACTCCCTTGTTAAATGCATGCTATTTCCAAGAAAGCAAAACTTTGTGGTTGGTTAATCTTTAAGACTTTAACTATAACTTTTTTTTTCCTTTTTCTCCTTTGTATTGGCAGGGTAAAAAACTTGAACATGCCTCGTAGCCCAACATCAAGTGAAGATGAAATGGCACAAAGCTTTTCTGACTATTCTGTGGAATCCGAATCAGACAGTTCCAAAGAAGAAACTATTTATGACACAATTAGAGCAACTGCAGAAAAGCCAAGCAGCAGAATGGAAGACAGTCAGAGCAACACATTAGTGATTCGAATTATAATACCTGACCTGCAGCAAACGGTAAGGCAGATTAAAAAAAACAAAAAAGTAAAATTTAATTGTTAGCTTTGCTGCTTCAGTCTGCAGTAGATCTGTTCTCTTTTCTTGTGATTTTTTGACATACTACAGGTAAAATTTATGCTGTGTTTTCTTTTAATCTCTACACTTTGTACCCCAGTGGTTTATCTGACTGATTGCCTGACCCATCCCCTCTAAGGGAGTGAATTTAGTGTGTTAACTTGATGAAAGCTGTGATCATAAAGGAAAATATCTGTCTGATCTGCATTTGGGTAGAAGAAAGAAAATTAGGAATCTCATCAGAAGAGGAAGATTGAATCCAGAAATTACATTTTATCTCTGTGAAAGCCTCATACATGTATAACCCCACTGGCTTCTCTCTTCTCATGAGATTGTGATTGACATTCGACTGGGGTGTAGCACGAGGTCATAAAATTCTCTCTCTCTCTTTACCATATTTGTTGTCTTTCTCTGCCACCCTCCCATAAAAAGACATCCTTGTTGGGTAGCCGGCGGCTTTTAGAGCTTAAAGACGAGAGGAAAGAGAAGCACAAATAAATCTTTCTTTCCTCCTTTGCTGCTGTGCCTTTACGACACAGTGTTGTTTCTCAGACTTCTACCCAGAGAAATCAACATCCTCAGCGTGGAGGAAGAACAAAGGGTGGCATCAAACTGTTCCACAGGTTTCACAATGTCATGAAGTTGTTATTTTATTCTTTCCCACCTCCTCATTGCTTATACTGGAAACATCAGAGAGAACCCTTTCCTGATTTTCGCAGAGGAGTAATTTGTGAGTTAACCTGTGGAACTATGGGTGTATCTCACATCCCTGAGTCTGTAGGGGTGAAATTGGGGACTTTTTAACTAAATATTTAATCTCTCACATCGTACAAAAAGAATTGAAAAGACTTTTCATTTGTTTAATAATGTCTGATTAATCGAGTAAAAGAGAATAAAAAGTGTTTTTTAATTAAAAAAAGTATCTTGGATGTTCCTTAAGTATTAGAAATCTACAGCCCAAATTCCTCTCAAGGAACTATTAAGTCACGTTTCTTTTGTGGTTGAATGTGTAAAATTCAAGGCCTGGAATGTCAGGAGAATAAAGGTGGAGAAGTTTGTTGTTGTAACTTTACAATCATTGTCCTCCCCAAGTGCCATGATAGGAATAACAGTATCATCCTCAAAAAGGTCTTGGGAGTTACTTACTGATTCTGTCTGGAACCATAACTTGTCCAAGTTTGTGATTAATTGTCTAAATTACCCTGGGTCTCCTTGAATGCTGATTTTCAATGGTAGACATCAGACTATTTTAATTTCAAAGATGATTATAAAAACACATTCATTTTGTGGATGTGTGCCCCATACATCACTCTGTGCTGACATTTAAGATCTACATCACACTGTGCTGCCATTGAAGATCTATCTCAGATGAAATTATTCCTTTCTTTTTAATTAAGTTCATTTTTGGAGTGATAGAGATGGCCTGTCTGCAGGCTGACAGGGGAAGAACTGTTTTGACAACACGCCCTCAGGTGTGGTTGGAGCTTTCTTTTTAAAGCCCAACCTACAGTGCTCAAGAGAAATCAGTATTGGAGCTAGGGGAATTATCTCTGATTCTTGCACTTAAAAAATATCTTTTAGATGGGGATCGTGGTTGGAATTGCAGTACCATCCATGAGTTTATGTGGTATGAGGTTAAACTCTATGAAGAGGAAGGGTGAGGGGCCTGCTGTGAGCCACACATGGAATTTTGATTAAATTCTGACTGCAGCAGCCATCACCTTGGGTCTTTCATTTCAGTATTGATTGAAATACTGAAATCCACTGTTGTACATCTTAAATCTAAATGGATTTTTGCCAGTAGTGAAGTCCTCAACCAGGATAAACTCTAACTGGACATGATTAGGATTTTATTGATGATTTTGCCAGCTTGCTCTATCTGTGACCGTGTCAGTGCTCAATGAATTGATTCACTAGAATGGAAATATTAGCTTTTCTTTCTAGGTTTACTCTGATGTTAAAAACCAGAGAGATGTTAGCTTCCTGAAGCCCTCTTATTTCATTACTCTGTGTTTTAGAGTTATTTTATAGTTATTTAGAGCTATATTATAGAGTTAGTTATTGACACTATTGAGACTTTTTTTAAATTAATTTTTTGCAGGAAATGAAATAAACCAAAAAGCATTTTTGATTTTGTGTTTCATTTGTTCCTTTTTATTGCTTTACTTTTTGTACTTTTTTTTCCTTTTCAATAGGCTCTTAATGAAAAGTACCTGGATTGCTTTAAAGAAACAGTTCTATAGCAGATGATCTATTTCTGATTTAATTTATTAGCTCTTTGTACAGAGATTCAGCTTAGGAAACAGGAAGGACTGGTGGCTTAAATGTGGGGTAGGAAACTGTGGAGAAGATTATAGTTTATGAACTGTTTTATAACTACAAGCCAGAGCCAACATACACCCCATTTCCTGTATAATTACAATTAATTTAACATACAAGGTGTTTAAAATTAGTCTGTTTAATCAAAGAAGCATGAAATGACATGATTTAGTTTTATGCTTTTTTAGTTCTTTAGCAAGTGTTATCCTATATTTGTTTAAAAGAAAACAAGTTGAAGGTTTTTAGATAAAATTCAATCCCCTGGGGAGCTATCACTAGGATCCCCTTAGCCAAAATCACTATGAATAAAGTTTGCTCATCTACAGTGGCTGTGGTACAAATTGCCTTTATTTCATTGCAGGTGTGAGATAAGCATCAAGCACCACAAATAGGATGTGCTGCTATAGAAAACTTCATAAATTATCACCCATTGTAGCAAATCTGTCTTGCTGCCCTTTTAGTCTCATTTGAAACTTTTAAAGATCATGTAAACCTTGACGAGTTCATACAAAACCCTTAAGAACACTTAGTTTTCAGTTCTTTTTTGTCCCCTTTTCAGTTCAGGTGATAATTCATTTTATTGAAACAATGCTTTGTAGAAAGAATAATTTCTTATTACTTCTGTGCATCACCTGCATTCAAGTGTCGCCCCTAGCACAGGAGTATGGAGAATATTTAAATGAGCCACTGAAAGATTTCCTGAGCTCAGTGAAATTACCGAGGGGATGGAGAGCATAGAAAACCCTCCACATCCACAAATACATTCATAGAAGAGTGGGGCAAAAAGCTGTATTATTTGACATTTAATTTCCTGATTTAATAAACCTGGAGGCTCAGCAGGTGTGATTTCTTTTGACAAGAAGCTTGTTTGCATCCAGCTCAGAGGGCTCAGGCTTGACTTGACCCCAACCACCTGCTATTGAGATGGAAATGGCAGGTACTGAGAGTAGTTCCTTCCCTCTTTGCAATATTCAGTTGTGTTTACCCTTAAGGTGGAGATGCTTCATTCCCAGGGCAGCCCAGTTCAGTGTCACACTGCCAGGGCATGGATTGGTGGCAGGTTGGAATCCTTCCTCCCTGTAAGCAAAGCTGGCAGTCAACAGCCCCCAGTCTCCTACCTTGTGCCTAAATCTATTGTGCCTGAAGGCAATTGTGCTTTTGCCTGGTGGCAGTCGTCTTTCGGACATTGAAAATTTGGTGAACTGATGTGTTTGTGCTTTCCTCTCTGATGCCTGGCATAACTTCCCCCTCCCTGGACCTTTTTGGTCAGAATCCCAGCTAAGTCATCTTGTATCCATTTCTTTTTTCAGCCTATGTGGGAACATATCACAAGTGATTCTGCCTATAAGTGGAATGAATCTGGTTCTCCTCCAGTAACTGTTGTCAAGAAAATCTCCTTTTGCGTGATATTCTGTCAGGGATGATGTTCTGTGCCTAAAATTGCTTTTTTTCACAGATATGGAGATCAGTTTTTTCAACCAGTTGTTTTAAGGAATGTTTTCATCAGTTTATTATCAACACATGGTTGTTCCACTCTTTTGTTTTACCCTATATTTACGTGCTCCCTTTGGGTAATGTTTAAAGTTAAAATGCTCAGAATCATATTTTATTAAATTCTGATGCTGAGATGGGATTAGGTCTGCTGAAGACTTCTTTCAGGTGGTTTCTGCCCATCTGTTTTACTGCTCTACTGCAGTAATGAGAATTTATTGACTCCAAAATGTTGTTTGGTAAGTGGCAGTTTGGTAAAGAAATAACATAGCCTGTAGCTACTTCTTGGTGTTCTATTTCTGCATTGCTTTTTATCCTTTTGCATCCTTTCTTTCCCCTCCCCCCCCAGTACTCACTGGGTTTTGTTTGGTTTTTGGGTTTTTTTGGGGTTTTTTTTTAGGATTAAGAATCTTTTCCTTAAATGTTTTTCTTTTTTAACTAAAACTCACATTTAGTTTGTGCATTTTTTACCTCACAAAGGCGATTGTTGCAATTGCAGCTTGAGTCCCTGTCTCAGTTAAATGAGACTGAAGTGTTTTGCTGAGGAGGAGGAGTTATGAGGAAGACCAAGCTCCTCCCTCTAAGCAATTGTAAATCCAAAATTAAGAGACTCCAATTGAGGAATTATGGAGAAAGGAAAAAAAAATAACAGCCCTTTATTAAAGGATATATGTGTATTGGCAGAACAACAAAAGAACACAAAAACAACTAAACAACAATCCTGTACCCAAAAAGTTCCCATCCAAAAGGGAAACAGTTCGACCCTTCTCTGTCCTCGGGCGCGATTCTGACCGCGGCCAGCAGGGGGCGCTGTTGGGTCACTGGGGAGCAGAGCCTGCAGTGGTCGGGGTTGGCCAGCAGGGGGCGCTGTTGAGCTCTGGTGGTCGCCGCGTGAGGCCCCGGGTGTGGGAGAGGCCCAAAATGGAGATTTTCCCACACACACACCGAGAAGGGAAAGGGGAAAAGGGGAAAAAAGGGGCTCTTCCCACAGACTCATGCTGTTAGCGTCTGGCTCTGGCCGGGACTCCCCCCCCTTGTCGACGGGCACAAGCTGCTGCCAGCATGGGAGTGGAGGAGGGAAGGGGCGGTCTCCTCCCTCAAAGGTTCCTTTGCAGAAGAGTCAGACCTCTCCGATGAAATTCAAGCAAGTCCAGGCTGGGGACAGAACAGGACGCAGGAGAACGGAGGCGAACCGGGGCCAGAAGCAGCCAGATGACTGTAGGAAAAATCCTTGCTTTCAATTTATGAAATGGCAAAAAATACTTGCAGGACAAGGAAAATTGCAGCAAGAAATTTTTTATTGCAGCGCTGAGTGCAATTCCAAGTCACATGCCTGGAAAAAGCACACGTGGTTTGAAAAACGTGCTCTTTTTGTACCCTCTTGGTTACCTAAGATGGTAAATATTGGAGAGGTAACAGGTATTTTACCTTAAAAGGTAACTTTTCGAATTCGGGAGGGGGCATACATGTACAGGGGGGTCTCTCTGCACACAAAGGCTGGCCATGCGGCCAGGGTATATTTTCCATTTTTATATTTTTTCCCTATCCCGACTGCGATGTTTTCCTGGCGTCAGGCCCGGACGGGGCCTTTCCCCTTACAGCATCCACGAGGCACCTAAAACCCTTGGAATTAAATGAAAGAAAAGTCCCACCACCCTCTGTTTTTCCACTAAATTCATTTTGCTTATAATAAAACCAGATTATTTATTTCTCATAATGACCCAGCCAAAACGAAAATGAACTTCAGAACCGCCCCCCACCCCGAGTCAGGGCAAAAGTTCAATGTCTGCCGTTTCCGAGGAGAGAGAAAAAAAACCCCCTCATGGCCCATCGCTCCCCCAGTCTTCTGAGGGCCATCAGCTTGGAATGTGGGTCTGCTGGATAGTTCTCTTGCGTGTGTGAATCACCCTGGCCAAACCACCCTCCCCCTCCCTCGTTCAATGTCTTTCTTTCACGGTGATGCAGGGGAAAGAAAAATTCCCCGCTTGGTTTTTAGAACAAGTAAACCTATGACAATCCCATTTTTGCTTAGGATGCCTCCGTTTTTACTTGTTTCCAGTATCTTTAGCACTCCACTGCCTCAAATTTATGCCAGGTTTTCCCTTGCAACTTTCCACAAGTATTCCTCTGTATCCCATTTCGTGTCTGACTGTCCATTGCTGCTTTCTGTTTGCAGCTGATATTCCTCCTTTTTATCTTCAGTTTGATAATGGAAACATTGTGGATGCTGCTGACATCTGTTCCCATGCCCTTGATCTGGACAGGTGATCTGACTTGCCAGCTGATGACAGTGTGGCCAAACTGCTTTTTTTTGACCTTTCCTCTCATGAATTCTGTGTTTCCTGAAGGCATTTTGATGAAGGAAAGAAGTGTTTCTGAGAATTAAGTTGAACACTGAGCACAAATCAAAATGAGTGACTTGCCTTTTTTTTTTTTCTTTTCCTGATGCCAAACTCTCATTTGCCTTTTCCACTTTTTGGTTGTCACATCTTTAATATCAACATTTTCTATTGAGAGGAATAACTTGTATTTTGATAATCTGGCAATCACATTTTGGAGGCAGCTGTACAAACCATTTGTCATGTTCCTCTGTCACAGCACAGCTCTGTGTGATTGACATCTTCGTGAGGCTGATGAGAGAGATGTGTTGGTTGATAGATTTTTTAAACGGATAAATGTTATTCCTCAGAGATTCTATATCATGAACGTCATTCCCATTGAATTAATATCTTCTCTTTAGCTGGGGTGGATGAATTGTATTTTTCCCCTCCTTTCAGCCCTTCTGTTGTGCTCAGTGACTTGCTCTCACCCGTGTGCAGGAATAGGAGATTATAATTGACCACATCTCTCCTGATTCAAAGAGCTTCATATCAAAAACCCAGCTCTTGGATTTCAGCAACCAGTGCTGACGTGCTGTCGTGCTGCTAGTCTTGGGTTTTGAGTGGCCTAGTGTGGTTTTGACAGTGGTTTTGATCCACTCAGGCCTTCTTTTTTGGTTCTTATTTGAAAGAACTGTTGCAATTTTTGCAGGGAATGGAGCTGGCAAACCAGCGCATTCCCTCTGGCCTTGGGATGCAACAAAAAGAATGGAATAAATAGATCCCACATCCGTCAATGCAAAACATCTTTATGTTTCACTGTAGTTCTTATGTGTTTCTGTTGTTCTTTATCATTAAATTATCCCTAATTTTGGGGGTTTTTTTGAAGTTGTTGAAGATTAGAAAAAGTTGACCAGCTTTTCTGACTCAGCTGCTGTTATTTCCTTGTGGTCACTGTGCCATGTACATCTAATAAATTCTTACTTATTTGATAACTAAAGCAATCTGTGTGTAGATTCTGCTGGCTTCATTGGAAGCATAAATAATCACTTTTCTCATTAGTTCCACTTATCTAAATCTGAGACATTTTGGTAGCAAAGTTATTTGGTTATTGATTTGATTTTTACATCATTGATCTCAATTCATTATAAATTACTAATATGATCAATATTCATTTACATTTAATGCATTTTTGTTTCTTGTGAATTACTAAAAGAGCAAGGGCTGTTAATACATTGTAAAATTACTAGTTTCAAAGTGTTTCCATTTATTCTGCCATTGAGGACTGTAACATATTGTAGTCAGGGTGGTAAAAATACAGTAGTAGTGTAGTTACTAGATAACTAATTTTAAAACAAGCCTTTGAACTACTACACAAAAAGAATTCCTCACTGTCTTGTCAGTCCAGTGAAGGTAGTCAAACTCTTATGTCTTGTCCTCATGCTTTAAATGGATGTGCCATTGTCAGATTTGTGGAAAGCAAAGTATTCCAGAAGGTAAATATTGTGTATTACCAATGCAATGTGCATAAACACCATAAAAAAGATTTATTTTCCGTTGAAATCTATTATGAAGAAATCAGAAATTATTTATAATTTTGCCAATTTAGCAGATATTTGGAGATTAGAAATACACACCATTATCTGCAGTGTTATCAAGGACAGATAAAACACAAGTATAGACTGAACAAAATTGAACATGTTGAATTCTCAAGGTGCAGAAGTGGGGGCAGAAGTGTGGGCAGAAGTTACTGTTTTGTATTTTTAAAATCAAAAGAGTGTCATACAAGTCCAAAATTAGTTTGTATCGTGCAAGAAATACTTTCCTGGTGGAAAAAACCCCAAACTTGTAATTTCAAAATTATCTTTGTCTCTTCCTATTTGAATAACATTTCTTATACTCTTTCAGAATGTGTGGATAATGTTAGAAGTTAAGTTCATAACATACCTTGTAACTGATAATTTTGAGAGTTGCTGGAAACTGCTGAAGTTTGTATTGAAGTTTGAATCCATGTAAGAGTCGCGGGGAAAGTGAGGTTCGGAAGGAACACAGGGATTTGAAATGGGATAAGTTGGTATTGTAACTAATGGGATGTTTGTGAATGAAAATACTGTTTATAATCAACTTTCTGTTTCCCTCTCTCCTTCCCTTCAATGTCTAACCCCCCCCCCCACTTTTCACAAAACACCTTGAATTATAAAATATTTGAGGGGAATGAAAACTGTCTCCTATCCAGCTTTATTTGTGACAAAATCTAACATCTCATGTGCTTACATTTGCTCTGATGAATATATAAGAAGGCCTGGTTGACTGCAGTGTTTGCTCAGTTAAAACCAGTTGTAAATTGAAAGTCCTCCATGGCCTGGTTGTACTTTTTACTGCTGAAAAGTTTTGCCACATACTATTGCAACAGCCAAGAAGACACTGTGAACATAGAAAATATTGTGATTTCTGCCTTTGAATTTGCTTCTCAAATTTCCGAATTGAATTATTCAAATGAATTTATTATGTGATTTGTGCCTATGTGGTCAGACATGCCTGCAGAACTCTGTCAGGATAAACATGTTTAGTTGTAAATGAAAGACTAACATTTTCTTATGGAGGGCCTCAGGACTTTAAAAAGATGCCAACAGATAGTGTAGGTAAAGTTAAAGGAAATATTTCACTCTTTATTAAACATCAATCTTATTTGTACTTGTACTTTGTGTACAACTATAATATGGGGAGTAGCAGGGGCCTTCAGAAAAGGCCTCAAGAGTGGTTACTGACATTACTACTGTAGTACCTCATGGAAATGTATTGAGAAAAAAAGATATATATCCATTAACATTTTTCTTCAGTCCATGTGCAATCCCTGCATCCCATATTGAATCATGAGGGGACAGAGAACTGGAAAGGATTTTCAAGTTTTTCACATCCTCTCTTGCTTCACAGTTCTCTCTGTTCCTCCCACAAACTTACCCTAAGATAAATGCAGCAAAACATGAATTAGAATTATTGCCTGAATATCATTTTTTGGGAACAATTCTTGTGGATAAAACTGATTGTCATATCAGAACATCCCAGAATCGAGTGGATAGTTAAACATCTTGTAACATCCCTTTTTGGACAGGTTTTCCGTGAAGGTCCTCTCTCTCTGAAGAAGAATATGGTCTCTGGTATTTTGTGGAAAGACTTGAAACATCCTGTGTTTTCACAGTACTTGTGCATTGGTTATTATAAATGCACATCTAAAATATAATTCTGTTGATGTATGTTTTGGCATGGAATTTGTAGATTTATTGTGTATGTTTCTAACTATTTATTGCATTTGTAAATTTTAGACTGTAAGGTATTGTTTAAATATTTTTTCATTAATTAGTCTTCTTAAAAATAATTTCTCTTTGCAGAAATGCATTAGATTTAACCCAGAAGCTTCAGTGTGGGTTGCAAAGCAACGGATTTTGTGCACTTTGAATCAGAGTTTGAAAGATGTCCTGAATTATGGACTGTTCCAGCCTGCAAGCAATGGTAGAGATGGGAAGTTTTTGGATGAGGAACGACTCCTGAGGGAATACCCACAGCCAGTGAACAAGGGAGTTCCTTCACTTGAGGTATTTATGTTTGCAGTAGTAGGGAAGCAGTTGCTGGATAACCAGCCTTTGCTTTCTCCCAAAGAGAAGATCTTTCTGTCTCAGTGAAGGCTTTTTTCCCTGTCTAGCTCTCTCTGCCATCCTTCAGAGTGCACAGATTTCCTCTGTCTGTCTCCTGGGAAAGCAAGAAGGGAGGAGAGGTTGTGGATGTGGAGCAGTCACGTGTGGGCACTGGAATTTCCCCCCTCTCTGTTGCTCATGCAGCTGGGGATAAACTGGGCAGAACTATTATGGCACTGGAAAAATATGGAGCAGAGCCAGATCACGCAGAAACACACTATAGCAGGAAACTGGGGCATGAAACTGGTGTTTAATTAATTTTGGTGTTGCCTGTATGGTGGTACATCAACCACTAATAATGTGCAGTTAATAAACTTACTCCAGTATAACACAAATTCAAGAGAAAAGAACCAGGGCCCTGAGAAAGCTTTGAGTTTTACATTTTCTAGCAGTTTATTTCAGAGATTCAATCCCTGATGTTCATATTAAAGCTGCAAACAAATTAAATACCCACTTAAATGTTGATTTTTGAAAAAAAATTTTTTTCCTGTCATGTTGTTTCCTGATTGTTTGCAAAATTCTCATTGCAGCAATTCAGGAGTTAAAAGTGTGAAAAGCTGGTGTTAAAGCCTCATTCAGTGCAATCCCCTTGTCCAACAGAAATGTGGCATTCTTTGAATTCTGCATAGGACAATTAGTAAATTATAGTAATAAATTTTATTAGTAGTAAATTTTAACTATGGAACCTCCCCCCATGGTTTTTGCTGCAGTGGTCATAGGGTAGAAATTGCTCAGGGTAAAACGTGAGTTTCAGAAAAAAAAAAAAGAGACAATCCTCTGAACCTCATTCACAAAACAAGTCCTGTTCCACATCAGGACAACTATTCCCATGTTTGTAAAGTTCCTCCTACACTGATTTTTCAGGAATCCTTCTTTTTTTTTTTTAATTTCAGAAATGCTAAACTGATATTTTGAAATGTGTATTTTTTTATTTAACATGCCTTCCCAGTTCTTTCTGCCTGAGACTATAAATGAAAGTGCCTGGAAATCCTCAGGGAAAAGCTCTTCAGTGTAATCCTTGCTTATTTATGTAGATTCTAAAGGCTGATTTCCTCCTCTGATTTTAGTATAGTCATATGAGATATGAATTTTGCTTAAATGAACTGTAAAATTATGATGTTGATATGTTAAGCAGATTGCTGATTGTTGGTGAATATTCAAAATGAAATACCAACCTTTTTTTTTTGTTTAGCCTAAGTCACATGATTGTGGATAAGATCAGAAAATTATGAGTTCTAAGTTTTAAAATTTATTCTTCTTTTCCTCCCTCAGTTTCGATACAAGAAAAGAGTGTACAAGCAGTTCAACTTGGATGAAAAGCAGCTGGCCAAGCTCCATACCAAGGTATTCCCAACTTCCTGGAGAATTTACCAATTGTCTGCTCAGTAAAGTAATGTGAGAAACTGGAAATAAGTAGGAGTTCATTACCAAATGCTGAAAAACAAACAGCTTGTGCTGCCAATTTGTGAATTGTAATCTGGAAACCTTTTCCCATAGAAAAGTTCCCATGCTTGATTCTTCCATATATATATATATATATATATAAAAATATATATATAAAGATAAAGATAAAGATAAATATATATACTGAGAGGTCTTTTCCAACCTAGTTGATTTTGTGATTCTATGATATAAATGTAATTTTAAATGAACCTTCCTTTGTAAATCCAGTGTGCTTTCCACATGCTGCAAAAATGCAGATCTGGGTCTTTAGACCCTAGCTTTGCAGATCAGAATAATAATAATGATCACCAAACACCAGCCTAATTTCTTACTGAATGAATCACTCATTTTTCCCTTAAAACTGTAAAAACAAGACTCTCTTACGTTGACTTTTGAGCTTTGTAAACAATAACTTTTATGGTCTCAGTATAAAGTCATTCTCCAGGAATGTGTGTTAACTACTTTCAGTGGTGTCAATGGGTGTTGACATCAACTGACAGAATATTTCACTTTTAGTCAAAATTTTTATATTTAAAATCAGAGGATGATTAATTTGTCACTCTTTGTTTCAGGCTAATTTGAGAAAATTCATGGATCATGTCCACCATCTCTCTGTGGAAAAAATGACCAAGATGTTGGACCGAGGACTGGACCCCAACTATCATGATCTGGAAAGTGGAGGTCAGAACAATAAAACGAATACCTTGAGTTTGTTAAAACTGAAGTGATTAACAGGTTGAACTTCACGCATCCTTTCCCTTGCCTTCAGAACTCTGGGCTAATGGCATCTGTGTGGTTTTGCTGTCCAGAGGAGATAACTGATAATTTATGGTTTTCTTTGAACAGCATTTTTAACTTGGCATTTTTTAAAGCAAATGTTCTTTATTGTATAATTTTGCTCACCTTTTTCCAAGTACATGCTTTTTTTTTTTCTTTAGAAACACCCCTAACTTTGGCAGCTCAGCTTGACAATACAGTAGAAGTGATAAAAGCTCTGAAAAATGGAGGAGCACATTTAGACTTCAGAGCCAAAGATGGAATGACAGCTCTGCACAAAGCAGCCAGGGCCAAGAACCAAGTAGCCCTCAAGGTAAATGCTTTCAATACCAAAGTATATATTATCTTATTAAAAAAAGATACATAAAGGAGAATATTTTCAGTTAATTACTGTATTATCCTTAGTGGATCCTTTAATATGTCCTTGTGCTTTCTTGTGCCTTTCAAATCTTAGGATTTGCTTTCAATAAAAGGCCTTTTCACTTCTGGTTTTGTTTTTTTTTTAGTAGGAAGAAAAAGGGGTGAAATTTAAGCTTATTCATTGATACATTGGGAAAGATCTGTCAGAGGAAATAGGAATAGAGTTATTGTCACTTACCTCTTTGAAATCAGATGCCCGTGGCCTGGATTACACATTATATTTTAACACAGCCTCTTCTATTTTCTTTTGTATTTTAACAAGTATTCTTAAATCACACTGATAGTCTTGATTAAGCCGTAGGTTTATGGCTTTTGCTCATTTCCTTTTGACAGATACTCAAATAGCATGACATTTTTGATAAAGCACCTTGTAGCTCAAGAGGTGTATGTGATGGAAAGGTGATGTGGTATTTGCAGAATTGAGATTTCTGAACTTAGGGAGAGAATGGAAATTGGACTCATTGCCACTCATTCTTTCTGTGCTATCCCCGTAGATCCTAATGCTTCCAAGGTCATTTCTTCATTAAAAAATTTCTTGCTTAAAATGGGCTGGGGCACAATTTAACAGCTGACAAATAGGTGAGCAAGTATCAACCTTATAAATACTTTTTCAGGTAAAGACCCTTTATAGGTAGAAGTGCCTCCAAAATATATTTTTCACAGTCTGTGATTGCTTTCAGACCCTTTTAGAGCTGGGAGCATCTCCCAACTACAAGGACAGCTGTGGCCTGACCCCGCTGTACCACACGGCTGTCGTGGGAGGGGATCCCTACTGCTGTGAGCTCTTACTCCATGAACATGCCACAGTCAGCTGCAAAGATGAAAATGGATGGCAAGAAATCCATCAGGTGGGAAAGATTATGCTTTGCTTGGAGCTGAACTTGCATGAGGAAATGTGCCATGTTTATTCTATGTTTCAGCACCATTTTGAAGGCCCTTTGGGTACCTTTTAGTCCATGCATTTAAGTACAGAATTTCTTTCCTTTTCTATTTGCTTTTTCTGGTTTTGTTTGTTTGTTTGTTTGTTGGGGGGTTTTTGTTTATTTTGTTTTGTTTTGTTTATTCACTATGCATCCTGCTGTGGTGAATTAGAAGTGGAAACTGTTCCAGTGCAGTTCTGTAACTTTGAAATCCTATGAGTACTGTGGATTTTGTTGCAGAAATTGCACTGGTCGTATTTATGTCATGGACTCTTGAAGTTTAACATCTGGTTTAGCAGCACTTCAGTAAAAGAGTGTAGCTTTTAGTTAGATGCCAGTGTTGGTATCCTTGGCAATGCTTCTTGTGTGTGTGTCAGAGTACTTTCTCCTTTGTCTCTGGTGAACTTTACAGGAGGATTTGTGTTCAGGATCCTGCTGCTGGGATCCTTCAGTTGTTGCACTGATGGATGTTAAACTCTTACAAACTCACAGTTTGAGTCAGTTTTCACTCCTTCTGTGTGTGAAAACTGGGTTCCTAATACTTTTCCTTTTGCTGTTTGGGTTTTCCTTTCCTCTCTTACATACTCAGTGTGTGGCTAAAGTGATAGTGTGCTCTATAATGAAAAATTTTTTTTAAAAGTAACGTTCTGAGATTCGTAAAAACTTATATCTTTGAACTCTTATTGTCTTTTCCAGAAACATCTGAATATTATACAGCAGTTGTGTAAGAATGCTTTATTAATTTCTCTGTGCATAACGATAAACTCAATAATTTACAAAATTTAAAGATTGTAATAATCCCAATGTCATTGCAGCTACTTTATACCTTTTCTCTGTATGGATGAGTTTGAGTAATCATAAAAATTCTGAAGATAAAGACAAGAATTCCCTATTTTTAAAACCCAGCCTCATACACGTAAGGCCATTATTTCTTGTAATAAAACAGAGCTTTCCAAAACCACTCTATTAGTTGTAATCCTAAATAAATCAAAGTTTACACCTGCATTAGGGGCAATCTGTTTTCAGTAATCAATAATCCAAGCATTTCTCAATGAATTAAGAAGGATGGTGATATGATACAGTCCCATATGTTGTTGTCTGTGTGCAGAAGCTGAAGTTACCTTGCATGGCAAGGAAATAATTGCTAGCAAGTATAGTTGTCATTTTGCTAATGCAATCTTTAGCTTTTGGAGGCAAGTCTCTGTGTTACCCTTATACTAAAGGGGAAAGATGGCAGTTCATGTAGGGCCAGGATAGTAATAATAAGGATGTCCTCTGGAAATACCTGTCTCTCTTTGGACTGGTAGCCCTGATGAATGATCTGTCACAGATTGATTTAATTTGTGCACTGACAGTACACTTAATTTTTCTCATCCAAATTGTAGATTCAGTCCAAGTTTGTACCTCCCACTGAATTCAGCAGTAATTAAGTACCCGAGACAGACTCAATAGCTTTCTATACCTCTTTCTCTTAGCCTAAATTCTGTATTATATAGGAATTATGAAGAAGGTGGTCAAGTAAATGAGGCTGATGAATAGAAATACTGAGATTTTTCTCAAACTTATTTGCTAATCAGGAAAGTTTCCAATTTCAGTGATATCTTAGGGGCTTATTTCCAAGTATTCAGGGTCTAACTTTATATTTGTGTGACAGATAAAGTGACTCCTGAAGACTTTTCCCTCTTTTGGGTCAGTACCATGTGTATACTATGTGCCTAGTTGACAGGCAGATAGTCAGATACATCACAGAACCGAGAAGGTTATTCAATTTTGGCCAAATTTCCCTAAATAGAAGGAAGAAGCTTTGGAAATCTGACCATCTTCAGTGCCATCTACTGGGCAACATTCCGAGGAGTAGCAGGACCAAAAACTCTTCTGTCTGTTGCTTGTCACATTTGAGTCATAAATATTAGTGGATAAAAAGTTGCAAATGTAGTATTTCCTTGATCCCTTAAATCACCATCCCCCAAATAAGCGGATCTAAGTTGTATAATAACCAAAATATTAATGAATCTCTGACCAGGCTTGCAGGTATGGACACGTCCAACACCTGGAGCACCTCCTCTTCTATGGCGCAGACATGTGCGCCCAGAACGCCTCAGGAAACACGGCCCTGCACATCTGTGCTCTCTACAACCAGGTGAGACCCTGTGCCCCAGAGTTCCACTGTCCTCCTTCAGTGACAGAAAGGTTCCCTGGGGGAGTTGAGAGATTGTGGAACCATGGAATCGTGGAGTGGTTTGCAGTGGAACGGACCTTGAAGATCATCTTGTTCCAACCCCCCGCCGTGGGCAGGAACACCTTCCACTGGCCCAGGTTGCTCCAATTCCTGTCCAACCTGGCCTTGAACACTTCCAGGGATGGGGCAGCCACAGCTTCTCTGGGCAACTAGTTCCAGTTCTTCACAGGGAAGAATTTTTTCCTAATATCTGCTCTAAACCTACTCTCAGTTTGAACCCATTCCCCCTTGTCCTGGCACTCAGGCTCTTGTAAATAGTCTCACTCCATCTTTCCTGTAAGTTCCCTTCAAGAAAGCAACTTAAGGGAAAGATGGGGCAAGACTGCTGTGCTTGGGGTCCCCTCTGCCTGGCTGAGTGGGGAGGGATGTCTTACTTTGAGGGAAGGTAAGTCCAGTCCCACTGGAAACCAGTGTTGTGAGAGAACAGCACGCAGCCAGAAAAAAAAAGGCCTAATTGAGGTACAAATGCTAAAATTTCCATGTCCATCCACAAAAACAGAGGCTTGGAGAGTTTCCTGTTGAAAAAGTTTACTAGTTTGATGTTAGGTTTTCCTGAGATGCAATTTCCTCACTTTTAATAAATGCATTTGGGATAAATATCCGATTGTTATTGATCTACAGAGGCAAGTTACAGTTAAGAGCAACCCATTATTTTTAATTTGATTTACTTAATATGCAATGAAGTGTTTCAGGTTTTAAAAAGTGGTCTTAAAAACTAGAAAGAATGTAATTAAAAACCTGGTTTATTTGTGTTTTATTCACTGATTACAAATAAGGCTGCTCACTGTAGGTAGCAAGAAATACATATTAAATAGAAAATCAAACAATATATTCTACCAGCTTTTTTTTTTTTTGGCATCATATCTAAATAGTTGTTTCCTATACAGAATTTATTGCTGGTCTGCTGGAATCTAAATTAGAATTAAATAAGAAACAATTAGAAAATACCGTGGAAATGTCTCTGTGGTTTATACAGAAGATTCTTTGCTGTTTACAACTTGTGTAGTAATTTACAAATAATAGAATGATTTAATTTTATAGCATTTTATATTCTCAGGGATGAGATGGGGAGGGAATGAGTTTTACAACTATGTTAAAATTCAACACATATAATATTACATTGAATTAGGAAAGCACGAGATGTGACTGTAAATAGTGAAACATCTGCTTCTTAATTAAATACCATCCTAGTTTTTTCCTAATGTCTTGTCAAGACAGATTCCTCAATGAAGTGTAAAATACCTTCAACCTCTTTAAAAAAAAAGGAATTTTGGGGACAATTTGGCATTTTTCAAGACTACTGACAAAACAAAAATTTTACATTTAGGCTTCACATCGAGATCTTAACATGTATAATTGAAGCATTTATATTGAAAATTATTTTAAAATATTAATTCTAACCTCATTTATTTCACTCTTCCTGAGTAAGAATTTCAAAGCCCAGACCGTAACACATATATAAACTTAAAATCCTGATTTTTTTTTGGTAACTGTTTTATTGCAGTGGCCATAGTTGTTTACAAGACCATACACTTCTAGCAAAGATTAAGCAGTATGAGATCTTCCATAGAATAATTAATAATTAATTAATATAATTCTAATAATGAATTACAATAATCCCATGGTGTGATAGTATTTTCCACACAGGGATGTGTTTTCCTGACCTCAGTGGAAGAAATTGTTCTGTTGAAGATTTTCAGACTCCAATTGAAACTGCATCTAAAAATTTGGAAATATTTTCATAGTGATTAAGCTTGGCTTTGTGAATGGAATTTTAACATCTTATCTATGCAGTCATCTGTCTGTTTTCCTTAGTTGAGTGTATGTGGGAATAAAAAGTGTTTTCGTAAGGCTCTGGGAAGCATAACCTGATTTTTTTCAGTGTTTGGTTTTTTTTTTAATTGGAAGTTGTTATTTGTTCCTGTGGAAGGAACGGTGCTGGCCTTTTCTGGCTGGAGAGGATGGGAAGGACATCAATATCCTTGTTACCTCCAGATTCCTGTAGATGGAGTCATTACCCATTTGATTTTCCCTTCCAGTCTTCCCTGGGGAATTTTCTTGGGATACTTCCTGAAGTTGGTCAGTCTGTTTTCCTGAGTGTCATCTAAGTCCTGATCCCAGTAAACCCTTGGTTTTGAAAGTCATTTCATGGCCTTGCAGTATCTCAGTGCATCTTATGTCTTTGTGTTCTGCAAACAAAAATTCTGAGATGAAATGTGCCCTCTTCACTGAGGGTTGGATTCTAAATGACAATTGTTGTAATATTAAATCAGGTAATTGGCTCTCAGACAACAAATTGAATCTAATCTACTGCCAAGCAAACAGTTCTCTATGAAATTCTTTTTAATCTTATGAAGCCTAGAAAGCTACTACATATTCAGTTTATGATATAATAAATGAACAATACTAAGCTCTCAATATCAGAAGTTATTAGGTTGTCAGAGCTAAAACACGTGCAAAAGGAGTTCTGGCATTTATAGGCAGCACCCTTACAACAGAGAGTTTTAAAATGTGGAATTTCCATTGAATTAGTACAGAAAAGTAATCAAAATAATTTCCAACAGTGCCTTTTTTGCTTATTCTCCCTGATTTATTCCCCTTGATACTCAGCAGATGGGTACAACACAAAAAGGAGAGAGGATGAAGCTAAAAATGCTTCTGTTTGTTTCAAAAGAATAAAGAAAAAATAAATAAGGAAATGAAACAATAAAAATAAGGTTTTTTGGATTTTTTTTATCTTGAACAACTCTGTGGCTTCTGGCAAAACTTTTCTAATCAAAACCATTTAATTAATAAATCTCTTTGCATGTTTTTGTTTTGTTGAAGACAAATCAGTTAAATTTATGGGGAGTTTTTAAATGTGTAATTATTTTTGTTTTGTAATGTTGAACTATTTATTCTGATAATCAAATGAATAATCAGCCAATAAACACAATATATTTCTGAATATAATTATGTCCTTGATCAAAGTTGGGCATTGATCATCCTGTATTTAGAGATACAGAGAACACACCTGAGGTGCAGATTTCAGTGCAAGCAAAGGAGACTATTTCAGTTAATTATATATAATTCAAAAATTATTGTTAACATACCATCTTGAGACAGGATCCAATCTGTTATTTCAGTCAGAAACTTCCTTTCCAGATAACTTAGGGCAGCCCTGGGATGAAGGAAACTTAATGGGATAAAGAATCCAGTGTGGTAAATCAGAAAACACAATGACAAAAATTATTCTCAGTCATAATTGCTGCACATTAACCTGTGACTGAAAGTCTGGTAAATAAGCTTCATTTCTGTCACTTAAACAGCTGAATTATGGGATTGTTTTCTCTGACTGCACATTTGCTGCTCAAAGTGAAAGGTGGTGCATCAAAATACCTCCTTAGGTAGAACCCCATAACACAACAAGTCAAGAAATCCAGAAAGCACAACAAAATTAATAGCAATATTTATGGTTAGGAAATAAAAAACCATTTTGAAATGGGAATTGGTTTGCAGGGGGTCCCAAGAGGAATGTTAAAGATGGCAGGTAGGAAATAAAGTCTATACAAGAATCACCCAGAATTCTGAGAACCCACTCAGAGCCACAGGGGATTTCTGCCGGATTATGGTCAGTCATATTTAATGGCAAGTGGAAATTAGTGACTTAAACAATACACTATAAAAATAAATCGTTTTTAAGGCATTTCCTTTGCAGATTTTCTCAGTTTGGAGGGTCTAAAGCCCAACTTTTCTCTTTTCAGAAGGGCTGCATTTGGTTTGCACTGTAACTCTTAGTATTTTTTAGGGGAAAAGAGGGACAGTAAGACAGGTCAGTGCAGTATCCAGAGATAGATCAAATAATTTCAGGTGTATTAAAAAAAAATTCACACATAACAATTTTAAAACTGAAGATAGGTTGAAAAAAACCCCAAGAAAATAAGTGGTAAAAATGCTTTGTTTAATTTCTAGCAGCAGGGAAGGATATAACTCATCCCAGGAACTGCTTGCTGCACTGTTTTTCCTACAAAATAGGCAAAAACCATCTAGGAGTCAAATTTCATTTTGAAATAACATATTTTCTGCAAAGTCTGATTTGTCAAATATGGAATTTTCTCAGTACAGTTTCTTAAAAAATTAATAAGATGTTTACCTCTTGCATTTCTCCACAAATTTTTTATACTTACATATTGTTTCTAGTCTGATACACTGCTAAGCACCTGAAGTCCTGTTATATTTAAAATACTATTTTAACAACTGAAGTTCTCAGATTATTTAATTTATTTTTGTATCAATTATTTGTATTTTATTTAAATAGTCTTTTATGACTGTATATATACTTTACATGACTATATACCACACAGCAACACATCTCACAGCCTCTTAGCAGTCATAGTCTTTTACTTAAAGACCCTTATTTGCCTGAAGACCCTTATTAACAAGTTTGCTTTTCTCTCATTTCCAGGAGAGCTGTGCAAGAGTCCTGCTGTTCCGGGGAGCCAACAAGGAGATTAAGAATTACAACAGCCAGTCTCCATTTCAGGTAAAAAACCCCAAATATTCCTTTCCCCTTGAAATATTTGGAAGAAAATATCGTGCAGACTTGGTTTTGTGGAGAATTTACAGTGCTCAAGGCTGAAAACAGTTGCAGAGTGAGATAACTCTCCTTTTGAAAACTTTGGCTTTTTGTAGTGCAATAAATGTGTTCTGGAATAGTTAGGAATGAGAGAAAAACACTCTCTTAGCAGGTCTGGTGACACTGTTAATGAGTTTGAGGATTGTGAGAGCTGTTGGTGACAAAGCATGAAATCTTTGGTGTTCTGTGGTTGGATGTGCCTTGCTTTGTGTTTATCTCCAGTCCCATGTAAGACAGATTCAAGATTCCATATAAGAGGAATCCAAGGACTGACTGGGCAGCTTGACATCTATTGGTTTAACCAGAAAAAAGCTCTTACTTCCTTGGATGTGAGGCCAAAGTTGGGCCTTAGTTGGGCTAAGTTTCACACATGGGATTAATTTAATGCACTGTCAGAGGTTGAAGTTGTCATCTATTCTCTCCAAAATAAAATGAAGTCTTCCTTTGGATTAGTCAATTACTAGACCTTTTTTCTCCACTATTTTCTTAAATTAAAGTACTTTCAGAAAGCTTATTTAAAAATCCAAATGGAAGAGAATTGTTTGTCCAAAGGGTTGTCAGGCATGGCTGACACCCCTAAGCCCTTCCTTCTGAAGCAGGATTAATTAGTCTGGATTTCAGGGAAACACTCATAATGCAAATTGATATGTGAGAAATAGGGACAGAAGCTGGAATGTTTCAAAAAAAAAAAAGAACAGAAAAAGTTTTTTTCTGGTTACAAAAACCAGTGATTCTGGATGAATGAAATAGTTGGAATAACTATATTCATGTGGATCTCTGATAACATCTCTGAGTTACAGCCTTTTAAAACACCCCAAGTATTTCTGTATCAGTTTAATTATCTCCCTGTTTTGAAGGTTTTCCAGACCTAAGTTTTACATCTCAAGAGCTTAAGAGTTCCTCTTGCAAATCCCAGCCACATCATGGTTTACTTTTGGGACCATCTTCCCCAAATTGGGGAAACATTTAATTTTAGGCACCATTTTTTGGACTGCTAATAGTTTGCCATCTAAATATATGTCAATATGTCAATATATGTCAATTCAGTAAGTACTGCATAATGCTTATCACTGCACCTCAGAATTATGGAATGATCAAAAAATGGAATAAGAGAAAACCCCAATTATTGGAGAGATGGGTTCCAGAGTTCTCTCTTGGATTATAATATTTTATTTTATTACCTTATATCTTTGAGATTCAATTTTCTTTTTCTTTTAGAATTTTTTGGGAAAGGGTAAATGGCACATAAAAGAGTTTCCATTTGTCTTCTTTGTGCTGACTGCTGCAAAATTCCTGTATTTCCTCTTAGAACAGAAAAATACAGAAGAAAAAGGCAGAAAAAAAAATATTTGTAAAAGCTGTTGCTGATGGTTGTAGGGCATCAAGAAGTGAGGGATGGCTACCAAGAACTAAATATAATGAAGTGAACATGGGAGACAGAAGAAATAATAAGTGAACTATGTCCTATCCATATGGAATAAAATAGTTTGTTATTATTTAATATTTGTTACACTTCTGTTTCTTGTGCTTTTGGCTTGTTGCTCTCCCCCTAATCGGACAGAAGCACTGACATTTAGGTTGGCTTTGTTTTACCCTTTCTGGATCCATGTATTTGTAAAAAGGAAATTACTTCCCATCTTTTCACTCTGTGGAGTCTTCCTTCAGGTGTAGTGGATAAGGTTTCAGTTCTAGTTTTCCTGAGTGGAGTGAGTAGAGGAAACCCTGACTCCAGCACTGCGATAAAGCAGCCTCGGAATTAATTCTTTGCCATCTGTCTGTTGCTGACCCAGTCGATCAAACAGCACGAGTGGAGCTGTTATAAAATTATGCAGAATCCCCTTGAGTTAGTAGGATTTTGCATACTAAAAATGTTTGCTCATGTCATCAGTAGTGAGAAACACCGAGGCAGCTCATATGTACATAGCGAGAGCAGTTGTAGCTGCAGCATCTATTCCTCTGAGTAACCCCCATTATGTTCTTTTCTCAGCAATCTGAAAGGACGATTCTTTTCTGAATTGCTGCTTAGAAAAATGATGATATGAAAACTGTGCTGTTCTGTAAGACAAAAGGATCCAGACATGGAGAAGTTTGTGTGTTGCTTGCAAGGCCTGCCAAGGCTTTGTTTGTTTTGATGAAAACGAGCAGCAGAGTTCGTATCAGGCATTAGTGTCCGATAAATGAGGTGTGATTTTGCCACCAAAAAAACAGATGCGCACAAGTGTTCACTTCTTATTAAAACAAGCATGGCTATACTGGATCATATGGAAGGAAGACAAATGTGGGCTGAACTCTGTGCCACTTAGTTCAGGGATCCCACATTGTGCACTCATCTCTGCCTGGGATCTTGCTGAAATTTTGCTTTTTCAAGGCAGAGTTCATGTTGGAATGGCATTGCCAGGTGTTGAGGACATCAAAAAGCTTGTCTATATTTCCCACTTAAGCACCTAAGGTTTGTTAGCTGCCTCTGCAGGAATGTGTTTCATCCTGACTGAATATTGGAGTCCATTAAGTCAGTAATGTCACCCACAGCTGAAAGTTTGCAGAACGGTTCAGCAGAAATTTTTCTGTGTGTTTGTTTTATTGTATGGTCTTCCCTCTGCTAATAAGTATTAAAATTTGTATGGATGTGGGGTGAACCTCCTCTCTCCATCCTCCCTGTTCATGTTCCAAGTATATCAGAACAATTCCTGCATCACCATCCTCAGTGCAAGTGTGAGAATTTTTTGTGTACTGTGCAATTTGGTGATTACCTAAATAGAGGTAAGATGAAACCTGTGCAATATGGTTATACTATACTGCCAGTTCTGTTTATTAATCACTTATCCATCCCATCTTGGCTGGGTAATCTAAGTTCCTTACATGTTATTTTATTAGTAAAACCTCCCCAAATATCCTTTCAGAAAAGCCATGATATCCTATCACTGTCCATAGCTACTTAGTTTTCCCCACATTTCATGTGCTCCTAATGTAAAAAAAATTGTTGTCTATCTGGCAAACATTAATCCAGTAACTCAGCAATCTCAGTTTTGCAGTGTTTACGAGCTGTTGTAATTCTGGTTTTTGAGTTAAAATGAACATACACCTTGTTTACCATGTTTTTCCTTTTTCTTCTAGTAGCAGCAGCTCTATATGATAATTCATATGTTTTTATATGGGCTATAGAGCACTATTTTAGCCAATAGCACTAATAATAAATGTTTTAAAAGCAAATGTGTTAAAATATGCAGAACTATACTGAGGTGGCATTTAGTGACATCTTTTAGTGGCAGGGTTGCACCTGAGAGTAATTTGTACCTCAGATGTACCTTATTATTGCCCTTTGCTGTCCCAAACCAGCATAGAAAATCAATGTGTTTACATTACATAGATGACAGGAGGAGCAGCAATCTTCTGCAGGTAGAATTGTTCCTTTCAGTGTGTTGGCTGCACATCTATTTTCAATTGCTCATATTTTTGCCAGATTTGAATCATTTGAGATTAAATGTTCCATGCCTGGTGTCTCAGGCAACATTGTTCGGAAAAAAACCAAAATGATTCAGCTATTTCAGAGTCTGGGTGAGGGAAAACATGTGTTGTTTTGCTCCTGCTGAAAAGCTCTGCTGACCCACCTCTCCTTGTCCCATCTGCCCTGTTGTGTTGTGTTGTGGTGTTTGCTTTTGTTTTCTTTAATTGCCCTGCACTCCATTGGTGTTCTCCTTGTTAAATCCTGGCACTGGGAAGTGGTTTGAGTCTGACTCAAATACAGGGGCTCCAAAACCAGATTCCAGATTTGGAAGCTGAGCTGGCCTGGGGGTAGAATAGACAGACACAACTGGGAATGGATAAGTCGATGTGGAGCATGGAGATGGGTGAGACAACACGAGACTGGCTGGGAGGCCAAGCCCGAAAAAGGAGAGTGAATGGAGCAAGATGAAGGTTGATAAATGGTCTTTGGGAAATTTTTAGTCATCAAGGGCAGAAGGGAATAAGATTAAGATTAGAGGGGATATTGGGACTGTGTGAAAAAAGGGAGTCTTAGCTGGGTAATGATGGTGGGGATGAAGCCTTGAACTTGGAAACTGGGAAGGATGGGGCTGTCTCAAGGTGGGTGGGTGTGTAGTGCTCCCAGCCTTGCTGGTGCTCTGTGAAAAAACAGCCTTGTTTAATATCCAGCATATCACTGGAATGGCTTCCCAAACCCCACTTTTGATTTAGGTTTTTGCACTTTTACATTTCCATCTTTTTGATGAAATTTACAGGCAAAGGACAAGAAGTTGTTCTCAGGTGGTTTTTGTCTTACTTATTTTTGAAGGGTAAGAAAGCTAATTTTAAAACTAAAAACCTCTACTCGGTGCCTCAAAAAAGCATCTTTACAAATATAAAGCAATGCTTTCTCTCATGATGTTAAACTATGTAACTGTTGTGTTAATGGAACATATGAATTACACCAGACTTTGTTTTTGCCAGGTGTTTATTTTCCTCCTCATTCCTCTCCTGAAGCACCTGTGTGAAGGATGCATCACTGAATATTGGGTATTATTGGCAACAACTATAGCTATGATCTCATGATGCATTCTGCCTTTAGTCAGACTTCAAGCTTTCTCCAGCTTTTGTTCTGATTTGAGTCAACTAGTGGAATTTATTCATGCTTACTTTGGTTAGTTTATTTTTCAAATCTATACAAGTGACTGTCCCAGTACAAACCATGGATTTTTCCTTTAAAAATAAAAAGGTATGTGAGCATATAGACATACTTAACACAATAATAATAAAAACAGGGCTCTCATGGTGATATATCCAGACATAACAATGATTAATTACGATATGGTTTCTCATCCCTTACCTTGAAGTGTTATTTATACAGAGAAACACATGTTCTCCTTTGAGAAAACATGTTTTTTTGAATTTTATACCTTGCCTCGGGAGCTTGTGTACGCATCAGCCTTTGTGGTGCTGATATGGTGTCTGTTTGGGTTTTAGGGGAAATTAGCATTAGGCTATTGGGGGAAGAGCTGGCAAATGAAATATTCCTGAGGATATCAGGGATGTTCCAATATACAAGATGTTCCAACAGGAAAGTACACTGATAGCAAATTAGAAGTGACCTCAAGTGTCAGCAGATCTTGTGCTGTTGTCAATATAGAAGTACTGACAGCCTCTTAAGCAGTGATTCTCTTTACTGGCACATGAAGTACAATCACCAAGGGTCAATATTTATATATATATTTATAAATGTATATATATATGGTGACAAGAAGGTAACCTAGCACAATGTCATACTCTTTCTGAAAACATGAGACAGTAAAGATGCTTTCTATAATACTTCTGAATATAGATTGTACTTTTGAAAAGTCAAACCTCAGCCTAAGAGGCTTTTATGATACTCTTACTTGATAAGGGAAGAGGATACAGGAGTAGAAAGATACATATGGGTCCAGAATGGAGTTAAATCCATTCACTTTGACCCAGTGATGGTTTGCATAGTGCTGGCTCATCACTCCTAACCTTTGCCTTAACCCTTTTTCAGAAAAGCAGCCAAATGGGAGTAATTTGGTAAAGCATAAAGAAATTAAATCACATGATTATCTTTTATTGAGCAAAGCAAATATTGCCCCACTTGGAGATCCTAAAAATACTTACTGCAGATTGTCCTTTTTTTCGCCACCTCATGGAGGAGTCTTCATGAGACCATCTCTTGTGTTGTGTTCCACGACCCTTTTATTCCCCCTTTTACCCTTTCTCTCCCCACTCACTCAGGGGTGTCCAGCTCTCATGCTTCAGGTGCTCCCATATGCAGTACAATTTCCCTGGATAAAACACTGTCTCTGAGCCAATTTGCTGGGTTTTCACCAAGCTTCTGAAAGCTCAGAAGCAACTGACACCAAATTGTTAAAGGGAACAAATTAAGTCAACTAATTTGTAAGGGTCACTCCCAGTTCCTGCCTCAAAGTTTAAGAAAGGCTGGTCTGTGATTGAGACATGATCAGTTGTCATGGGTGAAGTTGCAAGAGATTTGTATGATCTTAATTTAAACCGTGTCATTTTAGATATTAATACCATTCATATAACAGGCAATGGAGATTTGAATAATCTTAATTTAAACAATGTCATTCTGAGATATCAATACCATTCATGTATGTGGTGGGATCATCTCTTTGCATGACTGTACAGACTGTTGAGCATTAATTTCTGGAAATATCCAAGTGAATTTTTGTTGCTTATAAAAATGGAGGATCTGTGCCTCTAGGACAGACTCAGCATCTTATTTCACTGCCACTTGGAGAGAGCATTCATGGCATGCAGTTGGCATACGCTGCCATCCCACATGCATCTTCATCAGAGTACGTTATTAGCATTGACTACTACTAGATTGTTTCCAAAGGTTTTATTATAGTTAACCCACAGAGTTTGGAATGAATCTACCAAATATATTAGGTAAAATAATCACAGTATCTTATTAACCTGATGCATTTTATCCTAAGGGCTTTCCAAACGGATTTTCGGCCATTTGGTGTAGCAGTTGAAGGAACACTGTGTTATTAAGTGTTTGCAAAATTAACCCCCATAAAGTTTTTACTGTGAAATAGTGGGCAGTATCTACTGCCTGCTGTGAGTAGGAAGACATTTTGCTGAGAGTGTTTGGGGAAGAAGCTGCTAAAGTGGCACATTTTGGCTTTTCCATGAGGGAAGGCTGCCTTGAGAGGTGGGAGCTTTTCCCCTTTAGCAGCACAGACCCATAAACACTTGAGCTGAGCTTTCTGCATAGCCCTACATTTACTGTAATGTCAAGGAAACCACAATCCGGCAAATAGTACACGTCCTCAGCCTTTTTCGAAGAGAGTTCAGCTGAAGAAGATTGCATTTCATGGCTTTTTGATTTAGCATATTATTGGAGGGGCTGAAGAAAATTAAGTCAATTTTGTTGCTGGCTGTGTCTTATCTGATTCATCTGATGCTGCAACCTGGCTTTATCTGCTTTTAGTAAATACTCCTTTGAAATCGCTGCTTGCCCATGTAGCAGTAATAAGGATTATGTAATAACTGGCTTTGGATGGCTCTTTCCAGGCTGAGCTAGATTTTCCCAAAGAATGAGCCTGTAATTGGAAATGTGTGTGTGTATCGCACTTAGCTTTTTCTTTTTAATTTTAATTATTAAAACACAAGTGTAGAAAAACACATTTAGCTTGAGAATAACTTGCTAGGTTGCATTTTAGCAGAGAAGCAGAAAGAAGGAAAGGTTTTTTCTCTACTTTTAAAATAGATAGAAACACGAAATTTCCCAATACATGGAGGAGGCTTAATACAGTCTGTACAAAGGAGGATAACTTAAAAGTCTGAGTTATTTCTCATCTAAAGAAACAGAAGGAAATAAAAGAACATCATGAAGCAGCAAGGTTGGGCCTGGAATGTTATTTTCCTGCATGTTCCTTTTTTTGCTTTCTGACATGTTTTTTGGTAACTTTACTTGACCTGCCACATTCAGTTCAACACTTCCTGTCAAGCTGGTTCTTGTATAACAAGGAATCCTTTTGTCCTAGGAGTTAAGTTGGCATTTCAATGCCTAGAGAGCGAGATGATTTAGGAGTGATTTGCTCCCATATTGTGAGGAAAGAAGTTAACATTTTTTATCTTGGTGTCCATGCAGGTTTAGTTTAATCTGAAGGTATCTCATCATGGGTTATTCACAAATAAGAGTAGCTAAATTTTAAGACTGCAGTTGTGTACATTCATGAAAGTGTCAGTCCAGCACAGAGCCCTGCAGGAAGCTAAAAGGAGGTCATTCAGTGCCGTTGCCTTCTCTTAATTTCGACTCAAATTCACTAAGCTCGTCAGCTCTGGCACCATTTCATGGCTACTGAGCGCCTTCCAGAAGACCCATGGGGACTGCAAAATCTCTTGCAAGCAAAACCAGCATTTTAGCAGTGAAAATGTGCCAGCCCTGTTCTGCTTGTAGTGTACTTTTTTGATAATGCTTAGCTGTATTTGGCTGCACATTGTTGTGTGTTTGCTTGTTTTCAAAATCTTAATTGCTGAAACCTATTTAGGGTAAAATCCCAGTTCCTTTGAAGTGGATAAAAGCCTGCTGAATTTCACTGGGGTGGAAGTGTGTTCCTCACATTTAAGATGGTTTCAAAGCCATACTGTCAACTCTTTCTACCCCTGTATATGCCATTCACTTGAGAGTTGGACTTGGTGATCCTTGTGGATCCCTTTCAACTCAGAATATTCTGTAATTCTGCAATAGGTGATTCTGTAATTCTATATAATGTATTCTACTGAATATGTTTATTTTTAATTAAAATTTCCTGATTTTAGACTATTCTTTTAAGTTGTACAAAATAGCACACTGCATTGTAATGAATAACTTGTATTATGCAAAGTCTTTACTACTAATAGTTAATTTGCTGTAGCTGAAAAAAAGGTGCTCTGTTTTCTGAGTGCAAGGTTTGTAAGAGTTTTGGGAGGCAGAAGCAATGCTTGGGAGGCTGTGGCTGTAAATTTTCTTTCATTCCCTGACCAGAGTGTGGGATGTTCTTGAATTCCCAGCAGTGGCTGCTGCTGCAGAAGACCCTGTGTCATTGCCCAGCTGAGACATTGACCTTGTCCCACCCATCGGACTGAGGCTCCAAGGATTTGAAAAACACTTATATCTTAGTGCTGCTTGTAGCAATTCTTGCAGTTTAAAAACCTAGTCTTTGATTACTATTAAAAATAGCCTGAGTAGCAGCATGAGGTACTCCTCAGGAGGGAAGATATTGAGATTTCTTGTAGAGCTTATGTAAAGGACTGGGAAGTGTGAATCCTCTGACCTTAATACTAAGGCGAAGTGCTCGTGGTGAGCCTTTGTTTAAAAAGTGCTCAAATAATCAAGGGGATGATGAGCCTCAAAGAAACATTGGCCCTTTCCCCATAATTTATATTTTCAGATGCTAAAACTAGTTGTTGAGCAAATGCAAGGTGTCTATTTTAAGCCCCTGCATGTCAATATCTGACTACAGATGGCTCTGTGAATCATAGTTAGAAGAAGGGAAATGTTAGACACTAAGATATTGTTGCTAAGAGATTTTAGTACACAGTATGCTAACATGTGCTGGCAAATTTGGGAACAGTAGCAGCAGCATGCTCTGGGAGAAAAAAATTTCAGTGGGGAAGAAACTATCTTCAAAGGACTATTTAAAGGATAGTAACATTATTGTGCTTTGTTGTATCGAGAACTGATGAAGATGAAATTGTCTTTCAAGCAGATAATGTACAGAAAACATCCAAAAGGTAAAGCTAATCCTGCTATCCAATGAAATAGAGAGTGGAGATTGGAAAGAAAAAAGAAAAAAATTACTTTGGGGTTTAAATTAATCAAGTTGCAAGATTAAAGGTGACGGTTGCTGGTATTTTGCCATCTACTGGACATCAGATATATTAACATACACAGTTCCTTTCAAAATGCATAATATTGAGCTTGTGTTACATTATATAATTAAAAGTGTTAGAGTTCTGTTCAGGAAAGAAGATGTAGGAAAATGCTGAGTATGATTTTTTACTTATACTTTCATAACATTACTATAGAGTAATTTAGGAAAATTGTTAGCATTTTATTGTCCTGGTGGAGAATGTGGGTTACTTCTGCAATTAATATAATTTTTTTTCTGGATATTATTTTAAAAAAGAAATTAAAATTGACTGCTTTTTTTTTAATTCTATCTTATATTATTTCAGTGAGTTTTACTGAAACTTGAGAATGTTACACCTGAAATAAAGCTTCAAGTGGGTAAAATTTAATTAATTAATTAATTAATTAATTTTATAAAACAAAACCTTTCGGTTCCGATATATTTTCAGCAAAAACATTATTAGCTTACTAGATACAAAATATTTCCCAACTATAAACTTCTCAAAATAGTGATTTGTTTCTGACGTTTTTCTAGTTAGATGTATCACTCCTCAACTTCAAAACTGATTGTTTTTTAATGAAGTTTGGGAGCGTAAATGTAAATGTGTGTCTCCATAAGGTCAGCATATGTATCTTCTTGAGGTCATGTTTCATGTCATCCATACTGTAAGTATTCAGGAGCACTGTGAGATAAAGGGAGGGAATTAGTGATATTAATAGTGTATTAATCAAGCATTTTGGTTTTCTTTTTTAATGAGGTGAACCAAGAAACTCAAAGTCAAAAATCCACTGTAATCAATACAACTACAAAACTGTGGGATGATATTTTGCCCTTTGATTTTGCAAAGTAAAACAGAGAATTCATGATTATTCAGCATTTCTGTTTTAGATTACAAGGCTGTTGTAATTGTATAGGATTTCCCAGCTGGTTCAGGAAGAGACCCATTTCGAATTCTTAACCTCTTCTCTAATGGAAAATACCTGAAATTTATGTAGTGATTTGAGCTCAGAACAATGTTTGCCAAAATGTCACATTTTGCTAAGGCATTACAAAGGAAATTTCCTAAGGAAACTGAGGTCCAGATATGTTCTAGTATTTTTTGAATAAATAAACATACTTTCATGTAGGAGCTCTCTGAAATTGCGTAAGGAACCAACAGTGTTTGATCAATACATTTTTCTCCCACATCTATGGAAAAGAAATTTGGAACACAGATTGCTTCTTGCTTTTCCAAACTGCACTCCATCTGTACCATTGAAGAGAGCTATAAAATCTGCATGCTGCTTCTATATGAGAGCAACTAATGCACATACATTTAAGATTTTTTTTTTTTTTGGGAGTCTGCAGAGCACGTTGGGTGGTTTTGTGTCACTATTTATCAGGGATGGAACCTCCCAGCACTTTGTGCTGTATGGTCAGGCTTTTTGGGAACAACCTAATTTTAACTTTCTCATGTCCTTGTGGATGAGTGGTACAATGTGACAAAATTCAAAGTGCTTACAGACTCCAAATAGTCTTTACATCTTCATTTTATTAGGAAGAGCTTTGCTTTCAAGAGGACGCAGTAGAAAAGAAATAAGCTGGACTGTGTTGCCTTTTCGTTGCCCCACAGAAAACACCATTAGATTTTCATATCAAATTACCCAGCTCCAAAGGTTGTGGTTATAATGCAATGGTTTAGGGATTGCCTTGGTATTGGATTATCACCTCTTGATACTGATATTGCAGCTATCGCAGGAATTGTTGATAGGATTTTTGTCTGGAAACTTATGCTTATTAAAAATTATAACACTTTGTATATTTTTAATATTAAAAATCCACATCCTAATTACGATACATGGAGGAGCCTTTCTGGATGTCTTTTAATTAAGGAAGTGATCCCAACCATTCCTTCTAAATTCCCTTGTGTTAATTCCTCACGTGTCTCTGCTGATAGTGAACCCTATTGCATAATGGCTGTGGCTGCTGGAGTGATGTTTCTTCACTGTTATAATGACATAGTCCTCGGTAGAACAAGAAGTAATTTATGATTTTAGAAGTCTGTGGTTTAAGTGGAAAGTGATTTCTGGAGAGTCTTATGGTTACAGTCTTGTTCGTGGGGTTGTATCACTTATTTCTTGCAGTTCCCACTGAAGATGGGAACATATATTGTGGATTTACCTCAGAGTATCCTGTCTGTCACAGAATCGACCAGGTTGGAAAAGACCTCTGAGATCATCAAGTCCAACTCTTAACCCAACCCCGCCGTGGTTCCCAGACCATGGCACTGATGCCACATCCAGTCTCATTTTAAAAACCTCCAGGGATGGTGAATCTACCACCTCCCTGGACAACCCATTCCAATGTTTCATTATTCTCACTGTAAAAAATTTTTCCTAATATCCAACCTAAACCTCCCCTGGCACAGCTTAAGGCCATGCCCTCTTGTCCTATTGCTGGTTCCTGGGAGAAGAGACCAACCCCTACCTGGCTCCCCCCTCCTGTCAGGGAGCTGTAGAGAGTGAGGAGGTCTCCCCTGAGCCTCCTCTTCTCCAGGCTGAACAGCCCCAGTTCCCTCAGCCTCTCCTCACAGCACTTGTGCTCCAGTCCCTTCCCCAGCCTCGTTGCTCTCCTCTGGACCTGCTCCAGCCCCTCAATGTCCTTCCTGAACTGAGGGTCCCAGAACTGGACACAGCACTCCAGGGGTGGCCTCACCAGCGCTGAGTCCAGGGGAAGAATCACCTCCCTGGTCCTGCTGCCACACTGTTCCTGATCCAGGCCAGGATCCATTGGCCTTCTTGGCCACCTGGGCACACTGCTGGCTCCTGTTCAGCTTCCTGTCCATCTGCATTTCCACTGGCTGAAGTCACATTTTGTCCTGGGATGGAGTTATTTCCTTTAATGTACAGCATCATACCTGAACTCGTTGCCATTTCAAGCTCTTGAAAAACAATCATTTAATAAACACTCCTGCGTAGCAGAGACAAGGGAAGGGTGAACACATCAGTCCTGAAGGAAAGAATAATAAAATGCAATTTTCTCAGAAAGGGAAATTGTTTGGAAGAGAAGAGGGAGAAAAAGCAGTTGGAGAGTGCTGATTTATGTGCTTACTGAAAAATGCAGCTACAGCCGTGCAGCCCAAACAGCTCCCTCCACTCCCCACTTGGGCAAAAGATTTCAGAGCTTTGGGTCTCTCCTGGTTTAAGATTTAAGCATGTGCTGCAGCCTGGATTGAGTGAAACATAAATGAACTAAGGGATACTCTCCACAGTCCCATGTATAAAGTTTGTCAAAGTTCATTACCTGGATTTAGGAGGGGGCAACTTCAAATCCTGTCTTTTTTGCTGTTGTTTCTCCTTAGGTGGAGCAGTTTGTTCCAAAGAGTGATAATGTAATTTAGTCTTGGGTTTTGCCTTTCAGGGACTAACCCATAAAGCTCTAAAATTGTAGTTGTTAACAGGCTACAAAGATCATGCTCTAATTTAATATAATCTCTACCTGTGACACGTTTCAAGGGGAGGAAAAAATCAATTGTGAAAGGTTAGTGCCAGGTAAAGTGTATATATAATTTCTGGTTTCCCGAAAGGAATAAAACCCTGCGTTAATTTTGATCAAAAAAATTGTAAATACTTGAATGTAAGTAAATTGATATCTTGACAACTGCATTTACGAGGCTCAGTCGGTGAGTCAGTGCTACTTATCTCTGATCCAGAGTCTGAAAACATCATGAAACTCTGTCACGCTGAGACCTGTAATGGGACATCTGGCCGGTTTCACTGTTTACACACAAAGTAGTTTTATTTGCCATTATTTAAACTAAATGTCTTTGGGGAATAAGATTCAGGAGAGCAGAACTAACCAGATGCCTCAGGTGTTTAATTTCTGAATTGACTTTTGAAAGCCAGCTTAAACAGTGCCTGTATCCAGAGGGAATGTGAATATCAGAAAACCAGGGTTGAGAATAATGTTATGCCAGGAGAAAGAGACCCCTTCTTCAGGTGCCTCACCAGTTTTGGGGGTGTCATTCCCTGTCCAGTGCTCTATGCTGGACTAGCAATCCTGAGATGCTTCTGTGTCCTGCCTGCTCCCCTCAGTCTCAGCCTTGCAGATGCTTCATTCATTCAAGTTTGTACTCGGCTGAGCTGTCCCTTAGTTACCACCCGTAGCAACTCACCAAGTGTCAATTAAACTCCTTCCCTTCTTCCCTTAAATTGGCAGCAGAGCATCTGGCGCTGCCTGGCGTGACAGAGAGTGAGGCACTGCAACCAGTTGCATCGTTTGAAGGAAACATCTGTCTGTGAGACATTGAGTGAGACGCTGGGGGACTGTGACAAGCTTGGCTTGTGCCAAGGCAGAGCACATATCTGTGTGAACACAAAGTTTGCAGTCATGCTCTGTGTTACACACCCTGACAGTGACATCCAGCTCCTGTCTCCGCTCCAGTGCCTTGCCCAGTGAGTTGTTAACCCCGTGGCTTTGTGCTTCACAGCCCTCAGTGTGTCTCAGCTGTGATTTGGTTCAGTGATTCCATCATTTTTTGTCACAGCGGCACTATGAAGACAGAGTATTGTGGAAATACGAGGTGATGCCACTGTCCAGCTGCATGTTTTTACCCTATTTTCTTTTTATTTTATATGAGTTACCTCCTACTAAGATCCATCTTCCTGCCTTAGCTTTACTTTTACCTCCTACTAAGATTCATCTTCCTGCTTAGCTTTACTTTCTGCTCACTTCCCTGTTGTAGGTAGAGGTACTTTCCCAGGTCAGTCGTGTATGTTATCAAAGGTAATTTGATAATAATTAGGTGCCCATGTTAACAGCCTTAGTGAGGTCAATTAAACTTGGGAGGGAGCTGATAAATGATTCACTTTGGTTACTGTCATTCACACAAAATTGCCTCTAATGATGATAAAAAACCCCCACCACCCCAAGATAATTTCTGCTCTCTGTATTGTACAGGAGGATATGGCAGAGATCCCAATCAAATGTCTGCAGCAGAGAAAGCTCCTAGTTTGGGTTTAAAAGCACTTGCTTGAACTACTTAGTCAGGCTTTTCTGCTGGGCTTTGATTGACACCGTGCTGGGACGCTGCAGGTGAAGTCTTTCTGATTCTGGAGCTGATGCAAAGTACAGACACCCCTTAAAAACAGGGCAAAAAAAGCAGCAGGTTTCAGTGGAAGTTGCATGTGAGTGATTTTTTGATTTTTTTATAAGATGCATAAACAGGTTGTATCAGATTTGCAGAATAACGTGACAAAGGACATGCAGGTTTTTGATGTAAGATATGTGTCAAAAGGATGAAATGAAAGGACATTTGCTGCAGGAATGAAAAGATCTGAATTATGGCAAGACTGCTGTATATGCAGTTTTTAAAAAGCTGCAGTTTTTGAAGCTTCAGCATAACAGAGTCTGTGGATAGCCTCTAGTTGTAAAGTGCTACCTCCAGCCTTTCATGGTGATATTTCATGTCCATAAACACCCATGTGATGCATTTTGATGACTGGAATCCAGTTCCTACTGGAATTGGAAACAAACTTTCACTGTAGTTTTGCTGCCTGTGCTACTTTTTCACTGCCAAGAGGAGATGTCTTGTGATCAAAAGAAACCTCAAACAAAACCTTCTTTCCTGCCATAACCTCTCAGTTTTAAATCTAGCACTTGTCTGCAGAACATCCTGAAAAGCAAAATATGGCTATTGAAAACCATGTAAATTCTGAAACGTGGAGAGAATCAAACTCCAGTATTTTCTGCCAAGATTCTACATTACTACTTTTTTCTAAAGTACAAAGAAATTTAGTGCAAATATAGAACTTCAGTTAGTCTCTGATTTAATTTTCATCTTGATCAAGGGGAGAATTTACACCACCTTAATTTGGTTCAAGCCCTGGATCTTGTGAAGGCCTTTCACTTGTCCCAATGCATTCATGCCCATATTTTTATTTGAACACACTATAGCTTTGGATACATTTAAGATACGTTTGCATGGAAAAGGGACTGTGGTTGCTGTGCTTTGTAGTTTGCAACTGTACAAATTGAATGAATGTAATTTTGTGTCTTTCCGATTTTTCTCTGACTTCACTTTCTCCCACACACTTTACCCATCAAATTCAGGCGAAGTACATTGATGTCATGCCAAGGAATATTTCTACATTTTAGCTTTTTTTTGCTTTCTTTAGATCTTGACATATTTTTCCTTCATTTTGCTGCTCGGATTTTACATACTGTTTTTAGCCAATTGAAGTGAATCAAATTGAGGAAAAATGGTTCCTTGCTGAATCCAGTGCTTGATTCAGAAGCAAGCACAGGAACAATTCCCTGTCAAGCTGTCTCTTAACTATCTGGAAATTTCTTTTTTTTTTTTTTTTCCTCCACAAGTAATAAAATGTGTTTATCACTTGAAGAGCATGTTTATACTTGAGGTTTAAAATCTGCTCTGTATCAAAAACTCTTTCATTTGGGTAGCATAGCTGCTGTCTCACAAGCTGCCTGTCACTGCTGAATTCCTCGTTGGAATTTTATGTGCTAATTAGGGGTAATGTCGAGGAGAGGTATTACAGTTTGCTTATAATGCAGAAAAAACCTCAGGTCTACACATAAATGTTGCTTTTATGAACTTGAACCAAGCCAGGTTGCAGAATGTGGAGGTAAAGACAGAGCATTTGTACAGCTCTGCTTTTGCTTTCCTAGTGCTGTTTGCCAGGGAGAATCATAAGTTACACTTTAGGGCTGTACAGAGGAGACTGGGGACCAGAATATGGTATGTTAACCATGCTGAGAAGCAGTTTCTTCCTGGAGTAGTTCCTGGAATGAAGGTTGGCTTAGAAGTGGTTAAAACAGTAATTTTCAGATGTTGAGGTAGGAGTGCACCAACTTGCCGGTCTCTGACCTCCCTGATCACGGAGTCATACAATCACAGAATGGTTTGGGTTGGAAGGGACTTTAAAGACCATCCAGTTCCAACCCCCTGCCATGGGCAGGGACACCTTCCACTAGACCAAGTTTCTCCAAGCCCCGTCCAACCTGGCTTTGGAAACTTCCAAGGATGGGGTGCAGCCACAACTTGTCAGGGCAATAATCTGATCTCTGCAGATATCATGATATGCATGAGTCTTGTGACATATCTGAGAAGAAACGCAGTCTAAAAGTTGTAGCAGGATTAAGTTGAACCAGTGTTATTGATTTATTCTAATGCATTTTCCTCCCAGGAATCCATCAACATTTGAGGTAACACAACTGAGAAGTGCACAAAGCGAAGTATTTAATTACTGTTAATATTGCATTGAAAAAATAATTACATTATTTTCACTAGTAAGTATGGTGATATTATATGTGTGTTAATTATTTAAAGGACAAAAATCATTATACTGCACAAGCCATGGTCATAGCTGCTGAGGATTATTGTAGAACAGAAATGTAAGTGTATTGAGTATAATTTCTAGGTGACAGACAAATGTGGAATGGAATTTTTGCCATGAAATAGATACACTTGGAATGAAAAGAAAACAAAATTACTATATTTACCCGTTGCATTAGATAGAAATTTTCGATGGAACAAGAAACAAATTGCCAAAAAAAAATGTAACCTGAAAAACATTAAAAAGAAATTGGAAGAAGATCTGGATTCAGGGTCTGACCATGATAAATGGTGTGTTCAGTTGTTTGTTTTAAACTTCGTGTGGTAATCTAAAAAAGTTATTCTGAAACTGTATTATACTTGTATACAAGTCTTTCTTGTACTTTAACTAGCCAGTAGACTTTATAACCCAAACTTAATCAGTCTGTCCCTCTTTACACCAATTGTTACTTGCTTAGTCCAAAATTAAAATCAGAGATTACATCACTGTGTTCGAAACCGTTTGTTTTAATCTGGGTCCTTCTGCAAGGATTTCCAGGGATGCAGAAAAAAAGGATTCATGGTAATCCTATGCAGTTTGATTTAGAAGTAGTTCAGTGAATTCTTTTTTTCTAAGGCAGCACACCCATGCAAACAATAATCATAATCCTGTGTTTCAATGGGACTTCTTCTGGTTGTGGTAGGATACATGGAAAGTTCACTCTGAGCCCTGCAGAGAGTATGAGATTCACTAAAGGCAGAACGAGACATACTGTAAATAATCTGGTGCTGAATGAGAAATTGTCTTAGTTTAACAAGATTAGAACTTAGAAATTAAGAAACTTCACGTGGAAGTGTGGAAAAGGAAAAGAACAGCTTTTTATTAACAAAATCTGCATAAACAACAAATGGCGCAATCAAAAACTTTCAGAAGAAACAAAAGTCCCAATTCCCCAGGTGGGGGGGGGAGAAACCTGCGGCAACCTGGGGAGTGGGGAGGGAAGGCAGGACTGTCCCGGCAGTTCAACAGCTGCTCGCAGCCACGAGTGCCCACAGCAGCCAGCAGCCGATGGCTTCACAGCCAGCAATGGAAGAGTCCTTTTTCCCACAGGCAGTCCCAAGGGCAGAATACCTTGCTCTGAGATGGGTCGGTCTCTCTCTCTCTGTCATTCTCTGCAAGGTGTCCCGTGGCGAAAAAAACCACTTCCTCTTAGGAAAAGAAAAGGAGGCGGCCGAAACCGGGCCCCTCTTTCCCCCCGCCCCACTCTGTCTGGTCGGCCAACCAAACCAAAAACCTCCCAACAAAAGACTCTCCAGCCGTGTCCCCAACAACTGCGCTCCCAGGGAACCTCCCACTTCTCCCACTCTCGTGTTGCCCAGCGCATGCAGCTCTGCTCCATCACACACCCCCTCTCTGACTCCCCCCATCCCGGAAGAAACAGTGGGAAGCAGGAAAAAAATGGGACACTAGGGAAGAAATTCCAACATCTCTTTTCAAACCTATGACATCATCTACCCCTGAATTTTTTCCATACTAACATGCTATATCGGATTCAAACTTTCCAACCATATACATACATACATTACCCCAACTGTATACATATTACAGGTATTTACATACAAATATAAGCACAGTGTTGTGGGAAATTCACCCAAAAATGAGGTCTCCTTGAGGTATACACCATGTTTCTCCATCTTCCTGCATCACCCACCACGTGCTACCTGATCCTGGAGCAAAAACAATGCCATGAATGGGTTTGCCTTTGCTTGAGGCAGGATTAATCCAAACTGTTTTACCTACATACCTCTCAAGTGAATTACTGGGACTTTGTCTCCATCTGCAGTGTGAAGGGACTCTGATTGGGCAGGGCTGGCTCAATTGGCGGAGGCTCTGGTGTTGACTAACCATGTAGCCTTTGCTAGGTGCTGATCCCAGTGCTTGAAAGTCCCTCCACCCAACACCTTTAGGGTGGTTTTCAACAGTCCATTACACCGTTCAACCTTCCCCATGGCTGCTGCAGGGTATGGGATGTGACACACCCACTCAATGCCATGCTCCTTCACCCAGGTGGTAACTAAGCTGGGTCAGATAATGGGTCCCATTATCTGACTCAATTCACTCTGGGGCGCCTCAGGACTTGCTTTTCAAGGCCCAGGATGGTATTTCTGGCAGTGGCGTGGGGCACCGGATGCGTCTCCAGCCATCCAGTGATGGCTTCCACCATGGGGAGCACATAGCGCTTACCTTGGTGGGTTGGTTGGCAGTGTGATGTAATCAACCTGCCAGGCCTCCCCATATCTATACTTACTCCAACATCCACCATACCATAGGGGCTTCAGTCTCTTAGCCTGTTTAATGGCAGCACAGGTCTCACAATCACGGATAATCTGGGAAATAGTGTCCATGGTTAAGTCCACCCCTCGGTCTCATGCCCATCTCTGGGTGGCATCTCTGCCCTGATGGCCTGAGGCATCATGGGCCCATTGCGTTAGGAACAACTGTCCTTTATGCTGCTAGTCCAGATCCACCTGTGACACCTTGACTTGTGCAGCTCGGTCTGCCTGTTCATTGTTGCGATGTTCCTCATTGACTCGATTTTTGGGCATGTGGGCATCTACATGGCGGACTCTCACAATCAGCTTCTCTATCTGGGTAGCAATGTCTTGCCACATATCAGCGGCCCAGATGGGTTTCTCTCTTTGTTTCCAATTGGCCTTCTTCCAACCACCCCCACAGAGCATTGGCCACCATCCACGAGCCAGTGCAGAGGTAAAGCTTTGGCCACTTGTCTCGTTCAGCAATGTCCAATGCCAATTGGACAGCTTTGAGCTCTGCGAATTGGCTCGATTCCCCTTCTCCTTCAGTAGCTTCTGCAACTTGTCGTGTGGGGCTCCATACAGCTGCTTTCCATTTATGTTTTATCCCTACAGTGCAACAGGAACCATCAGTATGAAGGGCATAGCTCATGTTTCTTCTTCTGGTAGTTGATTGTATGCTGGGGCTTCCTCAGCCTGTACCTCCTGCTCTTCTTCTTCATCTGCTAGACCAAAATTCTCACCTTCTGGCCAGTTTGTGATGACTTCTAGGATCCCAGGGTGATTCGGATTTCCAATATGGGCTCGCTGCGTGATCAGAGCGATCCACTTACTCCATGTAGCATCAGTGGCATGATGTGTAGAGGGCACCTTTCCCTTGAACATCCAGCTCAGCACCAGTAATCGAGGTGCCAGGAGGAGCTGTTCTTCTGTGCCAGTCACCTCCAAGGCAGCTTATACTCCTTCATAAGCTGCTAGGATCTCCTTCTCTGTTGGGGTGTAGTTGGCTTCAGGTCCTCTGTAGCTTTGGCTCCAGAATCCAAGTGGGCAGCCTTGGGTCTCGCCAGGCACCTTTTGCCAGAGGCTCCAGGAAAGACCTTTATCCCCAGCTGCAGAATAGAGTACATTCTTCACATCTGGTCCTGTCCTGACTGGCCTAAGGGCTACAGCATGGGCAACCTCCTGCTTGATCTGTTCGGATGCTTGCTGCTGTTCAGGGCCCCAGTGGAAATCATTCTTCTTGCGGGTTACCAGATAGAGAGGACTTACGATTTGACTTACTCCGGGATATGCATCCTCCAGAAACCTATGGTACCCAGACAAGCTTGTGTTTCCTTCTTACTGGTCAGTGGGGCCATTGCTGTGATCTTATCAATGACTTCTGTCGGGATCTGACGACATCCGTCTTGCCACTTCACCCCCAGGAACTGGACCTCTCAGGCTGGTCCCTTGACCTTACTCTTTTTGATGGCAAAACCCAGGAGAATCTGGATGATTTTCTTTCCTTTCTCAGAAACCTCCCCTGCTCTGTCCCCCATACGATGATGTCGTCAATGTACTGCAGGTGTTCTGGAGTTCCACCCTTCTCTAATGCAGCCTGGATCAGACCGTGGCAGATGGTGGGACTGTGTTTCCACCCCTGGGGCAGTCAGTTCCAGGTGTACTGCAGCCCCTCCAGGTGAAAGCAAACTGTGGCCTACACTCTGCTGCTAATTTGCAATGTCACTAGTGGCGTACCACCTCGCTGCCTTGGAGTCCAGCTCCTACTGGAGCTCCAACATGTCTGGCACGGTGGCACTCAGCAGTGGGGTAACTTCATTCACGATAGTCCACAGTCAATCTCCATTCTCCATCAGACTTACGCACAGGCCAGATGGGGCTGTTGAAGGGTGAGTGGGTCTTGCTGACCATCCCTTGGCTCTCCAGCTCACGGATCATCTTATGGATGGGGATCACAGAGTCTCGGTTCGTTCGGTACTGCCGACGATGCACTATTGTGGTGGCAATTGGCACTTGCTGTTCCTTGACCTTCCACAGTCCCACAGCAGAAGGGTTCTCTGAGAGGCTTGGTAATGAATTCACCTGCTAAGCCACCTCTGTCTCTACAGCAGCTATTCCAAAAACCCATCTATGTCCCTTGGGGTCTTTGAAATATCTGTTCCTGAGGTAGTCAATGCCCAGGATACATGGGGCATCTGGACCAGTCACAATGGGGTGTTTCTGCCAGTCCTTCCCGGTCAAGCTCACCTCAGCTTCCAACATGGTCAACTCCTGAGACCCTCCTGTCACCCCAGAAATGGAAATAGTCTCTGGTCCCACATGTCCTGAGGGCATTAACATACACTGAGCACCAGTATCAACCAAAACCTGGTATTCCTGTGAGTCTGACGTGCCAGGCCATCTGATCCACACAGTCCAATAGACACGGTTCTCCTGTGCCTCTGCCTGGCTAGAGGCAGGACCCCTCTAACACTGGTCTTGGTTGGGACCATCACAGCTCTTTCCCTGTGAATACATTTGGGAGGAACCTTCTAGCAGGTCAGATCCTTGTCCATGAGATACCGGCACTGCACTTACTCTCATGGGCTTCCCCTTTTCTCTCTCCTTCAGCTCTTGTCCTCGGGCTGCTAGGGCACGGGTAGGTTTCCTGTCCCACTGTCTCATGTCTTCTCCATGATGGATTAGGAAGTACCACAGCTTGGTTCGTGGGGTCTGTCCGCTCTCTCTAACTGGGGAACACCTGGCTCCGACTTCAGAGGCTCTGGTTTGCGCTGGTGCCACGTGGAAGCTGTTTTCCTTCATCTCCTCTCTAAGTTTCTTCTGTTCATCCTGTACTTCTGTAGTCAGTGCCTTGAAACTCTTAACCATTGTCTCTATAGTGAAGATATGGGCCTGTAGCGGGGTGTGGACCATGCTGTCGTACATCCTGAGTTTATTCGTTACAGAGCCCACTGCCTTTCCATTTCCTCCAAAGTGCAATGATGCCAAGAAATTGGTGTATACAGGTAACCGTACCTGTGAAAGGCTCCACCACATCTGTGATATACACCTGGTGTCATCGGGGTTGTGACTGGGTTGCCCATCCTTGTCAAAAAGTGTCTCTAACAGTGCCATTTCTCTCAAGGCATTGGATACCTTCCTCCATGTTCTTCCAGGCTGTCTCATAATGGTGCTGCTGCAGGAAGCCTCTGTAAACAAACTTCTGTCTCACACCTGTTAGAAGTCACTCCCAGAGAGAAAGGGGCTTTGACTCCCTCACGAATGCTTGCTCGATACCCACATCCTGGGCCAGGGATCCCAAATACCTTGCTTCGTTGCTATCAAGTGACAAACCCTCACCCATAAGGTTCCACAATCAGCCAGGTCAAAATGGGCTTGTCTTGGCATCAAGTAACATCATTCCACATATTGCGGAGCTGGTCATATGACAGGGATTTGGGAAGGATCTCAGGCTCTGGGTCTTCCACTGGCTGTGAAGGCCCTGATTCCCCGTCCTCATTAACTGGGCGTATTGACTTGGCTTTATACTTCTTCCTCTGCACTGGGGTCACTTCTGCTGGCTGCGACTTCCCTTCTGGGTCTCCCCCCTCTGAAATGTGTCAGTCTCTCTCTCTCTCTCTCTCTCTCTCTCTCATTCTCCGCAAGGTGTCCCATGGGAAAAAAAACTTCCTCTCAGGAAAAAAGAAAAGGCGGTGGCCGAAACCAGGCCCCCCCACCCCACTCTGTCTGGTCGGCCAACCAAACCAAAAACCTCCCAACAAAAGACTCTCCAGCCGTGCCCCCAACAACTGCGCTCCCAGGGAACCTCCCCCTTCCCCCACTCCTGCGCTGCCCAGTGTGTGCGGCTCCACTCTATCACCCACCCCCTCCCTGACTCCCCCCATCCCAGAAGAAACAGATGGGGGGTGGGAAGCAGGAAAAAAATGGGACACTAGGGAAAAAATTCCAGCATCTCTTTTCAAACCTATGACAGAAGTGCATATATTTTCTATCTGTGTAATTCTTTGATTTTTAGGTGAAGTGGCTGTAATGGTCGTGACTCCTGATTGAAGCCTGCTCTGAGCCTATAATTTAAAGCAAGTTCGAAAAATCTTATCGGCATAATAGTTAAGGTTTTCTTCCTGTAGCTTGTTGCTTATGTGTAAAGTCTCCATTTTTCAAGGATTTCCACATTAGTTTGTTTTGATTGCTAGTAAATAAAATTTTGTCCATTCAATTTCCTGTGCTGAGTGCAGAAATAGGATCTAATGCTTGTTACATTAAAAGATATAACATTAACTGTACTTCATAAACCTCCCTAAGACCATTCCAGCATTTAGGTTTTTCTTTGCATGATTCTTCATCCCTGAGATTTGTGGAGAGGCACAAACCAGCAGAAAATCTTCCTTAGTACCAGCTCAGGAATTTCCTTGAGCTTTCATTAATTTCTCATGTCTGACAATACCCCTGTATCCAGGGAAGTCCCAAAGCAGGATTTTTTTAAATATCTTTTTTTTACCTACACCCTGCAGATGCAGAAGCTTCTACGGGAAAGGTCAGCCCAACAAATACCTTGTACATACACCGGGAAAACCCCCCAATAGGGGGACAGTATCTATTAGCTGCAAAATGGAGCCAGAAGAGACAATATTCAGAGTAAAAATAGGAGAAGAAAAAGTGAGGAGACACCAATGGCACAACCAAATCACCCAGTGGAGATGTTTCTCTTTTTAAGTGCACTTAGATGAGAATTCTGAATATATAGTTACACATCTGTGTTCAACAACCAGGAAATAAATGAAAAAGAAAATTGTGATTTTAGAACTTGATTTGTTTTGATTTAAACCCTAAACCCATGCATGACTTTACCAGTTTCTCTCAGTCTTTTTTTTTGTGTCTTACTGGTACCTTGTAGTTCTTGGTCCTTCTTCCCCAGTTGTCTCATTTGCTTTGCATTTTAGCTCCTGTTTTTATTGTTCAGGTAAGTGGTGAGGAAGGAGCAGTTAAAGGGAAATAATATCTTCAGTGTGTCTCTCCAAGCCTGCTCCTGTAGCATTCCCCATACATCCATACAGCTCCAAGAGTTTTGGGGATGCTGTGTTTAATGTTCACTGCTGGGTTTGGCTGCCACAACATGAAAAGCAGCAGCTCTTCCAGGAGCCTCCTGAGCCTCCCCCCATCACAGCAATCCTAGGAAATGGGGAGCTGGGGGACTGGCAGTGCTCTTACAAATAGATTAAGATATAATTTCTCAATTTTGTTGCAGAATAGAAGCAATACAGAGTCACTCTACTTTGTGAAATGAAAATATATTTTCATGATTTTTTTTCTGATACTATAACATGTTTATTTTCCTTCTTAACAAGTGATGGCAATATATTAATTGTACCTATTTTGCAATCCTTTAGGTGGCTATAATAGCTGGAAATTTTGAGCTTGCTGAATATATCAAGAATCACAGGGAAGCTGATATTGGTAAGCAAAATATTAACAGACACTGCAAATAAGCTCCACATGTTTAAGCCAGGGTTTTGCAAAGTTGTTAAATCTGGTTCTATGTGAGATTCTACTACAGGGCTGATGACAAGTATAATTTCAGGGAGGTTTTAAAAGTAACTCTTCTAAAAAAAAATGAAGATGGGGGAAAAAGCTGAAATGTTTTCAAAATGCGCTCTGAAAATGAAAATTTGGTAGGTAATGCGTAAGAATGGTAGATACTTTTTAAGTATAAATCAGTTTGTAACATATTAAATACACATCCACATACCTGGACAAGCCAAATGGGCTGTTTTGACATCACCAAAAATCAGCTTTCAGTAGGAATAATTGGTCAAAAGAAGATTGAGAAAGATGATTCCCTACAATTAAATAAATATGTGGCAGAATCCAACTCTTGATATCCATGAAAACCTTTCCTGTCATGGAGTTTGGTGTATGGCACTGGCTGAAGTGTAATGACAGGCATTAAAGGCCCCTCACTGAAAAACCTTAAGGCTCTTTAAAGATTTTTTATGTAGAGAGATTCACCATTAAAATAAAACCAAGTTTGATAGAAGTGATTCCTAATAGAGTTTCATAAAAATGATTTAAAATGCTTTCATTCAAGTAAATTAAAGTTTCACAGAAACATCCTGAAGTTGAACAAAAAAAGGCATTTCTTTTGAATGAGGAGGGTCTGTGTAGTCTGCTCTGGTTTAACTCTGTGATGCAAATCTGTAACTTGATAGTATTTAAGTTATATGGTGAATTAGGCCAGCTCACATGAAATTTAAGATTAAAAATTGCTCTGGATTAAGGACTGCTTTCCTGGTTGCATATGGTCTACAGGGACATAATTAAAAATTTTATGTGGTAATGTGAATTCTTGTAGCTCTGTGATACTTTCAGCTCATTCAGAAAACTGAGGACACATTGCATCAAAGTAATAATTTCTACATAAATTTCATAGTGAGTTTGAAAGGTTTTTTCCCTGGGATAGTGGGATAGTTTCTTTCCATGTAAGAATTCTTCATCCTTCTGGATTTATTATAATCTGTAAAAAATTAACTAAAACCAAATCAGTTATTCCTAATAGGTTTATTGTTGTTTATATTTGCATATGGCTGATGCTTTTATGACTCTGTGAAGATGTTTAAATGAAAGGAAATAGTTGTTTAGACTCAAATGTTCCCTTAATTTCTGCCCTGTTAGTTCTTGATAGTCTCCAAATTTTCCTGATGCCTTAATTTTTCAACTGAAAAGTAGAAATATTGGTATTTCCATGATTGACCTGCATTTCTTTGCAAGATGGTGGTGGATTGAGCATAACTATTTAAATCAGTAGATTTGTCTTTAAGATTAAATATTAAGTTATTTCCTCCCACCTAATTTAAGTTAGTTGGACATTTCTCCTTTAAGATTTACCACTCTAAAAAAAAAAAAAAAAGTGAAGTCATCAAAATGTCTATTTCTAGAATGTCTTCCAGTTAAAAAAAAAAGTAAATCAAGGAACCAAATCCTAAGCAGAAAACCCGAGAGCTGGTGTGATGATGAATGTGCAGAATGATGTCAGCATTTCATCTTCAACAAGCTGGCTTTAGCTTATCATACTTGTCTGGTTATCCACTATATCCATATGGTTTTGGATGTATTCCAACATAAATCATTTGAGTAATGTACCTCCTTAGAGGCAACAGAGGGGGAAGGAATAGCAAAGAGCTTGAGGAGTATCCTCAAGGAGATAAGGACAGATCAAACTCAAGTCACTTGAGAAACAGTTCATCATTCATCTCAGAAAGTGCATTTTTGGTTAGATACTGAATTTTGATATCCAACCAGTTAATTAAACTTTGTTGTAATTATTTTAGGCTCATTTAATAACTGTAATCACTTTGTATTTTGTAATTATTTTAGACTCATTGAATAATAAGCTACAACTGTGGGACATGCTTTGACATATGTGCAGCTTTTTGCGGGGGGGTCTCTTGTCTGTGGAGGTTTACGGTTGTAGATGATGAGCTGTTCAATCATTTCACAGTCAGCTTGTCAATGATATTCTTGATTATTCCCAATAGCATTCAATGGAATGAGGGCTTGGGGAAAACTCCACATTGCTCTTGATTCATTGGGCAAAATTCCACTTTGCTCTTGGAAAAGTTCTGACATAATCTTTTAACTTTTAGTGATCCTTGTACACAGTAGCTTTAGCCATAGATGTTTTTTTAAATGCAAGCATAATACACAACAAAGTAATAGAAGTGCCAATAATATATTTTTTCAGAAGTAAGCTACCTCCTTACCTGGATGTGTCATCCTAAGGGTGTGACTATTTTATTGGTGGTAGTGATTGGGGGCTGGACTTGACTGAATAGTTTCAAGAACAGGTTTTATCTGGTGACAGAAACAATTTTTTACATTTCTCAAACTGGAGTATTGAAAATATGAGAAACAATATTTGCTTGAAATCTCTTGAGGAGCTACACTCCCCATGTCCATCTGTTTTGACATCTCTTAGATAATTTTGTGGTCCCAAACTGCTGCTGTAGGAAGTCGCTGGTACTTTGATTGCGGAAGGTATTGTGTGGGTGTTTCCTAGTTTGTCAGCAGTCACAAAGCTGCTTTCCAGTAATGTTGCCAAAACTGCAGTTCCAGGGATCTGACAGCAGTGTGATTCCTGGTCCTGTGCCTTGGGGTGAACGAGCTGCTCTGGTCGTAGCAGAGGTTGCATCTCAACCTTCTAGAGGCAGGAGGGTGGCACTGCCTGTGGAAGAGGCTGAATTACATGTCTAAAAGGGAGCTGTTTTTAAATTTTTTTTTGTTTTTTCCCCTCTTTTGCCTGAATCTGTGCCAAACTGTGGTGCTAAGGCTGTCCCTCTTGTTGAAGATGATGGAGAAGCAGTTCAGGTGGAGAATGACCAGGGTATCCTCTAGCAGTAGAAAATCCTAATTTACAGCAGAGCCACTAAATCTTTGTTCTGCAGATCAAATCCCACAGAGATTTTTCTTTTAATTTAATTGTAAACTGAATTAACTTATATTGGACAGATGTGTTCAAATTCTGAAAAATTAGACATATATAAAATAGATTTCTTTGCAAAAATCATAAGAATTCACAGTTCTGTAAAAAGAAAAAAATGGAAAAATATTTCTTTTAGAGCCAAAAAAGATAAAAATAATGACCCATGGAGTAATGTGACATCTGACTGTAAGAGAGGGATGTTTTTCTAAGGTGTGTTTGGTTATTTCACTCAGATCTCACCAGATAAAAGCATCTACTTAGGGCCAATGTGAGAAAACATGTTTAGTCAGAGAGATGAAGGCTGCCTGCTTCCCTTTTGTAGAAGCAAAATGAATTAAGGGTTGTATACAAAACAGAAAACCAGAAGATTTTCAAGTGAAGTTTCTGATTTAGGGGTCAGAGCTGGTGGATTTTCTCTGAGATGTTCAGATGTTCTCCCTCCTTTCCCTCCTCCCTTCCCAGTTGTTGCTTCAGTCTGAAGAAAGCCTCATTCCTTTCACATCTTCATGCTGGGTGGGTGCAGCAATCTGTCTCTGGGATAATTTCACAGAGGAAGCTCATGATGAAATGAGGGACAATCTGTGGAAGGGGGGAACCCAAACCTGGAACCCGAGCCCATGGACTCTTCTCATCAGTCTGATCAGTACAGAAACGTCCAGGCAGGGTTGCACTGAGCAAGTAAATTCCTCTTTGGCTGTAAGCCCTTGTGTCTCCCATCAAACTGGAGCTTTACAGAACCTGCTTCCTCTTAGCCACAGTATCAGCATAAAAATCTGGTAGTTATTCCAACCTGTTAAAAATTTTTGACCTTTCCCTCAGGAAGTTCCAAGCCGTGTGGTCTCCCTCACACATCCTCTCCCTTCTCTGAGCAAGTCACTTCTTTCTCACCGTGCTCCTTTTCCCACCATCTCCGTTGCCAGTCCATCTTCCCATCCCAGGCAGTCTGGGTGACCAGTTTGTTGAAACTGTGGCATGAACAGCATTTGGCACAGATAACCATATTTTTTTTCACTCAGCTGCCATTTTCAGAAACAAACTGAGGAAAAAAAAAACCTTGCAAGGGATTCCTGTGGTTTAGTACAATAAAAACCACCTTGCTATTACTAACAGGAAAGTTTAAGTTAGTCTTATTTCAGACAGGGATGATGCAGTTGTGTAAGACAAACGTAAAAGATAAATGAGTCAAAGGAGGGGGTAAAAGGATACCAGTAAAGAACTAAAAACGAGATCCAGATTTAATTGTGTTCATGTCTTTATGAAGGAATCCCCTTTGTTTTCTCAACAGCTGTTTGAAAGGTGAATGAAAATTGCTATATCACATAAAAAGTAATCCTATTTGAAACAAATTACAATAGTATTTTTCATAAAGCAAGAAAACCTATTACCATAAGGTACTTAGAAGCTTGTTTTACAAGCAGTATGAAATGCTTAGCACAGCTTCTCAGGTTATTTCAATTCATCATCCCCCCCAAATTAGTTTTTTGAGGAATAATAACAACATCAAAGTAGCTTATTTTAATTATTACTTATTTTGGAAGTCTTTGGAACACAGAAGTTTATTGCATCTCAGTGACTATTGTTGCATCGTCCTTTCTGCTCTGAGTAATACATTACAGATACTGATGTGAAGTACAGCAGTTACACATCATTAAAAATAATAATAATAATAATAATAATAATGTTCCTTTTAAACTATTTTTTTAACTAGCTATAGCACACTTATAATTTATTTAACTTTATATGTTCATTTATTGCAAACTAAGAGAAAGTAATGGATTAAAAGATGTGATGAATAGAAAAGTTAATCCCTGATTGTTTTCATCCAGCCTGCAGCTGTCTGTGAGTAAATGAGCACAGCAGATTTAGGAAGCATTTGCTATACAGAATTTACTATGGCTTCTATAGGATGGAGGTACAAAACCCAATCATATATGTAAGAATATTGAAGCTTTCATTAGATACAGATAGGCAGATATTAAGTATGTTGCAAGCTGATAATCCTTTGGCTTGGATAACCTATTTTTAAAGCTCTCTTTTCCTTGGTCCTTTGTGATGAGATGAATTTTCACATGGATTAAATGACATGGGTTGTTCTTCTTCAAGTGAACAAGGTTTGTTTTATATTGTGCATCTTGTCCTTCAGCAGCTCTGGAGCTAAAAGCAATAGGATTCTTTTGTTTTATTTTTTGTTTGTTTTAGAAAAATGAAACACATTGAGCTTGTGTGCGAGTTTTTGGTAGTTGATTAGCAGAGTAACTAATACTTGGATACTGTTGCTAGGCTTCAAGTCAGAGTTCCTGTATTCCTCTATAATTATGCAGAGATATGTGTATGTGATGGTTTGTCTGTGCTTTCACATGGATTTTTTTATATTTATAGTATTGAAAATCTGCTGATATGGTAGGCTGTATGTATATTCCACATAGGGAAATCGCTCTTAAATAAAATATTTTTCAGCTATGAGTAAAATATATTTTTTAATTGGCATTGTGACTGTAAACATCTTAGAAAACATGTATTTTGTCATAGAATAAGCAGAACAGGTATTTCAAAACACAAGGATATGAGGTGGTTTGTGATAGAACTGCTTTTCTAACTCGTGTTCTTTAATTAGATCAGAGTGATTGAGGTCAGCAATCTTGGTTTTTCTGCTGTGAGTGTTGCTATTAAATGCTGGCCAGCCCAATGAATATTCTATTTGTTTACTTATTTATTTTGGGTTGGGGAACTGTTTAGTAATTTTGATTTTCATCAATCAAATGCCTGCAGAATTCTTCTCAGGTTGAGGGAAATCATTTTGAGACAAATAAGAGCAGAAACAAGAAAAGGCAGGAAATCAAAGAAAAAATCTACAAAACTGTCGGCGGCGTTAAACGACTTGTTCTATTTTTATCACGTTACTTAATAGAAGCAAAAGGGACAGAAACGTATTATATTTGTCATTTGTGAATAACATTAACCTGTTTCATGTGCTAGAAAGTATTTAAGGTGAAAAAAAGCATGATTTTAGTGTAATTAGGATGGCAAAAACACTGAGATCTTCATTTCTCACATTTTAAATGCATGTTGTCTGGTAGAGTGTCATAATCTTATGTTCCTTTTGCAGTTCCTTTCAAATATCTCTGCTAAATTAATAATTATTTCTCATGTCCATAGAAAAATACCCCTTTACATTAAAGACGTCTAAGGAAACAGTTACTGATTGGTATGAAATAAATTTGTTGCTATTATTTATCTGTTTTTCTCTGAAGGGTTGCAAGAAATAGAATTTCCTGTGCTCAGTCTTGCTATGTGGTAACAAACAAATTGGAAAACTGAGAATTGTGTGTTAATGTAATTACATACTGAAATGTAGGACAGAGCTTGAAAAACTTACAGTAGTTTCCTTTTTTCCCTTTGATCACAAGTTATTAATTTCTCTGTATGTGTTAGGGCAAAACAGTGCAGTGACTAGTTTTATTTCAAAGTTTAAACTTTATTTTCAGAAGCTGACTGTTCTTGGCCTTCGATGTATTCTGTGTATATAACATGGGACGAGTGCAAATTATGTAGTGGTGTGGTCATTGCCTGATTTCTTAGGTTTACTTGAAATTTTGAGCAGGGAAGTAAGGAGAGAACTGATGCCATATGTCAGTGCTGATATAAATACAGCCCATTTCAGAAAGATTTGGCCTGGTTTTGTAAACCAGTCTGTAGCCTGTCCTTGCCACATGCCAGGTAGGCAACGATTGCCACAGCTACTCCTGTTAAGAGTTTATTTTGCAGCCTGAACCAGAAGAGCCTTGTAATGGAGCCAAAAATAACCTACCAGAGGAATCCCAGACTGCTCTCAGTGCCCTTGAGCTAGTTTTGGTCCCAGGCAAAAAACTCCAGAGTGCAGGTCACACAGGGCTCCCCTGGAGTTGTCTGAGGTGTATGGGAGGGTGGCAGGGAAAGAGTGGAAAGAAAGGGGGGGACTTGCTGCGTGTTTGAGACTTGTCCCAGTCTTTATGTTCAGACCTAAATGGTTGGAAGTGTTTCCAGAGCTCCCAACTCCTGCCTTCCCCAAATCTGCCTTCTAGGTTTCTCCTAGTCAACTGGCTCCTCATCAGGAGAAATGCTTCTCCACACCTTCTAGGCTGGGACCATTGTATCCAGCAGCTGGGAATTGTCCTTTTTTTGGTAACATTCCTGTCATGAGAGCTGTTTCATCATGGAGTTGGGTCAGAAACCTTTCCCAAGCCCTTAGAGGATGTGCCTGCTATAAGGCATGATCTGCCACTGGTAGTGGCTTTTTTGCTCTTGGGGTTTTTTTAATAACTTTCACTGGCTTGACACCTCTGAGGTGCTGTACAGGTGAGTAAAATCAGAGACCGTGTACAGATCTAGTGCTAGTCACTGAATTAAAAAAAGAAATATGTCTATAAAACACAATCAAGTAAAAAAAATTATTTGAGGGTGCCAGAGACAAAAATGAAATGTATTTTTGTATATCAAAGAGTAAGATTTATGTTTTGTAAAGTAAGAAATTAAGTATTTGAGTCGATTCTACAATCCTCAAAAATTCTGGTGAAATCCATAATTCTAGTGAAATCCATGCTGTTGGGTTAAATATGCAGATCATGGGTCAAGTTGGGAGCAGACAGCAAAACTCTCACATGCTGAAATCCTGAACTAGTATTTCACTGGAACTTACCATAATGATTTCCAGTTAGTCCCTGTGAGTGAAATTCCCAGTGTTGTTCAGCCTGGTAGCTGGATCCTTCTAAGCTCTGTAGCTCCCTTTGGAGTTGCTGGAAATGGTCATCAGGTGACCCATCCCTCAGGATTCACTCTCCAAATCAGCCTTCCAGACAAGGTGTCTGATCCTACACCAGGATATCTTTGGGGGACAAGGGCAGGTACTAGAATAAGTCAAGGAGTTGAATTAGGCTGAGGGGATGTAAAAAGAAAATAGCACTTTTGAGTTTATATGTGACCTGAAATTTGTTCAGTCATCTCAGATTCAGTTTTATAGGTCATAGATCATAAAACTGGAAGAGGTTTATGTGATCATGCTGTCTGACCTTCTCGTAGTTTGAATCCTGTTTGAACTGGATCATAGACAGGAAAAACATTTTGTCTTGTCTTGTTAAAGCTCTGCTATACTGTAAATGGCATTTGGAAAACTGTACCCTGGTCTTGTGATCTGATGGGTTTGAATCCTTTTGTTTTAGTTGTTCTGGAGTTATCACCCCTTCTTTAAACAGATGTATCTTGTTTCTAACATCATTTTGGCTGCAGCAACTGAGTGTAGCTGAGTCTCCTTAACTGTACCGTGTCTGTGCCACGTTTCTCTCCTAAAGCCACTCCCTCCTTAGAAACTGAGAGCTGGTCTGAACTATGAGAGAGGAAAAACTCTGAGGAGGAGATGTAAAACTTGAATGGAGGTTTAAATTAAATGTAAGAAAATACCATGGACTCGGGTGGGTTTTATTTCTACTGCAGTTTGATCAGTATTATCTTAAGTGCCTTCTCAGGCTGCAATAAAATCTGTCTCCCTGAACTTTCTGTAATTGTGCCTTTTTTAAGAGGCTGTGCCTACTGGAAGTTGTGTGATCAGTGTATTTCAATCATTATATATATATATATATATATAGGTCTCCGTGTACCAAAACAGGAGGGTTTGGATGGCAATAGCAATATTAGGATATTAGAAAACCAGTGGCTATTGAGGTAAGGGAGGCAGCCCAACAAGGGGTGCTACAGAAAAAAAATTGTTTGAAGAGTCTCACAGAAAATTCTGCTATTCCTGAAAAGTTAATGTGGTTTTTTTAAATCATTTTTCAACATGAGCCTCAAGAGCTCTCCAAGATTGTGTCAAATGCCATGTGGGATTTCAAACGGAAGCCAGGTCAAAAATAGAGGGAAGATGAGTGGAGAAATAGATGTGTGCAGACTCCCATGGCTCTCTTATTTCTTCCATTTACAATGGTGAGAACACAGGAAAAAGAGATGAAAGAACATATATATATATATAAGGCAAAATAAGATTGATAAAAATAGTCAGGAATGCTTCCTGAAGGACATTCCTCTGTTTCCCAAAGTAAATGCAGAGATGGACTAAAAACCCCAGCAAATAACCCCCCCACCAAAAAAAACCCTGAAAACCAAACCAACCAAACAAAAAAAGGGAGGAGAGGGAAAAAAACCCCCGACATGAAAGTCAGTGGGTAAAGTAGGTCCTTATGCTGAGCACTTCATCACAAACCTCTCTATGCACCCAGTAATTTCCTTTATGTAATTAAGCTGCCAGTAGACCACAAGGTTAAGACTAATGGCACAAGATTGGATTTGTAACTTCTGAATATGTGGATTTTTGTGTGCCATTGTGTATCTTAATCACTGCATTATTGAAAAGAATTAGGTTCAATGTAACTCCTATTTGGGGAAAGGAACAACTTACATGGAATAATTGGGTCTGGATGGGGAAAGCCTTCCAAATACAAATGCAATTTGGTTACATTGCCAATCATATGAAACAAATATTTCTATTTAAAAAAAACTTTGTATGAATAAAAACCTAAGTGTTAGTATGAGCTTAGTGACTGCAAGGATAATGTCTCTCTTTTTAGATCAGTTCAAAGACCCTTTTTAAGTTGGCCTTTTCAGTAATTGCTAGTATTCTCCCTTTTGAACAGATTTATTGCACTACATTGACTCCCTTACTTGAAACTCCGCTTTCTATTATGCTGAATTTATATTTACATTGCTTTTTAACAGCTAAACATACCATTTTTCATCCAAAGCAGGTTATTTATCAAAATAAAGTTGATGTTACGTTTCCCATTCAATACACAATGGTTTGACAATTTACTTTTAAGAACCGAAGCTTCACCAAAGAAATTTCTTTTGATATCTTCTGAATAATCTGATTTTAATAACAAGGTACAAGTGTCAGAACTTTTTGTGAAAGTTGATCTGGTAATATGCAATCTCTTTAAAAGGAAATAGTATCCTAACACTGAGTGTTTGTTGTCAGGTTATAGATGAGGCTTGATAAAGAGACAGGCTTTGAAGCAGAAAGGGACAGCTTTGTAATGAGTGTAATATTTCACACTGTATTTCACACTGTTCACAGCATTTCACACTGGTTACTCCATTTATATCTCAATCTCCTGGGCTGTGTCTGAGTTGACAGTCTTTCCCTTGGAGTTCAGGATAAGCTGCATCTCTTGCAGTCGAGGTCTTGCCACACTGTGGAAGATATCTCAGAGTAAACACTTGCTGAGTATTTAAATCAATTCTCCCTAGGATCTTGAACAGAGATTCCAAGGAATCCAAGGCAAATGATATTACCTGAATCGTGTCTGTCAGTACCTGTCCATTTTAATGAGCTGGTGTTTGGAGATTTTTTTTTTTCTATTTTATTTCATTTCATTGCCAGTTGTGCTGGTTTAAAAGTTAACCAGCAAGGGAAAATGAACTCAATTCAAAAGAGAGATTTATAAGTCAGAATAACAATTTATTAAAATAATGCAATAAGTACAATTATACAGACAGACAATTGGTTTTAACCCACAAAACCCAAATGTACAACCCAGCACCCTGGGGTATGAACAAGAGTGGTGTACCTTGGCCCACCCCCGAGTCCAAAGCAAAGGGAGAGGGGATAAACCTGCTGGTGGGAGAGCTGCTGCAGTCTGGTCAGAAGTGGTGATTGCAGTCCAGTTGAGGGTGGTGGTCTCAATCTGGTTGAAGGTGGTGGTCTGCAGTCTAGTTGAAGGCAGTGGTCTGCAGTCTTCCTCTGGATCCCATGAGAGGTGGCAAGGTTCCCCAAAACTCCCAGTTATATACTCTCCAGTTCAGGTGGGGGTGCTCAGTCCCTCCCTCAGAGTAGGGAATTCCATAAAAGGGTATCAGAGCAGGGAATTCCATAAAAGGGTATCAGAACGGGGAATTCCATAAAAGGGTATGAGGACAGGAACATCCCCCCACCTCGCAGGCCTCCACTGACAACAGTTTCTGGGGAATGGCATGGAAGGCTATAGAATACACCGTTTTGGGTTATACCCATCCAGTGATGAATTGGTCCCAGCCATTCTAACCAGGACACCAGTTTTCCACTTCATTGACAAAATAATGTGTTTTAGATGATTTTTGCAGCTGAATCAGAAGGATGTCTTGTTTACTGTTTTCCATGGTTCTTTCCAATCACAAGTGGAAGTCCTAAAGGAAGTATATGTTGTTTCTTACATTAACTGTTTTTAAGGATATCAGAGAAATAATTATTTTGGAGTTATCTGTCTTTGTGAGTTTTCAGGAATAACTGAACATAGTAATTTAAGACAGAATTTAGGGATGGCACATGTTGTTAAGGGATGAAAATTTTAATTTCTTCAATTTCCAAGTTAACCAGTCTGACAAAGTTTTATTTCCTAGCCTATCTAAACCTGTTTTTGTATTTGGGTGTAACTATGGCTACAAACACAAATAAGGTGGTTATGGAATGAGCTTCTGGTTTTGCACCACTTTCTCTGGAGCATCTCTCTCCACTCATTCCCTCGTATGTGGGTGAACATTTTCCACCTGGACAATTGTTCTGGTCTCCTACACTCTGCCCTGCTGAGAGTCCTGGGGTGCAACAAGTTTGTTTTCTCAGTAAATCTCTGTTCTGTTTGGATTTTTTTTTTTTACCTTTTCCTTTCTTGATAATTTCATATGCAGGTTTTGAAGCCAAAAGACTATTTTCTGCTCCATTTTGTATGTAGTGTTGCTGAAGTAATTCTTCCAAATAAATAAATAAAAGGCAGAGTTGTGACACCATCTTGACTCAGAAGAGGTTGCAGAGTGAATGTTCTCCAGCCAAGTGGCTCTAATTGGCTGAAATCCATGCTGAATGAAAACAACAAAAGGTTTATTGAATTGAAGAGGCAGGAAAATTTACAGCATTAAGATTGAATTATTTGTGTATGTAGGAGTATTTCTGCTTTCTGTTAATTATAATTCTACTGACTCCAGTAGACTTGCACTTCAGTACCCGAGTCAAGATACCATCTTAAACCTGTCATCCTTCTTTTTGGCTTTCAGAAATAGGGAAACTATGAAAATAAAATGCTCAGATTTTATTCCTTCTCCTAAATTATTCGCTCACCAAAAAGCTCCATTACTTGATGAATTTCCACTATTTCTATGTGATCTTTTGCATTGTATCATTTCCTGCATGGAAAATTGCCTCTTCTATCTCTTTGGAACATCTGAGATAGGAAAATTTAACATAAGATCTGTGATTCTTTTTCAGTTTTCAATGTGCCTTATCAAATCCATAATTTAACACAATTCATTTATTTATCCTGAGGAAATTATTTGTTGCTCCTGAAAAAAGCCTCCTAAGTGCAGGCTCTCAGCTGACTGGTTTGTCCTTTGAGCCTCCCTCCCTTCCTTTGGCTTTCCCATCCATCCATGAGTACTTGTAGCATTTCTGGGATTTCAGGCACATGTTGCAATTTGACCTCAGGGGTTTTAACAGATTGCACTTGTCCAGATATCTGGGGTCACACCTTGCAAGAAAGCAAAAGACAAAAATTTTGTGTTAGTTCAAATTTATCATTCTTTTGAGGGCTATGCTTTTTATTTTGGGTCAAAGCATGGCTTATCTTGCCAGCTTCATTAACACTCTTGAGAATGCCAGGTGCTAAAGAGCTCTATTTTTGCTGTGCAGATCAAGTGTGTCTGGTTTCTTGTGGCCTATTTTTACATTTTTCTTCATTCTACGGCTTGGAAAAGCTGTGAAGGGAACGAGGAGATTGCAAATAGCTGGAGAAAACTGCTATGATATTATTACAGGGAAATAAAGGGGAAGATATATCTGTGAGATTGTATTTCTTAGAGGGCATGGAATTAAAATTAAAGGCAGGAAATGATGCATATAAAAACAAATAAAATAACCAGCGGAGTGGTACATTTTGTTAGCTATATTTCAGCACTCAATTGAGTATTTGCAGATAATTCCATGAAAAATGCCTTTGAATAAAGGATTCTCAAGTACCAGTGGCTTGGAATTTTTTCCTCTTATCCACAGGTATTCCAGGACAATCTTATGTAGCATCCAGTACTGAGTTATCTGAAGAATGTGAGGCGATGTTGAGGAGCACGATGGCTCTTTCTCCCCAGAGGAGGAGGCATCTCATCTACAGGGGAAAATTGTGCTTAAACCCTGTGATTCTCTGTCTTAAAAATGGACAACTGAGGAGGCAGTAGGGAACTTGGAGGGGGGACAGGAGATGCTCTGGTCCTTTGTGCAGAACCCCAAAGCCAACACAGGGACTCTGACCTGGCTGCAGGGGCAAGGAGTGGGCTATTGCTTGGTGGTAGTTGATGTACAGTTGATATTCATGGGGTGGAAACCCAGAAAAACAGCGAAGAACTGCTTACAATGACTTGCAGTATGACAGTAAGGCAAAAAAAGGTTACTAAGTCTAAACTAACCAAACTATTTCCATCCTCCCTATGGAGATCTTTTGGACACTCTTCTTGTCCCTTTAATTCTCCCTGGTTGATCCATAGCCAGGCAGAAAGGGACCTGGGAGTCTGGATGGACAGGAAGCTGAACATGAGCCAGAGTGTGCCCAGGTGGCCAAGAAGGCCAATGGATCCTGGCCTGGATCAGGAACAGTGTGGCAGCAGGACCAGGGAGGTGATTCTTCCCCTGTACTCAGCGCTGGTGGGGCCACCCCTGGAGTGCTGTGTCCAGCTCTGGGCCCCTCAGTTCAGGAAGGACATTGAGGGGCTGGAGCAGGTCCAGAGGAGAGCAACAAGGCTGGGGAAGGGACTGGAGCACAAGTGCTGTGAGGAGAGGCTGAGGGAGCTGGGGCTGTTCAGCCTGGAGAAGAGGAGGCTCGGGGCAGACCTCCTCACTCTCTACAACTCCCTGACAGGAGGTTGTAGCCGGGTGGGGGTTGGTCTCTTCTCCCAGGAACCAGCAGTAGGACAAGAGGGTTCAGTCTTAAGCTGTGCCAGGGGAGGTTTAGGTTGGATATTAGGAAAAATTTTTTACAGAGAGAGTGATCAGACACTGGAATGGGCTGCCCAAGGAAGTGGTGGATTCACCATCCCTGGAGGTTTTTAAGATGAGACAGGATGTGGCATCAGTGCCATGGGCTGGGAACCACGGCGGGATTGGATCAAGAGTTGGACTTGATGATCTCAGAGGTCTTTTCCAACCCGGCTGGTTCTATGATTCTATGATATGCAGTACTGTGGTTGTGTACCAGGGACTCAGTGCCTAAGGCAATGTTCTCTCTGCATTTAGTGCTGTGTTTGCTCTTTTCTACATCTCTGTGACTCCAGATCTGTGTCTTTTGAAGGCAATCCCAGAAGTTTTTGTCTGCATATGCTCAGGGACAGCATCTGGGAGACCCCAAACTGGAAATTGTAGACCTAAGCTTAGTTTTGAGATGTGTCTAACATTGGGAACCCTCCAAGCAGGGGGGTTGTTAGTGTAGCTTGACAGCTCAGTCTGGCTTGAGGAATGCTTAGAATGAGCTCATTTGTCTGCCCCAGCAACATGCAATCAATTTGTGATCGACTGTAACATCCCTGAGCTGGTTTTTTAGCACTTCTTACTCCAATCCTGTATTGGATTTGTCTAATTTCACCCCCAATAAATATATGATATTTTTTCAGCTGATTACATCTTGCCTGTTTCAGATCAGTTCCCATTTAATCATGATTTCTTTCCTCTTTTTTTTTTGTTGTCACCTTTCCTTGTTTTTCTTTCACTTTTGTCAGTGCCAGCTCTCTGATCTGCATTGTTCCTCTGTGCACCAGTTCTTTGCCTTGGTTATTGAACTTGTATTCCCTTAGAAGGTACAACCCTTTCCTGTATCTGAGGCAGTTACAGAGATTTCTGCATGCTGACTTTTCCTTTCCCTCAGCAATTTTGTGGGAAACTAAGATTATTTGTTAAGGAAAATTACCCCCTTATCTGAAAAGAGAGCAAAGCTGAATTCTATGCAGGGAAATCTTTATCACCTATTCAGAGCCTGACTGATCCAAAGCTAAAATTCTTTTGCAAACACTTGTTGGTCTTTGATTGGATCCAGGAACTTCCCTGTTTTACAAGTTCTGTGACATATAGTTTGGAGTTCAGGAATTAAAACCAGTCAAAAGTGATCCCAAAATCCTGGTGACTTTCTTCCTTTCCAATCTGTACTTAGGATAGAGGTGGTTTTTTTCTTTTGCCCCATTATCATAGCAATGTTTACAGACATCTTTTTAAGCAACAGAGGAACATTCTTACACGTGAAGTTAACCAGGAGAGACAAAAAATGTAAGAAATAATCTGACATTGCTTATTTCAACTAAATGAAAGCAAATTTAATTAGCTAGATCCCCAATATAGAACATGCTTCAGGTTTCTAAGACAGGACTGTGCTTCTCTCCTTGTGGTAAATAATGTGTCACCTTTTTGGGTTTGTGTGGGTTTTTTTAGTTGCATAGTAGGAGGACACAGGTTTTCTGATGATGGAGAAGATTTTCCTTTCATCATCTTTACTGGAAAAAGCTGAAGCTTGAAGCCAAAGCTGGTGGAGGTTTCTCTCCACATGCCTGCACTGAAGGATTTTTTGTGTGGTTTTTCTTCTTAAGCAAGAGAAGATCCACTTTAGTCAAAATCCTTGTGGGTTAACAGCGCTGCTTATTCTTCTGGGGGAGTACCTTAGAAAATACATTTCAAAAGTTGTTTGCTGGCAGAAATTTGATGCAATGAAACATAATTTTTGGCATGTCCAGAGATTTGGAGGGAGTACTACTTAGGAAGAACTTCGTGATTAAACAGTAGGCTTGATTTCATCCTGTAAATGACCATCAGGGCTGCCAGAGGTACCAAGGAATTTCTCTGCCCTTCATTCTTTCCTCTTTCCAGTCAGTGTTTCTGTTTTCCACTCCTGACTACTTCTAAATAACCAGTTGCAGTTTATTCTGTGCTGAGGAGGGAAAGAGTTCAAATGATGGGGGAAGTATTTCTGCTGCCTAAACTCTGTTATGCAAGTGACAAATCGTGTTCTTTATTAAAGAAGTGTAAATCTGGATAAAAGCCACATAAATTAGTGTGGATTTAGGCTAGTGCCTTATCTTAGGGTGTGTTTGGGTTTTCTCCCAGAGAAGAAAAAAGGCAAAATCTTTTTTTTTCCTGGCTGCTGGTGGACTGTGTCCTGTGCAATCTGAAAAATATCTGCGCAGATTTAAAAATCTGATTTGTGTCTTCTCTCCAAGGGAAAAAAAAATGGGGTAAGTTGGGAGTAAAGAGTTGTTTTAAACCAAAAATTCCCCACTTATTTATACTGATTATTTGGTAACAACACGTTCTTGACCTAGGAAGATAAACTGTAATGTACTTCCGATATCCAAATGTTCGTACTGATCTGGTGCTATATGCAAATTGAAATCTAAAATTATTGGATTAAGGCTGCGCTGTAGCAATTATGATGGTTTCTGAAGGAGCAAGTTGAAAGGACATATATACCTTATATTACACCAGCATATGGCTTAGACATTTTGCTACCATCCCTAACACAACTGGCTCTAATTTTAGAATGTCCTTTACTGCTCACAGCTAAATTGTTTTTGTTATATAGGGTTTTTTTAAATTAAATAAAGGATTTTTTTTTATTCGCAGCATTTTAATAATCATGCTCAAGTTCATTAAGCTTTGCAGAAACTAGGAAGAGATAGGAAAACAATGAGTCATTAAAATACATGTTGGGGAGGATTAAATTCACCATTCTGGCTGAATTGCTTCCAGGCAGTGAGGAAAGGTCAGGCAAGTATCATATCATGGTAAAGAAGTCTCAGAATTTTGACAAATGTTTTCTGTGTTTTGGGGTTTTTTTTTATGGTAAATACTCCTCAAATTTGACCCTGAGAGCACCAAAGTCATCTCTGCTGGATGAGAGGTGCCTGTAAGGGCTTGGCATGGTGACACTGGGTGACACTGGGAGAGTTTTTTGACTGTCATTGTGCACCAGTGGTAAATGAAGGGATTTCTTAACTCCTGTGTGAGTCCTTGTCCCCCAAGATCAGCATTTTACTGAGCTCTTACAGCACAGCTATTTAAAAAGGTAAAATGTTCAAGTCCAGAATTTATTTAGTGGGATGTCAGGCCAGTACAGGTAATAATCAGAGATTATTATCAAATAAATAGCACCCTGTGCCTTCCCTTCTTTACACAGTTCCGTAAATGCAGAATTACAAGAAAAATGGGGTTTTGTCATGACAATTCACATGTATACTCTGCTCATTTTTGTTTCACAACAGAGCCATTACATTTATGTTACTCTCATGAAACCCACAGGGTGTCCTTTTCAAATAGCTTTTGTATTTTGGTGTTAAATAACATTTTATTAGTTGCTTACTTGTGGCAAGAGGTGAATAGATGGTTTAAAATGATCAAATCCAGATCAGTCATTAAGCTTCTTTTATCATGAGATAAAGAATATTTTCTGCAAAGCTGAGTATCTTTTAATTGCATAGAACTGTACACACAGAGTCAAGATATACATGTATATAAATAAAGTCATTAGGGCTACCTTTTTGTTTTGTTTTGTTTTGTTTTTCTTGCAGACATGTAGAAAGAATCAGTTTAATTAGCACTGACCCAAAAGAGGCTTGAAATCAAAATCAGAGTTCTATGTCTACCGATACTCAAGATTTTCTCTTTTAGCACATAAAATTTGGAATAAGGTCACTTGAGTTTGGATTTGAAGAGAAATACCAGTTCTGAAGTATTTGCAAAATATTTGAGTACATATTTCATCTCCTTTTTTTTTTTTAGAATGCTCCTGTTTTGTATCTCGGGTCAGCAATCGAAGCATAGATTTTTAATTATTCAACTTAGATGAATAATCAGTTTAATTAAGGATCTTGATAATGTGTTTACAATGTGTAGTGACATAAACAGCTTATTGTAAAGGATTTTTGAAGCTTCCAGTTGACCTTAAATTTAAGGGTTATTTTTAGCAAGGAAATACCTCCTGTGTGTGAGAGATTTCAAATACATATATTGTGAAAGCATTATGTCTGAAGGACACCTGGGATCCTGAGAAGTGGAGATGAACATTTTTTAGGATGTGCTTGTGCTTGGTCTTCCATGTGTGAATATCCAGCCAAATTCTTACTGAAATCATTTTTCATCTCAAATTCTGGGTTTAGAAACACTTTTTCTCATTGTACCTGGAATATCTGACATTTAGGATTTTTCTTTTCCTTAGGTTTTCTGGTAGTCAAATCTATTTCTGAAAGCTCTGCAAAAATATATGACCTTAATGGATTTTTTTTGCTACCTAGAGTGAGGCATATTTGATTATTATTGAATATTTTACACTTTATACTATAGTTATGACAAGAATGTTTTCCTGTCATTTTATAACTTCATGAAATCAGGTCTAGAGTAGCCAACAGAGTTTTTGGGTTCAGCTAATTGTTGAAATAAATAACTAGTTGATTAAATCTAGGGGTTTTTTTCCTTGAAAATGTCTTCTCTGAAAAAACTGCACAGCCTAAATATGTTCTAATGGTTGTCCTTAAAACCAGAAGGGTTAAAGCTGTTAAATTCTGATAAAGAATATTAATGTGTGGAGTTTACAGCCACCTGAGTATGCAATGAAGATAATAAATTCAGGCACATGGAAACACTTCATAGTATAAGAATAATGTAGATTTCATGGAAAATTTGTCCAGGGTAATTTGTATAAACTTGCAGAAATTATGCAAACCTCTGCTGTGTTTGCAGAGTAAGTAATGGTGTATAACTTCAAAACTGGGATCGATTTAAGAATTAATTTATTCTTTCTTATCTTAATGTTTATTGTTGTATATTTCTTAAGATAATAAAATAATTGTTGTAAATCATGTTGTAAGATAATTCCCATTAATTCTTACTATTGAAAATGAAGAACATTCCTTTTTGGAATGATTTTTTAAAATAACTGAAATTTATTTGTATGCCTGACTTTTGTATGTATGTCCAAAATCTCTTACTCAGGTAAAGAATGAACATGACTGTAGTCAGTGCTATAACGATCACAGGCATTTGGTGAAAATAATAATAATAATGGATCACACTTCCTTATGTGTGTGCCAAAGGACCCACCTTTATTGACAAGAAGTGAGAAACTGCTTGAAGGAAAATTAAGCAAGTTCCTTTTCAAAGGATGAGCACAGGGCAGAGCTTTTTCCAGCCCCCAAAACAGGCCAATTTCCAGGCTAAGCTGCACCAGCCGCCGCCGGGATTGGGGTTGTAATGACTTGTGCTGCTCCTCCGGGAGTCTCCAGTTGTGCGGAGGAGTGTCAGGAGTTGTGAATGATCCTCGTTCTTAACTGCTTTCCCTTGATTTGCATTTGATTCTGAGCTGCTTAACCACTGGTAGATTATTTCCATATTCCTGGTGAATAATGCATGAGGGTATATAAGTGGATGTTCCTTGACTGAGTGGGCTGCAGATGAGAAGTGTCAGCTCCTTTGCAGCATTAATGTGCATTTTTTTCCTCAGGTTAAAGCTGTAGGGAACCTAGATAAGCTTTTTTTGGAGAACTCCTACAAATGCCAAAATATTGGCAATGCTTGCTTTTCCTCTTCTTTTCCTTTTGACTACCTCTTATTTGAATGAAAAAGTCAGTTGCCAATTTCCCATCACAAGCTTATTTTCCCTGGGACTGCACCCCAAGATTTCAATGCAACATTGTTGTACCTGCTGCTTAAACTTCCTACAAATTATCAGGAACAGAGTTTTTTATATATATATTTTTTTTTCTGCCACTGAAGTTAACTCAGAACACTGATTCCTTCTTACACCTCCTTCTTGCTCCTTAACACTTCCCCAAGTGATAATTGGAGTATCCTTTCCTGCACTAGCAAGCTTGGGACACAGATAAATGCAATTCTTGTGTATAATATGTGGAATGTTTTATGGAGGAAGATGTAAACACATTAAATGCTGTAATAATTGAAATAGCACTTGAACCCACCATGATCCACTTACTAGGAAAACCTCTTCAAATTTTTCCCTTATTAATTTATTCAGGGAACTTTGAGTATCGTACTACGCACTTGTTTCAGTACCTGGATTAGGCAGAGATTTTCTTCTTTTTTAGGTTATTGAATAAATACTCTTTAATATTCCAGATTTCTTGAAAAAATTAAAGCACAACTATTGTCCTTCTTGGCTTGTGATTAGGTTTATAAATATAGGGCATCTGTTCAAGATCATAATTTGATCCCTAAAATATCAAAACTCTGACACTTATGTCATGGGCTATTCTAAAGCAAATATTTAATTGGAATGGTGAAATGTGAAAACTTCCAGGGATGTAGCAAACATATCAAATACTTTGGATAGTGGTGTTTAATATGAGAGTCCTGTGGGAGAGTGGTTAAAAAGAGCTTCCTAAAATATGGAATCATGTACTGAACAAAAGTGCTATGAAACACAACTCTTCCAAAGTCCCCAACTGTAACAGTATCCCTTGAATTTACAGACATCCAGACATGAACTGTAGATAAGTGTATTGTAAAATAAAGCTTTTAAGGTAAACTTAGTCTGACATTTCAGAGTACAAAAGGTTGAAAGCGTGTGAAATTGTAGGGGTTGTGTAGTAAACAAAGTATTTGGAGTTGTGCAACTGTTTACAAAGCAGATTAATATCTACAATAATAGAATGCCATAAATATTCAAAACCAACCCTACAAGTATTTTGTGAACTTCTTATATTATCTGAAGTACAGACACTGAAAATTGCAGAGAAAATACTCGGCAGAAATGCACGTTCTTGGAGCTGGGTTCAGGTTGTACAGTAGGAATTCTTAAAATACAGCCAAAGAATAATGGAGAGGAAAAAGGAAAATCATTTGGAGGTGTGATTAAAATTTGAAATAATTACAAAACATGCTTTGCAAGCTGTTTTCCAAAAAGATAAGTGATCTTTTTGTGATGGCGCTTCTGTGCTTCCAGTGTGACACTGGCAGGGAGGGGGAGGCGTTGGTGTCTTGCAGAAGTCAGTCCTTGACTTGCACGTGGCATTCAAAGCACTGCAGTTAAATCAGTGTTTCTCATTGTTCCAGGTGTATCTCTAAGATATTCTAGTCTTCCAAGTCCTGTGTCGCCTTCTTCTGCCAGCCTTAATCACTAATGCTCTTCATCACCTTCCAACACCTCATTCCCATTTCCCTGTTCCATGCGCAAAGCGACAGGGGCAGTGGAGCAGGAGGAATTCAGAGGAAGTGGAGTTCACTTCCTCATCTCCTCTGAATGTTTATTTTGTCCACTTTCCAATTTTCAAACCATGCCATCAGAAGAGCTTTGCTTACATAAACTTCTGCTTTCAAATGCTCTCCCCTTGAAATAGAATTCTGACACCTAACTTCTTTTGATGTTGCCTTCATTTCTTGCCCTTCTTAAAGGATCCTGCTTCCCATATCCAAGTAGAAGTCCCCGGAATCCGTTGCTGTCAGGTAAGGATTAAACCACGGTCATTTCTTCTGTTTGGGGGCAGCAGTAGAAAGGTCTGATTTTGGTGGAAAAGGAAAATCAAGGAAACACAGAGTATTTCAGGAGCACAGCCTTCCCAGAAGGAAAGACTTCACAGACCCATTGTCTGTTGTCTTTAGCTTAAGTTGGTGTAGAGAAAGAGGATCTCTAGGAAGAAATTCTTTACTGTGAGGGTGGTGAGGCCCTGGCACATGTGTTGCGGAGAAACTGTGACTGCCCCATCCCTGGAGGTGTTCAAGGCCAGGTTGGACAGGGCTTGGAGCAGCCTGGGATAGTGCAGGGGGCTGGAACTAGATGGTCTTTAAGATTCCTTCCAAGCCAAGCCATTCTGTGATTCTGTTAAAAATTTTGGGCTCAGAATGACTCTGAATTTCACATTTCGGCCTCAGAACATTGAAAAGATGAGTTGAATAGAGTGGGTTTAGCATATTCATTGTGACTAATAGAATAACCTTCTTAATATATTTTATACTATGCCGATATATACAAAATTTTACATCTAAGGTAGTGATTAAATGCTGTGCAATCCCACTCCATGTATCAAAGGGGTTGTAACTCCTTGAGATGTCTGAGACTAACACTCTGTTATTTTAAAAGTGGTGTTACTACAGGGAGTACTGAGTGTTTATATTGTCAAGGTAAAATAATGCAGCTCTGCACTCATCTCACAGTTTTCTTGCAGATGATATTTCAGCAAAGCTTCTGTGTACAGGTAGCCTTCTCCATGTGGTCCTACCTATCTGTTTCCCGGGAAAGCCAGTAAATGTGCAGCAGGAAAAGGGCAGCTTTGGTTAGAAAACTTAGCTTGTGCATAAAAAAATGAATGTTTTATGGTATTGAGCAAACTAGTAATTTAAAAAGAGAGTGGTTGTTGCTTAATATGTCCAGATATGTTACTTTGTGTTAGTATGCTGGTGTTTTAATGTGGTTTACAATTCTGTTGTTAATAGGAAGACTCCAAATTTTGTTGAACAATATAGATTGGAATTTTTTAAATTATTAATAAAATAGCTGCTTAATTTTCACTCAAACCCAACAGAATTTGGGCGTAGATATCCTTTTGAAAATCCCAACTGCAGAATTTAATTGATCCAATGGCCTCGATGCTGCCCTGGGGTTTGCACAAGCCATGAAGAATTCCAGGGAGCTAAAATTTACCGTATTTATTCCTATGAATGTTTATCAAGAACAGTTTAGAGAAGGAAACCTTGCATAAAGATTCCTGTATTGTGCCTCCAGCAAGCCCACTTGTCCATGACCATGTGTCCAGACATCTGGGAATGTGCATCCATTTTTCATGGTGCAGTGAGTGGCAAAAGCCATTTTAGAGTAATTAAGTTCTCAAAACTGGAAAGAAACTGCTTCAAATACTTTAGAAAAGAACAACAGATCTGAGATCTTTCAGTGTCCTGAGTATTATCAGAAGTATAAAGGAAATGTTAAACATACTTTGTGTTGTTTTGGGTGTATTTGCTTTGAGTCTTCTGGCACTTTAACTGCACTTTATCTCTTTGTGGATCTGAGTTTCAGAAATGCTGGATCAAAGGAGGTGTTTTCAGAGCTTAAATACATGTTGAAGCAACAAAAGCCACATTCACAGTTTTCTAAAACCCAAATAAACTTTTTTTAAGATCTGCAGGGATGGATTAGCCATTACTTTTTCCATCATGAATGTAAGACATAATTCAGATTCCTTGTTTTCCCTAATGCTTGTATGGTACACTTAGCAGGAATAAGTAATATGGGATAGCTGTTGTGTATTATGGTATAATTTGTCTCTATATTGTGGAGAAAGTCAGAAGATAAGTCGCTTAAACTGGGGAGAGACATTCAGTTAGGAAAAAATTAATTATTATCACTTGTCACTGTTATGTCTCAAAGAAAGAAATAATTACTCAATGTACAGTTACACATTACTTTAGGAAATTGTCAGGATGGAGATTTTCTTAGATTGGCATTTATGAAGACTGGCAGTGCCTAGTAACTGCAATATTGATGGGGTTGACAGATTTTAAGTTTGCCTGTGCAGTGTTGGCCCACTTGGGGCTGTTTAGATATTTCCAATAACACTTTTTTTCCATTTTGGAGAAGAGTTCAATATCTATGAGAAAGGTTTGAACAAAAGTTCAGTCAAGTTAACATTTTAATGAAAGTGTTTGTTGACCCTCTGAAATCCTGTGCAGTGACTCCTCTGCTCTTTGTCCAAGGTAGGAAGCTGTTCTCCATGCCTCCAATCTCCTACTATTGGTTGTTTATAATTCTCTTTAGAACTCCCTTCTCCAGTCTTCTCCAACATCTTTACAAGTGTATTTTATGTTATTTCAGCCAAAATGATGCTGTGCTGTAACGGGAATGTTTGAAGCCTTTCCCCTGAGCCCTAGTTAAAAAGTAGGAAGTTTTCAATACAGTTTGATTAGGTTTTGTTTTTCTTGGTTGGAAGTTATAATGCAGTGGTTTGGAGATTTTTTTGAAATTTTCCTTCACACTGTGGCATAAGGAGGATTACAGGTTGTCAGAATCAAATTGTGCTGCATTTTCTACTATGGTTACAGCCTTTGTAATGAAATGTATAGATGTACCCTGCTCTGTTTTTATTAGAAATTATCTTGAGAACTGCTTAGTTCTGCTTAGTTTTATGATATTTTTATGTTCTTGTCAGAATCTGCCATGACAATTGCTTAACAAACAATTCAAATCTCATGGGTTCCTAATTCTGGTCCATCTTTAACTGATAAAATGTCCATAAACACACAGTGTGGGGCGTCACCTTATATCCATAAAAGAGACACTGAGGTCTGATTCTTGAAATTATGAAGGTGCAACTGAAGAGGAATTTATACCAGGTATTTTAGGAATTTGTAACAGGTACTTTAGGAATTTATACCAGGTATTTTAAGAATTTATACCAAGTATTTTAGGAATTCATACAAAGTACTGAAAACGGAAGTGCCCAAATGGGTTAGAAAACCATTATGCAAAACTACTACTCTTTCTTCCACTAATTTATATCCCTATCAGCTTTGAGCTGATCTAGGCTTGACCTTAATGACAGTTTACCAGTTCCCCATGCCCAGCAAGGTCTTATATCAGTCCTTCCTGCTTCAGGATGAGAAAAACATGACTGAACTGTTCCCATCACTCAGCAATTCCTGAGTGATGAAATGAGAAACCCTGTTGGGGAGCTCTGGTTTAATTAGCACAGCTTTGAGTCAGCCCCCAAACCAAGGAGCACAAAACTTGCTATAAGTCGATTTTGTACCATTTTTCCATGCCCATATGACAGAAATCATAATAAACTAAAGAAGAAGGATAAGCCTTGCAGAAGATAATGAAAGCGTAGTTTCATAACGAAGCAGCTTGGACCACTAAGGCTGGGTAGTCACAAATCCTGTTCAGTTATTGGAAACAAGTGACAACTTTCCAGTAATGGCTTCAAAGCTGTTATCTGCCTTCTGGATTTTCAGGAGTTCTCACTGTGCACCAGGGAGGTTACACCAGGACACATCTTTTGATATCCCATGACATTATGCAATGCACCCATCACATTGCATCACCGGTGAAACGCTGCTCAGATCATGTCTTTCCCTTGCATTAAAGCTGAATGACAAAAAGGTTGAAATTCTACAACAAGAATAAATGTATTCCTTCTGGTCTTCTTTCTCTACTGGTTTGAAAAGCTTGGGTAAATAGTGATGGACCATCTCACCTTTGTTGAAACCAGCAATCTTAAGGAACAGTTAGGAAAATTCAAACCTTCACCTTTGTAACCTCCGCAAAGTTTTATTTTACAAAATTCAGGTGGAGAAATAAGATTTCTTAAAGATCTGGTGTAGTACAATAGCCACTTGATTATTATTTTCCTTACTTACTATCTTCCTGCAGTGTTTGTGTGGGTGTTTGCATCCTGTTTAGCCTTCCATCTCTCAAGCAGTTCAAGTTTCCTCTGGGAGACTTTTTGCACATTCCAGTGCCCCTTGTTGTTCAGACTTTAAATCAGGAACATTTTGATGTCATGAAAAGACATAATAGGATTATCAAATTAAAAAAAAAAAATCAACATTTTTTTTTCATTATTGTCCTTTTATGCTCGAATGGAGACAACCTTCAGGTGATGATGATCATCATCATCTCAGATGATCCCAGTGTAGTACAAGATCTACTTCTATGGCTTTTTTTGCCATTTTTTTGGTGTCTTACTATTACATTCTGTGCTTCTCTTTTCTATGTAATGCCTGTAGGGAATTTCAGCAGTGACTTGCACAGTGAAATAGCAGCAGTGAATTATTTAAAATAGGTATAGTCACTTTAGCATGATTTAATAATTAAAACCCCCTTTTAAGAAAAAGCCACTCCACAGAGAGAATCGAGAGCCCTCATTTAAGAACTGGTGGCTTTGGCCAGGAACCCTGAAGTTTTTGGATTAGCATGGAATTGTCAGCTCTGACAGGTACAGGAAGGTCCTCTCAAGTGGCTTGAAGTCTCTGGTGTTTTATTTGCTTTCTTATCACTTACTAAATTCAGCCATAAATTATTATTGTACTTTCAGATCATTAAGAAATACTTTTCTCTTCTTTCCATTGCTCTCTTCCATTTATTAAGTATAATTGTTTAATAATGCAAATTAATTTATTAACTTGAATGTGTAACTTTAAATATTTTATTAACAAATCCAGGCTTTTTAATATAAAATGCAGAACACTCACTCTTGCTGTGTACATGCACACATATATATAGTTAGAAAAGCCTATGGCTGGCTTTTTATTTTCCACATATATAGGTATAAATTCCTGAGAAGCCCAGTGTAAATTGTGCTCTTAGCTTTGGATTACAAACAGCTTCATTTAGGAAACCACGCAGAGAAAGGTATTGGCTAAGGAGGTAAAAATATTTTATTTCCCTGAGAAAACGAAGTGGTTGCTATGGGACAGAAAATTATCTAATGATGGCTTTCACAGAGACGTGCAACTGGCTGGAATTAGAATATTCAAACCACAGTGGGCAAAAATGTTGATTTTTCTAGGTTATATTTGTGGAAGATTTTTCTTAGTGGAGATCTAGAAACTTTCAAGAACAATAAAGAAGCAGATATTTTTCTGTAGGGTACAATGTAATTGTTTTTCCTTTTCAGTCTTCCTCTGCAAATGAAACATTTGTTTAGTCAAACTGCTTTTAAATACCTGTGAAGAAAATCACAGTCCTCGTGAGTGCTCAAGGATGATTTCTTGATGTGTCACCTCATACAAATAATGATTTTTTTGTGTGTGCGTGCAGCAATATAATTAAAAATCTAAACAATAGAGAAAAGTTATTATCTAAATTTAACAATAACCTGCTTAAAAGGTATTTGTAAATGGTGGAAAGCTTGAAATATGATGGTTTTTAAATGCTGCTGTGTGAGATCTAAAAGCATCATCTTTTAACTTACTAAAGAGAATTATTGCGTCCAAGGTAACTGGGCAGGCTGGGGGTTGTTTGGCTCTGTAGAATGTGTTATGATCCACCAAAAGCTTCTAATTAACTGTCTTACCCCATCCTCCAAGTGTAAGAGCTATGGCTTTGGCTTTTTTTCCCATGATACTTCCTATGACATGGCAATTTTTAAGAGCCCCATCGTCTCCAATGGAGAGGCTACAGTGTCACACCAGGTCTACCTACATGGAGACTGGTAAAACCAATTAATTTAACTACAATTAAGCACCAGGGGCATGGAAATATTAGACCTATGCAGGTATTTGGTGCCTAATGCTATCAAAAGGTACATTTTGGAATGGGTTTTTTCCTGGTTGTATGCCTGGGCCCCATTGAAGTGTATCTTTCAGAATTCAATTAAATGGACGTAAAAAACACGTTTAGTGGTAAATCCACCATCCCTTGGCAGCAGTGCTTTTGTGGACACTTTTGCTTATCCAGAAGAATGACAACCTGGCATATCCAGAAGTTGTGTAGAGGCTTCTCAGGTGAATCTGCATGGAATGTCTTGTTAGCTCTGTAATTCTTGCCTTGCCAGACCCTCCTGACTCAGAAATCATGCATGAGCCGTGTTCTCTTTTGCTCCTTGGTCTGGGAATATGCTGCAGAAATGCCCAAGCCCAGCAGCGCGTGCTGGATTTTGCTCTGCGCTTGCTGCACTAAAGTGCTTTTGTTGCTCACATGAATTACTTAACACTTGTACTCTTTTTAAAAAAAGATCTTAATGTCCTCCCTAGCTTATTATGGACACTGATTTCTAATGCCTGTAGATTAGTAGTGAGTAAGTGCCTTGCTAGTGCTTGAGAAAAATTAGTCTGTTCTTGAATGAGAAAAAAACAAATGTTTTCATTCCTTTCATAACTTTATTCTCTTAACAAATTAGAGGTCTTTGTTATCCAAAGAAATTTCTGCTGTGGTGATGCTTGGAAGTTCCACTAGCTGTGTGTGCCTTGCATAACTGCATGCAAAAATTGCTGCTCTAGATTATCCTGCTTTTAGCATGAATAGCTAAGGATGTGATCTTGCAGCATGATTAGCCTTCTGGGATCCTCCCAAATTCCCTGAGAGTTTCTAGCCTGTAGTATCAAGCTAGCTAAGTCTTACTTGTGCTAGTGACAGGCTTTTTCTGAATGTGCTGTATTTTGAAAAGTTACTAAAGTCAACAGTCCTGTGAAAGAGACCATTTGCTGTTGAGTGTGATCACGATTTCTGTCCTTAGTGTGTTTGTGCCTCCATTTGCTCAGAAATATCCAGTTATTGCCATCAGTAATAAATTTCTACTTTGTTTCAGTTTCCTATCTCCTTTTCCATATTTTTTCACAACTGTTCCCTAAACTTTGTCTCATAGTAACCCTCAGATTCATGTTGAACTACTTCATCCATTCTTTACAGTGTCTTTACTCAGTTCCTGCATTACAGGCTTTTCTGTAGTGACAATGTTTTCTACCAGCCAATCTCCTGAACTTTCTGTACTTACACTCCCTTTATGTGCTTATGGGGTCTATTCATCACTACTAACACAGTCCCTGGACCTTGGGGTTTCTTCTCTCCTCTTCTTTTTTGTCTGTATGTGTTTGCATGTCTTTCCTTTACAGAACTCCCTGTTAGTCAAGATGTATTTCTTACCTGGCATTAACAGTTGTGTGTTGGGAGGTTTGTTCTCTAGGCATCACCTGCACTGGGTAGGTATTGAAAATGCAGAATATTGATAGATACAATGTTGTAAAAGCCAAGAAAATGCTCCTCAGCCACAGAACAGCATTTAGGAGACAGTTGCTTCCCCCCCATTCTTCTTCCTGTAAGGGAGAGTGACAGAGGAGATAAGAAAGATCAATTGGATTTACAAAGGTTTTCCCAGGCATAATAGTGCATAGCAACAAAATCCCTGACAGTTCCGCCCTTTAAGGAGCACAGAGGAAGGTTGAAATCGGTCAGTGAGCCTTAATTAGTGAGAGTCCAAAATAAAATCCACACTGAGACAGAGTAAGGTGATGATAAGGAGAGAGAATCTGTATTTTGTTTATGGTGCTATTTACCAGTAGCAATGTCTGTTTTCAAAAAAGGCTGTCCATTCCTGGCACAATGATCAGAAAGTCTCCTGTAGTCTCTTCTAAAGAAGGCTAACAACCTTTAAATGCTAAACTTCTTGATTATGTAAGCTGAAAAAAGTACTAAGTCAGAGAAAATTCTGCCCATTCTTTTAGATAAGGCACCAGTGGAGCACCAGCTAAAAATGAGTTTCCTAGGTAATATTTGGAACCTCATCTATTGAAGTACTGGTGATGTCTAAAGAATTAAATGGAAGGCTTACTGGTTGTTCTTCTCTTGGATCTGTACTCTGGAGAATCTACAGTTGTGAAATTTTTCACTTTTCCTCCACAGGTTATTCCACTCTCTTGTTGGATCGAAGCAGCAAAAGGGTTTTCTCAGTCTAGGTTGCACTAGAATACAGGGCAGCAGTGGAGGTAGGAATAAACTGCACTCTCTGCACAGCTTTTGGATAGAAATGGGACTTGCGATCATGATGGGCTGTGGAGAAGCTACTTGGCTTCCACCTTACCTGTGTGTACTTCCCAGTTATGTGCTTAGACAAATCCATGAACTGTGGTTGTTCAAAGGAGTGATGGGGGAAGAGGAGAACTACTTTTGGATACCTTCAATGCTTTTATAGTGTCCTACATAGGACTCTTGTTCTCTGTCTTGCATCATTCAAATGGTCCTTTTATTTCTTGACAGAAAACTGCTCCCATTAGAATCCACAGCAAAAGATACACCACCTTCACTGCGAGTAGGATTTAAACACTTGTTTCATTACTTGAAAACCTGTAGATTAAGAGGTGCAAGTGCTCCAGTGTCAGAGCTCTGTGACTCTCTCAGTGATGTAGGAGCTTGCTCAGAGCCTTTGCTTTTTGTTGAGTTTCCAACATAAATTTAAATCGCTAATTAGTCACTGCTGCGTCTTTGTCATTTACTGTATTACTTTTGGTGGCTGTATGGTTTGCTAAATCCTTATCTTAAAGTGGTGGCTGGTGTTCAGAGACTGAGTAAGCTCTGAGCAGAGGCTGTAGGAATTGCACTTTACTCCTTCGTGCCATGTGCAGCATCCCAGCGTACGCCGCCTTCTTGTTTATGTACTACATGACATACACTTTCCTGAGTCATTGAGGACTGTGATTCCTAAGCATCTTAAAGCTGTAATCCATTTTCATTTTCTCCATTGAAAATCTCTTTCAGATTATATCTCCCAAATTCACTGGGAATCACTGGAATTTCGCTGTATTTTCTTCCTGTCTTCCAGTCCTTCCACCTCCATTTATACTTTATTTCTTGACCTCAGATGTATCCTGTGAGTCCCATTTATTTCTCCTCCTTTTCTGCTAATAACTCCTTTGATGTTCCTTGCAACTTCCTAGTATAAAGTGAAGCACAGTGCTAGCCAGGGGGACTTAGGGTGAATTACTTGTAAATTTCTTGCCAAATTCTTGACCAGGAAAAATTATTCAAGGTGATTCTATAGAAGTTTTCCTCAGCTTTATAAATTTCCATATATTCTTGTTCTGTTTCAACACCCTCCACCAGTCATTTTTCAGCTGAGGGAATGGTCTTAGGCTTTCCTGATTTCCACTGGGAACATGGCATGGGGAGTGAGAATAATCTGTGACTGTGTGTCTGACCCCTGTTGCAACAGAAGTGTCCTGGGGACTGTGGTCACCTCTCTGTTATCTCAAGCAGTGGTTCCTGAGAAGCCAGAGCTGCTGGGGACTCATACAGGATTGCTGCACCACAAGATTCCAGTGAAATTTTGTCTGGTGTTCACTGGTAGAGCTGAGGGCTGGATATTTCCCTTGCTTTAGGTCTCTACCACAAATATTAGAGACAAAAAATATGCTGCAAGTGGTTTGAATTTGCTTCTCAACTGAAGCTTCCTAATGTAAGATCTGAAATATGTATTTTATGTTACCTTGTTTTATCTGTCTTATGTACTTTTTTCTTTGGTACGTAGTGTATTTTCCATGTTTATTTACTTTTTTGTTTATAAAGATATACTGTTTATTTCTTAAATTTCTCATGGCCCTGACCTGTGCCCCTGAATTTATGAGTACAATCACCATCTTATTTTGGATGTGCTTCTGTAGATGACCACAGGCTGGATCCTAGGTGGCCAATGCCAGATGATGCTTCCTCCAGTGAGGAATACATATGCAGTTTGCTTGTTGATACAATTGTTCTCCTTTCTCTGATCCCATTCTTTTTTAGGCTTTATTTGCATCACTTCTTGTCTGGAAGAAAACAGAGTTATTTCGAAACTTGAACATGGAAGTCAAATTTCATTGTAGTAGTCATGATGTCCGGGGGTGTGACTGCCAAATAATATCCAGAACAGTTCTATTTTCATAGTAATGTCTTGGATGTCAGCCATGCATTTTCCACTGAATTAATGAATATCACATCTACCACTGCTGCCAGAAACATAAGAACAAATGGGAATGCTTCTGAAATAGAATGTACATAAGATTGCTTTTTGATGATGGATTTAAAGCTTGCACCTTGTTTATTCTTTCAATCATTTACCTGCTCTGACTTACTAACCTATATAAACAGAGAGTTCTTTTTTGTATTCTTGTTACATAAAATCTGAACTCAGCTGTCAGTGCAAAACTTGATCTGCCGGCAGCATCAAGAAACGAGGGGGAAAAAAGGTCTTTCCTCAACATTTTCAAACATTGTAAAACTCAAATGATAATGTCATGAACCAGGAGTAGGTATAGTATTGTGATATCACTTTAATCATTAATCCACCTCAAAGACTCTTCAGTGAGCAAGCCTTTCTTTCTCAATGGGATTAACCATTGAGAACATTACAAATGCTGCAAACACCTACATATTTGTACAGAGATAACCCCCTGTTACAGCAGATATTTGCTTTTTTAATCTTTTCTTAGTTATACCAGCATGATTCATTAACAATTATTTTTGAGATGAAGGAATCTGGGCTACTAATATAATTTAAAATGCTGTTACTTTAATGAATAAGTCAGCAGTGTTTTAGTTTCTATTTAACAGCAAGTGTCTAAATGGAACTAAGGATAGCGAGACAATTATCAGCTTAAATTATTGGGTTTTATTTTTTGAAGATCCTGCTTAATAACATGACTTTAGAGCTTGCTATCCCCTATTTAGAAGAGAAGATATTTTGGGGGGTGAATGGTTGCATTGCATATCTACAATCTTTAGCATAAAAGACAATTGGAGATTTGCAGGGAGAGACTCTGCTCAGGTAACCCAAATGTGGTCTCAGAAGTGTCAGTATGACTTAACTCAGTGCTCAGCTCCACTTTGGAGTTCAGATGATGAGAATAAGAGCAAAGGAGGAATTCTTGAAGATCACTTATGCTAGAAAAGAGGGGAAAATAGTGTGCAAAGGATAATGTGGGTGCTATGATGGTGGGGCTCGCTGTTTACAATCATAGTTTTTTGCTTTCTCAAGCGTTGTGCAAGTCTATGGCATATGGGTGTCTTACTGGCTTCTTCTACACTCACAACCCCCAGAAGTATCCTCTCCTTAAATTCTGTTCTCGCTGCTTGCAGACTCACGGGCTTCAGGGAGGCTGCAGAGTCAAAAATTTTATTCTCTTGGTGCTTGGTTTATGTTTTTGTTGGTAGTACCTCTGCCAGGATAAAAGGGGGCTCCTTTTGCTGCTCTGCTCTAATGTAAGAATGAAAGTGGTAATGCAAGTTTTTTTGTCATTAAGTACATCATAAAGTAGTGTGCATCTCTGGGAAGGCAGCCAGTAGAGTGAAAAGCTTTCACAGTTCTCTAGTTCCTTTCCTGCCCAGCTATGTCTCCTCACTAAAATACTGTATTCTTTACTCAATGAAAATATTATCCTCAAAGTGCAATAAGGTGTTAAAAAATTATAGCAATGTCATATTAGCAGCTTGATTGTTCCCTCCTCTCTTCAAAATTAAACTTTGGCATATGAAGATTGGATGATTTTTTTTCCACTATTTTTAAGTGTTTATAGGTTGCAACCTCCTAGAAATCTTTCTCTTCTAAAAACTGTTTTCTTTTGTCCAACTCCTCCTCTCTCCCTATCCATTTGTCTTGGTTGCTAATTTTATGTAACTTTGCCATGGCGGGGTATCTTCTAGAAATTATCTCTTATATGCCATTTATTTCCCCTTGGCTCTGGGAGGTGGGAAGATTATCCTTTGAGAGCTGGTGGTGGAAGCAGTGAAAGGCAACTGTAGCCATGAGAAGAAGGGAAAATGAAATTGAAAAATGGCAGTGAAGGACACCAAGATTTGAGAGTGGAAGATGAGGGAGGAGCTGAAGCTAAAGGAAAATGTTATGAATCTGTTTCTTTTCTGTTTTCTTATCATTCCTGCCTTGGCTAACTCACACTCATGCATGAATTTCAACAAATAAGTTTGCCCAATACTCCCCACCCTCCGAGTACACTTGTCTATGTAAATTGTACTGGACTAACACTTGTGCCTCTGTCACAACATTTGACCACTTTGACCACTTACATATTTGGAAACTTCTACAAGAGTCCAATCTTTTTTTTTCTTCCCCCATTTGAGAGCACTATACACTTTTCAGTTATGAAAATGGTGTTATTCTAAATAAAACTGACATGATCCACCAACACTTTTGGAAGCACAGATGCTTTGTCCCACTATTTACTAAAGAGGTTCACACTTAGATTAAAGCAGTGAAATCAGATCACTGAATAAGGCCTGGAACAATATAATGATTTAAGGAATTCATGGAGAGCTTCTGGGAGGAAGAAAGTTACACAAAGGCAAAATCAGATTGTTTTCTGTACAACACCAGAACACAGAAACACCACGCAATCCAATACTGGTGCATTTGTTTTGCTAAGCATCTTGTGCGGTTTTACTTACCTTTGTTCTCCTCTGCAACATCAGACTGCAACCCACAAACTCACACCACAGCCCACAAATTCAAATACTGCATCTGAGGCCCATCAGTGTCAGACATCAGAAGAGGAGTCAGGCATCTTTGTTTGCAGGAGCCACCAGCCGTGAAATTCTCTGAATGACATGGGGTTTAATTTATCTTTTTCTTCAGCATAAACTGTGTGGGTTGGGATATGCACAGCCCCCTCATGTTAAGTGATATTTTTTCCCAACTCGTGTATACATAATGCAAAGAATGACATTAATTTGTTGTGTACTCAATGCTTCTGAGTGGTGCTGCATCAGGACAAGATTTTCCAGTGTATTATTAGAGGAGAAAATTTCTCCACCCTTTCACCAGCTTATTTAAAGAGCACAAGAATTTATAATGGGATATAATTATATTTGATTCATGTTTTCTACCCTATTGTTGGAGGTAAAAGAATGCAGCTTCAGGGGTTCACACTTGACTGCTTTCAGTCTGAGGTAAACAGATCTTTCTGTCCAGATACTGTAGAAGTTGTTAATCGCTTGCTTCAATGAAACTTCTAAGTAGCTGGTTGCTGATAGTCTGCTACTGTATAAAGATGAACCATTCTGGATGAGTTCTACTTACTGATGAAAACAGATCTGGAAATCAGCCCAGTTCATATTTAAAGAAATCAATTACAACAAGTAGTTTCATGTTTTATCAACTGCAAATCACCCCGTTGCCTTTTTTGAAAGGGTTTTCAATAACTATTTACTTTTTGAAAGATTCTCCTTTTCCTTGTCTTCACAGCCAGCAGAGAAAACTCTTTGTTATCTGTGTGCACAAATGTATGGAGGACAGACACAAATATTTACCCTACTTATTTGTATTATTCAGAGTAAGATTGGATGCCGTTTTCAACCCAAATATGCATAATAGAAATTAGGGGCTGTGAGTGCTCTGAGAGTATAAAATCTTGAGAAACCCTTGTCAGAGATGGCCTTCCCATTCCAGGGAGAATGCTCTACAGGAACACTTCTACATAAAATACGGGGGTTTATTTGGCTAAGTTGCTGCTTTTACATCAGTATATCTGTTAGAATCAAAGTGAGCCATCCATGTTTTATTCAGATAGGCTGCTTGCTTCGACATTGCTAATAGACTTGAGTCATGTTTTTAAATTCCCCTTCAGCTATTGTAGCTTCTTCTCGTGTCATTTGCTTTTCTCTCTCTTTCTCTTTTCAAGCTGCTACTTGCAAGACATCTCCCTCATTATTGGCCATTGTTTCCTCCCTCCTTCCAGCCTTTCACACAGAATTGGAGGGTTTCATTTTCCCACCTTTTAACCTTCTATTGTTCTGCTTTTATCTGCACCCCTGACCCAGATTCCTCACACAAAACTACCTCTCATCCTTGGGGACCGAGGTTTTATTTCAGCTCTCAGGTAAATTCTGATCTGTGTATCTGTATCGCTGCAGGCAGAGCTTCAGATATTTGCAGGTAGTGCCATATTGAGCCTGACAATTTTTCTTTTTAAAAGGGGAAAAGCCATGAGATTCAAACTCTTTTGGACCATAATTTCTACTCGTATTACCTTCTAACCTATCAAAGAGGTGTCAGACATTGGCTCTGACACGTAACAAGTTTTAAGCAATACCCAGTAATTTTTTAATGCAATCTGAGTAGAAGATTCTCTGTCTCTACTTGATGTTGTATAAGCATCTCAAAGTAAAGCCCTGAGGTGAACGTCTCCCTTCTGCAGACACGTGCAGCTCTTTGAGTGTTTTTCTTGCATTACTACTGTAATCTTAGTGAAGGTTTATTTATAATCATGTGAGCACAGCAAGAAAGAAGGATTTTCATTTCCCGTGATTTTAATTTCACTTATGTGTTGCAGCTGTATATTCATCAACTTTTAAATTCCTTTGGAATGTACCTACAAACACACCTTAGATGCTTTGTTATTAAAATACTTGGGAATTGAGTGAGGTGTTTTCTGCAGAATTGGAGAGCTTGGCAGTGGCCGGTTCGCTCCATCGCACAAAAAATTGCCTGTGGTTGAGCCATCCACACAGTTGTGCCTGAGCTGAGAGCCTTCCCAACTCCTTGTTGTTGGTTTTTAGGGATGTTCTGGGAAGAAGTTCCTCAAAAGAGCAGCGTGACACTGGCCCTGGTCACAGAAAGTGAAGTCTGGGGACGGTGATGTAGCAGCAGTGCCCGGTGACGGAAGGGGTGTCTGGCACATGGCTGTGGAACTCACACTGCTATTTTTTGCTTTTCCTTCTAATTGATAGCTCCTACCATCTGTTTCCGAGTCATCCCTCTGCTGTCCTTTCCTACACACAGTCTTCTGCCCCCATTCTACCCTTCAAACTCAGCCTGGCTGCCTGAAAGCTGCTGGTTGATACCAGTGGTAGCTGGGTGCTGAGAAGTTACTAACAGTGGCAACAGAGATACCACTGAAGTTAGGGCAGCTAAGGCTCCTCTAGCATCATTTCAGTGGACTCAGATGCTTCTCTCTGGTTAAACTGTAGCTCCCTGAGAAAACTCCCCAGATTTTTTTCAGAAAAATAAAAATCCCAAACCCTTAGCTTTATAAAATAGATTTAATTTTTTCGCTGAGGTGGATTCCTGAATCTGGGTTCCTGATCACCTTGTGGCTTTCTGAAATAAGTAAATAATCTAGAAGCAATGTAGCAACCTAGTTTGGGTTCCCCTCTTTCCCCCCACAAAGAGCCTTTATGTACTTAACTGTCTATATTTGAATCTCTCTTTTCTTGCCTAACTCTCCGTTTGGTGTCTTAGCATACGGGAAGCCTATTTTATAGTGGAGAGAAATGCATTTATACATGCTAAGAACTGTATTTTTAACAGAAACCTAGACGTTAAAGGGATTTTTTCCGGCAAGAACTCCAAAATTGACAAAATCAAACAAGAATAAAATCAGGGCAGTCATAGCTGTGTTCTGCCATTATCTGAGGAGCTTTGGCCCTTAGAGGTGTTGGTGGGATGATTAAATAAGAGCTTTGGTCATAATTTCATGCTTTTTTAAAGGCATCCAAGTGCCCAAAAATAGATCCTCAAGAGTATGTAAGTCACTGATTTTCCACAGATTTCTAATGGAGGCTGTGGACTCAAATGCCTATAAAAATTGGGAGTCTGTTGTTACAAATACACAAAAAATGCTCATCAAAATTAACTTAGGAGCCCAATTTCTGTTTAAGGTGGCTTTTTCCTCTTAGACACATCCCCATGCAGAGCTCCCACACATTTTCCTGAGCATCTCCCAAAGGAGTAGGGAAATGAGAGTTTACTTCACCTCTGTTTAGAAAGGTCTTTGTGATTTTTAGGTTAAGAATGTTTATAGCTCATGGGTTATATTGGGGTTTTTGTACTACTATAATCAAATTATTAGGGTTTTGTGCTGAGACAGCAATACCAAGACTACAGTTATGAGGTAGAAAATCTTTCAGGAAAAAGTGGAAACTGCTGGAATATTTTCTTTTTAAATTTCCCAACACCATAAAATTCAAGACTTCAGTTAAAATAAACAAGTCCTAATAAGCTATTAGTGAAAATGAGGAAAAACTCAAAAACTGCAGCTGCAACTATTCACTGACTTCCTTGATTGTCATATTTTCCCATTGTACAACAGTGGTTATTGCAGGAGGCTCTGCCATATAGGAAGAAATTATATTTCCTGCATTGGGGAAAAGACAGACAGTTAAACGGAATAAAATGATCAGTCATCAACTGATACATCTGCTGGTGTAGGTCGGAAAGAGTTGCCACAATTTCCATGAAACTCAATAATTTCAAGTGGCTTTCGTATTTTTTTATGTTTTTCTAACACTGATTAGAAACCTCTAGATGATGAAATTTTATGGCTCTGGCAAGAATCTAATAAAAATCCCCCTTGGGATTGGTTTTGATTGACTACAGTTGCCTGTCTGTTTTTGTTTTACTGTATATGAACAGACATGAATGAGCACAATTGGGTTAACCCTGTCCTTGCTCTACTGCTGGGATTAAAGACTTTAAGCCACTGACACCCCCAAAAAGGAAATTAGGATTCCATCAATACTCATAGTTCCTTTGTCATTTGTGGCTCCAAATATAATCAGGGGGATTGGATGAAGATATTAGAAACTGTATAGCACAAAAGCTTGTAATTCAAATTAGTGGCACAGTTCTGGTGTAGCAGTTCTTGCTCTGGAAATTACATTGGTTCTTCTGGGGAGCTAATTAATGCACATATTTATAAGTTAATGAATAAAAGTTCAAAGTTATTCTTTAGAAAGCTTTGCATCTATTAAAAGTTAAGAAGAATTTTCTTCCTGTCAAATAAAGATGTTTGATGCTGTGTCCAACATTTCCCCTGGTAAGATTTTCACCTGCTAAGGATAGTTGCTTTTAAAAAGAAATTGAATCAAAACATAAAATTGTATTAGAGAAGCATTATTTTCTTTATAAATTAGACACTGGAATGTTAAATTAAGTTTAAACTATTCAATTAATTTATGCTTACTAATTCTTTTTGCTGTTATGTTAACTAGGAGATCACTATGCATAAAGACATTAAATTCATTTAAGTAATTTATTTTCTGTCTTGAAGCAGTTTTCTCATAAGAAACTCCCTTAATTTTCAAAATAGATGCATTAGTGATCATCAGAGAACCCTGAAATGGAATAAATATTTATTAACTGTTACGTAGTTTATGTTATTTACGGCAATTTTTTAATGTAGGTTACTGGTTTTTTTAGACAGTGAATTTCCTGTTCTTTGATATCCTTGTATCTTAGATTTAACTAGATATGCTTAAAATTTTTGTGATTTTTTAGCACCTCCCCCTGCTTCCTATCTGCCTGTCTCAGTTATTTACACTTCCTCTGTAAGCATGCTTGCACTGCATGGCACAGCTATAAATCATTTTTTTCTAGAATTAGTACTTTACAAACTTCACTGGTCACACCTTGTGTTTTCTGGCATCTGCAGAAATTTAGCACTGCATTTAGCAAAAGAGCTTGATCAATTTTTTTTAATTTTTATTTTTATCCTGTGCAAAAAGAAATTCTCTTTTATTCCAGCACAATGGAAGGGGAAGGGGAAATAATTGTGCTTGTATCTCTGTTTGAGACTGGAATATAGGCCATGGGAAGATATTCTGTGTAGTGACAGGTTTGTCTCCCTTCTTAACGGAGTCATTGTGTGAAGATTAGTGTGACTTGTACTTTTCTTCAAATTGCTTCTTTGGAACATTGCAGTGAGCAAGGAAGTAAATAAAGAGGGAAAAGGGAATAAAGAGGGGAAAGGGAATAAATAGGGGAGATGAGACAAAGAGGGGAGAGGAGATAAAGAGTGGAAGGGAAATAAAGAGGGGAGGGAAATAAAGAGGGGAAAGGAAATGAATAGGGGAAGGAGATAAATAGGGGAAAGGAGATTAAGAGGGAAAAGGAAAGAAAGAGGGAAAGGAAATAAATAGGGGAAGGAAAGAAAGAGAGGAAAGGAGATAAAGAGGGGAAGGGAATAAAAAGGGGAAAGGAAATGAGGGGAGAGGAAATAAAGAGGGGAAGGGAATAAAGAGGGGGAAAGAAAAAAGGGGAAAGGAAATAAAGAAGGGAAATTGAATAGCAAAAAGGAAATAGATAGCAAAAAGGAAATAGTAAAAAGTGAGTAAACAGCAACAAGAAAATAAACAACAACAAGCAAGTAAACAGTAAAATCCTCTGTGCACCGAGAGTCAGCTGTGCAAATTCCGAGCTAAACGCCTGTCCCCAGCAGCTCCCGCTGTCCAGGCTTCCCTGTTCCCAGTTGCAGCTGCAGGAGTGCCTTTTCCCACCTTGGCAAATCCACGTTTGCCCCCCCGGGCTCTCTCCGGCCGCCCGCACCTCCCTCATCCCGCGCTGGCTCCGCACACTCCGGGCTGGGAGCGGAGCGGGAGCATCGTCTGCGAGGCTGTGGCGGCGGCAGGTTCACATGACTAATGCTGGGAAAGACAGCAGGAGCTTCTTTTTTTTTTCTTTTCCTTTTTTTTTTTTTTTTTTTTTTTTGAGGAGCTCCAGTCTGTGCACAGTTGGCTCCCAGCTGACAGACAGAATGTGGGGTGGGCTTTGTCACCAGAACGCTGGGTACTGCATGCCCAGCTATGCTCGCAATTCCACGGTGCCCAGAAACCTGCTGCTTATGTCAGGGTGCAGCCAGCCTGAACACATAGAAATTGGGTAGCTCGAATAATTTTTATTTTTATTATTATTTTTTGGGGTTTGTTGTTGGGGTTTTTTTTGCCTCTTTCTTCCCAGCAAAGGTTATGTAATGAGGGAATTGCTGCTAAAGTAAAAAGGGAAAATGAAGTCTTTGTTAAATGCCTTCACAAAGAAAGAAGGTAAGCGATGCAAGCAGAACACTTTGATGTTTCAGACCGGTGTTTTCTTGTGTACATTGAATATGATGGGTTTAGTGACTATAATTAATCAATTCCTGCAATTTCTTTTTCAAAATTATTTGATGTTAGATGGTCCATTAAGGCAAGTGGTTATTAAAGCTGGATGTGACTTTGTTCCTTTTAGGATTTTCTCTGAAGAATCAAGTAGTTATAGAAATGTTTTTGTTCCCTAAGAAATGCATTTGGAGACACGTTAAGGATTTTCCAGGGTGAATTTTGTCAGTAAATGGGACTGAATTGCCCCTTCAGATGTATGAAGTGCCAGGAATAGAATTGGGAGAGCTGGAGGAAGGATTATATGGTACTTTCAAGTATGCTTTTAGGGATGACAGATTTAAACTTTAGGAGCATGTAATTAGTTCAGGCATTTTCATGTCGTTTTATATCAACTGTTTTTCCCAGACAAGTTTTGCAACAGTTAGACTTACAGTTCTGAATGTGGGGAAATATTAGGGAAAATCACTGTCCAACTGGGATTAAAGCATGGACATTTGCATTTCATCATATTGTGTTGTAGTTATTTTAATTTTATTATTGTGAAATTAATATAAACAATGCCGATAAGAAGAAGCTAAAAAAAATATCCACCCACTTACAGTTTGCAGATTGCTGGGGAAAAGAAACAGTTGGATGGAATATTAATCACTTCAGGCTCCAAAATGCTTATTTTTAACTCTTTCTATAAAAGATTTGTGTTAGACAAACGTCAATTGGTGTAATTAGTTGTCCTCTTTCCTGATTATTTTCTGTAGTAAAGGCTAATTTTGCTTGTAGTTCCCTCCTTAAGAATAGAGCATTAATAGCAAAGCAAAAGCTAAACTCTTAAATGAGCACGTAAAATCCTTCTAAGGCATGTAAGGGAAAAAGAAGACAAGGGTACCTGGAGAGTGGTTTCTCAGCTCTGTTGGTATAAACGTGCTCGGCAGCTCTCTGTCCATCTTGTCACCCTGCCCCTCGTGCTCCCTCCCCTCCCACCAGGAGATATCCCACCAACCTCTCCAGAGTCCCAGTAAACATCTCCAAACCCCTGGCAAAATTTAGTTTTATCTATCTGTGGTTGGAAGGCTGGGCAGGCTGCTCGGAGTGTCACCTGTTTAGGTTCATGGAAAATTAAAATCTAAGGGTCAGACTCAATTTTTGCTGAATCCAAGGCAAACTTTGGTGACCCTGAGACAGCAGGATTAGACCTTCAGGTGGCAAATGTGCCAAACATTCCCTATATTCAGTTTTGTGTGCTTTCTCCTTGACTGGATTCTGCTCTATTGTACCTGGGAAGGATCCTTATCTTCAATTAAGTAATTTCCAGAGTCAGATTCCAAGTGTCAAAAATATAGGAGTGCAGAAATGTCACATCTCTGTCCCCTACATCAACCTAAGGATCTGTATATGCCAATTTGGGAACTAAATGCTTAGAGTTTTCTTTAAGTTGGCACTAACCAGGGCTTTTACTGTGACATCTAAAGCACCCAGGTGCTCTCAGTGACATACTCAGCTGCTTTGAAACCTTAAAAAAATATGAAATGTGAAACACTTGAAATGCCATGAAAATTATACAGAGTTTCTGCCACTTTCCAGCATAAATATTGTATTTCTCTGCTTTATCCCCTTTAACAGCTTTTAAAGAATGCTTCCCTCATTTCAGCCTTATCTCAAAGGAAATATGGAATTTAAGCCCTTTCTCTCTGTTCACACTGTTCTCTTGTTTGGTTGTTCTGATGTTGTTGAGTTGTTTACTAGAGAAAGTTTCATCTCATTAGAAATACAAAGGATGCTGTTTTAAAATATTCAGAATTGTAGTTAATCGTAAACTGATTCTGGTGAAAACCATATAAACCATTCTTCTCCTTGCAGTTCCATCTCTATTTTGTGCTATGAATACGCTCTCAGTTTTGCTCTGAAACCTTAAATTTTGCTTTGTTCTCTCAATTAAAGGCTCTATTTCAAGGCAGGACAGATTGATTCCTATGTATATTCATATTTATGTGAATTTATTTACTTGCACAGTATGACAGACATTCTTATTCTAGTTTTTGTGTGGTTTTGAAGGGTATTGAATGAGTAGACATTTCTGCCACTTCATAAATGGCACTTACTGGCACTTTAGACATGTAGGATGATATTTTGTGGGGCTTCTTTACCAATTTAAATATGATTTTTTTTGAGAATTACAGCAGCTCAATGAAGTCCTCAGAATAATGCCTGGCTACCTTTTGTTAGTTTTATTATTGTGACTTTTCAGATGTAAATATGTGCACTCTGGCTCAACTCCTGTGACCCTACAAGCTCCACTGAAATAAATTAATGAGGGTGGTTGCAACAGTGGGAAGCAAGTCATGACTGAGTTTTTGTGGTCAAATTCTCTATTACCTTATGATAGGATAGGAAATATCACATCTAGTGATGTCTGGGTGTCTTTTTATGAGGAAATTTGCCTTTTAAGTTGCACTTGGAACAAACTACTACAGGGAGAAAAGGTGATCTGGAAAGCAGTATCTGCTTGTGCAAATGTTCCAGGAGCACTGATGAGGGGATGGACCCTCTGCTCTGTGTCAGATTTTTACTGCCCTTGCCTCGTTTGCTGTTGTGACTATTTCATTAATAAGTATTTTGCAGCCTTTGGATACAGTCGTGTTCCCTTTGGGACACGGCACGTGACAGTGAGTGTATTCCCCTTGGGTAATATGTTCTATATACAATAGTAATTGATGTGGTAGAAGTGCCTAGATTAGAAATAGGGGAATACCTGGGGATTACAGCAATGTAATAGAGTTCTGCCAGGAGAAGAAGCCATGTCCTCAATTTTTAACCTGGAAGATGGGGATAAGGTGACTATTAACACTACAGATTTCAGGTTAGGCCTGAACTTGTGAGGGACCAGTTTGGGTGCCAGCTGGGGGAAGGAAGGTGTAAGTTTATGACTCAGAAATTCTGCTGGTCAGCCCTGTTCTGTGCCTTCCTAATAGAATGTGACAACTCAGCACGAAAATGAAATTTCTGAATGTCCAACTTCGCAATAATGAGGTGAATCCCATTTCCTAGACCATAGTTCAGGCTATTCAGCTCACTCCTGCCACTGGTGTTACTCAACTATTCATCCAAGCCAGTAAACAGGTTCATGTTGCTCTGTTGTTTTCAATTTTACTGATGTTTTGAGGATAATGAGTTCGATCAGCTCTGCTGGCAAGGTAGAGTTTCTGTCTCTGCAGAAGAAACAATGCCATATGTTGCTGAATTATATTATGTGGTGGTAAACACATGTGAGTGGTGAAATCATCTGAGATTACCCTGAATGCCTTTCTTCACACAGTGCCCTTTAGGGAGGCTCCCACTTATTCCAACAGAAGGCGGAGACCTCCGAACACCTTGGCGGCCCCTCGGATCTTGCTCCGCTCCAACAGCGACAACAACCTGAACATCAACAACCTCCCTGAGTGGTCAGCATCCTCCTCTGCCTCTTCACACCGCAGCCTTTCACCTCATCTGCTTCAACAGATGCAGAATAATCCCAATGGAACTGTAAAAACCGTGGGGAGTTACACTCCGTCCTCCCGGAGCCGGTCACCATCCCTGAACAGGCTGGGAGACGATGCCAAGCGGCAGCAGCACAGGCACATCAGGTGACTTTTTGACTACTTGAGATATTCCTGAAGTCATTGCGCTGCATTGCCACGTGTTTTATGTTATTTATATGCCCACTTTGCACTCTATATAATATATAGGTATTAAATCTCAGCACAGTGGACCGTGTCCAAGTGTGAATATTTTAATTGGAAGCACCAGTCAAAGCCAGCTGTTTCCTCACAGGGCTCCAGCAGCCAGGCAGGCTTTACAGTTCAGCAGAGCTCAGCAGTGACTTAATGCCGGGTTTGCACCTCCAAATCAATGTGCTAAGCTCTCAAGATCTTTTAATAGTTGAAATAAGGATTGGATTTAACAGCAAAGTAAAATGTTTCTGAGATATTGGTCATGCCTGGAATTTATGCTGGAGCTGCTCATGGGTGATGGAACAGAGGATGTTTAAGTTCTCTCTTGTGTAGATGTGTGCTGAACCAAGGAGTAAAATAGAGGGAATAACTGGAGGCTGACCTAGAGCAAAGGGGGCTTCTTGAGATAGTGGTGATAGATGTCATGGACTTCTTTCATGATTATCTGTGCTGAAGGGTTTTGCATTACCTATGGCTTTGCTGCTCTTCCTTTCCTCTTGAATTACAAATGTGATTTAGCAGGCACTCTACACAAATATCCTGCAGCCACATCCCACTGGAGAGCAAATCCTGACTAATTAGAGTCATGTATGTTTTGTAAGTAATATAATAAAACAGAGGACTGAGTCTGAGTTTTGATCTCAAATGGGAGCTGCAGCTTTGAGAAGCCATTGCCCTCATTGTGAGGAGGCAATTACAGCTTCTCTTTGACTCAGGAACTCCATCTGCCAAGTGTGCAAGAGATGGGGCTGCACCAGGATGAGGGATGTTAAAGTGCAGAGCTGCCACAGTGAAGGTATTAGAACTGAACACTGATGGAGAGTTGGAGCTTACATGTTTTGACCAAACACATTTAACTCATCAGTCATTTGAAATATCAGGCTTTGTCTGTCTTGTTTCCTAATATTAAAAAGAAATCCACTGTTTAGAGTAGAAAAGGACTCGAGCATTGTCAAGAAATGTAGCTGTTGGTTTCCCTTTGTCATTTGTAGGTGTAATGAATCTTCACTGGAGTTTTCAAGTCAGTAAAACAAAATGTCATGTAGTTCACACTGTCTCTATCCTTGCACATTCTTCTCTCCTTGGCCATGGGCATTCAAACTGACAAGCACTATTTGTGATAGTAACAATGCTGCTGGAGAGGGGAGATAATGGTGCATTGTAAAACAAAGTTGTCTGAAGTGAAAGGAAGACTGAAATGAAATGGAAGGAATGGGATATGGATTTCTTATGCCAGTGTTTTCCTGCAGCAAACTCATCTTTGTTGTATGTTACAATAGTGGCTAAAGCTCATTTGTGTGTAATTTGGATGCAATTTGGATGGTGTTTCCTCACAGAGCCCAATATCAGCTAAAAACCAGTTTGTAATGAGAATTCAACTGGGTGAGGTGGCGGCCATGAGGTGCTTTTCAGAGAACTAGCTTTTGTATTCCACTGGATTATACTGATGCCACCAGAGTGGGAGGTTTTACCTAGGAGTCAATGATTATTTTAGATGGAAGGGATAAAAAGAGCCTTTTCATCTATATTCCTGGGATGACACACTTCAAATTCTAGAAATATCGTCAATCCTTTGAGGTGGGGGTAACAATTAGAAATTTTTTTTGACTGAGCAAACATTTTTTTGCTTTGATTTTATTCAACCACTTTCCTCTTCCCTTCCTAAAAATGAGCACAAATACTGGTGGAAAGCAATTGACTACCTGAGAGTTTGTGGAAATAAAATTTTGATCTTCCTCCTAGTGCATCAGTATCACAACTACAGTTTCGATGTACCATCAAGACTTGTTTCAGAGGAGTCCAGAGTATGTGCAAGTACTGAGAGGAGAGCTGGAGACTCTCTAAATTTAACAACAACTAAAAGGATTTTATATATCATTTTTCCTACATGTAATGCCTTTTCTTGCCACAGGCCTGTTTTGCAGTCATGAATGGCACCTTGCATGACTTTCCTCACAGATTTTGTTTAACTGCATGACCACCTACTTACAGACAGCTAAATGTGGGAATTGTTGCTGTCTCTGCTTATTATTTGCAAATAATAACATTCACCATGAAGCTGTTGCTCCCGTGAGATGAAAAGGCCCTTTTTGACATAGCAGTAGGTTGGGTTGTGGAGCAGGAGCAGCCAGAAGGGGCAGAGTAATGGAGAAGGTCAGAGCTTGACAAAGGGTTAATGAGGTTTGTGGGGTTTGTGCTGTGGAAAGCGATGCTGGAAGGGGTTCATGTGATCTTTGCAGCCTGTGTGGCTCAGGTGTTTCATCTTCTCAAGTGAAAAGAGAAGAGATTTACATTAGATATCAGGAAGAAATTCTTCCCTGAGAGGTTGGTGAGGCCCTGGCACAGGTTGCCCAGAGAAGCTGTGGCTGCCCCATCCCTGGAAGTGTCCAACGCCAGGTTGGACGAGGCTTGGAGTAACCTGATCTAGTGGAAGGTTCCCTGCCCATGGCAGGAGGCTTGCAATGACCTTTAAGGTCCTTCCAACCCAAACTGTTCTATGATTCTCATGAGGATGTTGCTTTTCATAGCAAACTGATTGTGATGTGGGATGGGGAGGCAAAGGAATGAATACCCTTCCCATGGAATGTGTCCCACAGTGATTATGAAAGGAGGTACAAAGACAGTCTCAACCAGGGATGAGCTGTCAAGGATGGCCACCCTCTTCTGGGAGAGAGGGGAACATGTCGACACATCTTCTGAAATCTCTGCATCCTTCTCCTGCTCTTCCTGGCATGGGATTTGCTGGGCTTGGAACCCAAGCTGGGGTAAAGAAGGAAGAGGAAAGATTGTTTATTTTAAAAAATCCTCTACCCCACATTGCAGCCCTGATTTCCATTAGTGGGCCTGTTGCATGAGAAGTTATGCATTCATTGTGTGGGTTAAATGTGTCATTTCCCTTTTCTCCTTCAGTAAGGGAGAAAATGAATGTATCTTCTGTGATAGCAGTTAAAGTAGATGCTGGGAGAAAACATTGTGAATAGCTGCTACCAGACGAGGCAGAAACACAGCTTGATGCAAGTGGAAATCGGATGTGTAGCAACAGTTTATAGATCTGGATTTTTTTATGGTGATGACTGTTCCTTCACTTACAAGGAAAAAGAAACAGAGCAAAGAACTGAAAACCAAACGACAAAGAACTGAAGACCAAAACCAGTCTTTCTTTAAACGACTGTGAGAGTTGGCTGAGGTTTCTGATGCAAAATCCTTCGTAGGTATGCAACCAGAACTCACTGTTAAACTCCTAAGTATCATTATTAGCACCTCGTCACAGTAATGGAAGAACAGAACTAGGTGAAAAGGGGATCCTATTCCAAACGGTGAAGAAATTACAGCAGGAAAATGGAAGTGTTCCTGATATGAAGGATTCACTGTGTTTGGGTTCTTCTGTACCCACCGACTTATTGACTACTATTTTGGTAGTAAATTGGTTAAAAAAACCAAAAAGGGTGAAAACCCAGCAAACTCTAGCCCTTTTATTTCATTTTACTTAAAGCAGTTTATTTTCTTACAAGAAAGGAAGCAGAGTGTTAAAATGCTAAATCACCATTAAATGAGCCTTCTTCCTTTGGTATACTATTTTTTCCTTCAAATCTTTATTAACATTCTCCTTTCTCATGAATATTTTCTGGTTTTGGACTCTCTGTGTAAGACCTCAAGTTTTAATGTTGGGTTTTTTTGAGTTCAGTAGCAGTGTACTGCAAGTTTGTTATGTTATCTCCTATAGGTTTCCCACTCTCTTTAATATTTGCCTCTTTTTGTGTTTTTGTGACAGTTCATTTGTTTTTCTACAGGTTTGGTAATGATCTTATACATTTTTCACCACCTTTCAATAAGTTCTTCTTCATATACCATAAGTGTGTTGGTTGATGAGCTGTGGCTTGTTCTGAAGTCATTGAGTGAGTTAGTGTTTGCCATCAAGAAAAAGTGATATTTTGGAGAATATTTGCCATAAGCACCATGCTTTGTGAAGGTCTAAATTTAGCTCCAGGCTTTGGAGTGATGAAATAACTTGATTATTCAATCCATTTAGTTAATAATTCAGTTGTCTCACTTGTTCATTCAAAGATATCCATTCTCAACAATAATTGTAAATACTGAGGTTTTCAAGTCATTCTGACAAATGGAGGTTCTGGTAATGTATGATTTGCATATAAATTTTCAATTTCATTAGTCTCTATGAATGTGCAAGCTTAATTTGCAGAAAAACTAAAAACTTTAATGTTGTGTATTTTCTGTTCCAGGACATTATGGTCAGGTGAATATTGATCATGTTTCATATTGAAAGACTGCAACCATTAAAAGCTTCTGTTTGGCATGAAAACCATGTGTTTTTTCTGCAGAGTTAGATGTCTCACTGGAAGACAATTAATTTGCTTAATTTAATCCTGCTAATGTGATGGTAAATGATTAACTTTCCCGTTTTAAATAAGCTGTTAATGATGTTTAATTTCAATTTCCAGTGCCGTTTACAGTCCTAGTGCCAACAAGGATACGCTGTCTGCCTTGGATTATCAGGGTCCCAAACGGAAGCTTTACAGTGCTGTACCCGGAAGACTTTTTATTGTAGTAAAGCCATATCAACCTCAAGGGGAAGGGGAAATTCACCTGCACAAAGGAGACAGAGTCAAAGGTGAGTACCTAGTTAATTTTGAATAGGCATTTTTCTTCTGCTAGATGGAAATTTTGTTAAAAATTCTAAATTGGAGAGGAAATAACCTGTTCAGTAGAAGTGCTTTTATGCATTTGTTTCTTTACAGGGTATTTTGCTCCTAGCTGTGTTTTGGAACCAATGCATATTTAGCCACCATTTTAACTTCAAAGTCCTCCTAAAAATCCGAAGTTTGTACAGTAATAGCAGCATTGTCTCTTACCCAGAGCAGGTAATATACTTCTGTAGTCATTACAGAACGACCACTCCAGGGCTTTGAAAGGCTGTAAACATGTCAGCTGTCTAAACAGATCAGGAGGGAAACAGGGATAAGAGCAGCTCTGTTTTAAGCCCTTTCCTCATGGAACAATTTATTGGCTAAGTAGAAAATGTCCCCTCATGAGACTCAGTATAAGTAGGTAGGTAGAATCTACTGCAAACATTTCGTGGAGGAAGCATGGTGGTGCATGTTTAATTTCTGTCCACTGGGGCTCTTCCCCAGCTAAGACTGTGCTTACATCAAGGCCAAACTTTGTGTTATTATTTTGAAGGCACTAAGTACATCCGCATACAGATGAGAAAGTGGGTGATGTGGTGTACAGGACTCACCTTCCTGAGGGTGAGGTGTGATGCAGCTTCAGCTCTGATTTTGCACATCCAGGTAAAACTAGTCATGGAATAAAAAAAGACTTTTTCAAGCCATACAAATCAAACAACAGTTGTGGAAATCAAACAAAAGGGAATAAATTCAGTGTCCTAAATAAAAGTGTTAAGCTCCTGCAAATTTTTTTGCAATGGAAACCACTTATCTCACAAAGGAAAACTTCAAATACCTCCTCCCTTGAGCCTGCAAAGAGTAGTTGGAAAAAAACTAGGGAGCCATTAGAAGGTATATTTGCATTTTTATTTTTGGAGGTACTGATTCTGAAGCGTTTGTGGGTTTAATAATTTTTGTTAACTCAGAAGGTGTAGGACAGAACTCTGAAGAACACTGCACTTGAAGATAATACATGTGCAAGATTCATTTTATTTGCAAGAATGAAGGAGGAAGGTTAAACTTAGGAGAGTCTGTAGGGCTGAAAAGATAATTTTACTGTTCTCAAGATTGTTCCCTAATCAGGTAGGAAGGAGTGATTATAATTTCCCAGTTAATGGAAGTTATCTAGGCTAGAGTCAAGTAGAAGGCAAACTCTGAGGTTGTGGAATTGCTTGGGAATGCCAAATATCAAATTTGACAGCTTTGAATGTTTGGGAACCAGCTTTGCAGGCATACAGTGGTGAGAATAAATGCAAGACAAGTAATGCATAATAACTTCCTAAAAGCCTTCAGGTATCAAAAGAATGGATATGATCTAGAGAGAGGTAAAGTTACATTATGAGTAAGTGTCATGTAATAATATAAAGCAAATTAAAAGCAAATGTGATGTTTTCACACCTCTACAAAAGAACACTGGCTCTTTGGCTAAAATGGGAAGGTCTGGGGTCTTCTGTGTAGAGTTTGGAGTTCTCACTGGAAGGGTGAAGGAACAAGGCAGTTGAGAAAGATGCTTGTTGGGCAGTTACATGAAAATGAAAAAAATGATTAAAAGAAAAAGGAGAGAGACTTAAGCACACCCCAGAGCTCTTTGCTTATTTATAATCTCTGGAATTTGATTATAGCAGGAAAAATTGCCGGTACCTATAAAGGATGAAATTTTGGAGGCCATGAGTGGTAGTAAATAACTTTCTGAGTGTGTCTGCAGGGATCTAGGAAGAGTCAAAAGACAAAAAATGACTGCTGTTGAGCACCATCATCTCTTCTTTGGGGGATCTTGTACACAGAGGTGTTCTTGTTGGATTTAATTATGTAGGAATATTTTTGTTCTGTAGAGGATGTAAGATCAACATAGATTCTTCTCACTAGAATAAGACAATAGACACTCCAGGCTCCAGGCAGTTCTGGAGAAAGACAAGATCGAAACTGTGTGTCCTGGCAAAAGAGGAAACACTGTAACAGCTTGCTTGGGACATCGAATTTTTTAGTCATTCATCATCTGGCTGCTGGTTCGCATCGGGATTTGAGACTACTATATGCAAAAATATCCCAAGAATAAGGAGTTTAAATTCAATTTCAAGGAAGAGTTTAATATTTTAAAAAGATTAATTCAGGACCCCTTGGTTCTAAGTTGTTATAATTAGTCCACATTTCAAATTTTCTTACTGTGGTTTGATCTAAGTGTGAGACCAATGATTTTTGTGGGGGCAGCAACCAATGGATGTCAAAATGCTGAAATAAAAAATGAGATTATGGCTGGGTTTTTTTTAATTATTATTATTTCTGGGAAAAATGTAAATTTATGGAAGAAAACCTATAAAGTAATTATTACTGTTAACAAAGGGGGGACATGCCCATCCAACATCAAATCATCCCTGCAGCGGTTATTTTTTCAGCTTCAAGAATATGGTTTGCACTTAGAATTAAAATCTGGTAGAGGTCTAGCTTTTCCAGGTATGTTTGTTTTAAATCATTTTAGAGAACTTTGCTGCAGTAAAGCCTAGTGAGGTTTCTATAGATGTCAGCCTGCTTTCAGGGAGTTTGGAAAAAGAACAAGTCTACAAAGGGAATTTCAGAGCTAGTGCTTAGGATTAAATCTTATGAAACATAATTTAAGGCTGTTTGCATGGCAGGGCTGGGACACTGTATGACACTCTCAGTGCTATCAAAGGAGAAATTTCCAGAACAAGATTAAATCCTATTTTATGTTACCATGTCAATGGTTCCTCAGTTGCCACGAAAAAATATGTCAGAATGAACACAGCAAGGTCATGTAGAGAACAAAGAGTTCAGGCAAAAAGACAGTGATACTTTAAAAAGGTCTCAGTTGTGTAACAGTGTTGAAGAAGCCACTCAAACCTAGCATTTGTGTCAAAAATCCAGGTCCAGTTAAACCTGGATTCCTGTCCCTGTTTCAGTAAAAATGTATTTATTTATAGAGAATAAGTGTAGTGATAGGACAAGGGGGAATGGGTTTAAGCTGAAAGATGGTAGATTTAGACTAGATTTTAGGAAGAAATTCACTCCTGTGTAGGTGGTGAGGCCCTGGCAGAGGTTACCCAGAGAAGCAACTTGCTGTGTGCAGTACTTGGAAGGAATGAAAGAACAATAAACCCCACGGAATTCAATTTTTCCTCACTTTGGAAACACTTTCCCCTCACATTTGAAAAACAAAAGCTTTGTCTTAGCCCTTCTCCTCTGCCAAATTGGTAACTGCACTGTTCTTATAGTACGCTGATGCCAAAATCCTGCCGCCTTGGATTGTTTTGGGGAATTCAAATGTGTTTTGGCACTTGCTGTGGGGTTCTGACCCATGTGCAGTCTGACCCCGGGGAGATGCTCGTCACATGTTCATCCCATGAGACTAATCACAGTAAAGATGTAGCAAGGCATTTATTATAGGGATAAAAACCAGAACAACATATTAGAGAAAGGGATTAGTTGGGAAATGTTTTTATGGATTTTCTCTTTAGACTTGGTAGAATTAGAAGGGTCACAGAGAGAGGGATGGATTCCTAGACTCTTGATGAAAAGTGTTTTCATCAGATGGAGAGGAAGCCGGATTTTTTTCCTTTCTAAAACTGGTAGAAGTGCATGAGTGACAATAGTTCACAGTATGTGATACAAGGAAGCTGCTCAGAGAAATCTGTGAATGGGTAAGGTTCAAAGAAAATGTAAACTTAACATTGGTTTTAAACTAAAATGGACTTGTATTAATAGGATATTACGTAGCCTGTACCAAAATACCTGCTTTATTTTTAGTTGTTAGTCATACACGCTGACATCATTTGTGTGTCTCCGCACTTGAGAAGAGAGCCATGGCTGTTGTAAAAATAAATCTGATATCTTTGTTTGTACCAGAACTATCCTAATCTTATGTTTTCACATAAATGAAGTTTTATTCCTCGCTGAAACAATTTTAATTTATTTTGTTTCTTTCTTCATTCTATGTGTAAAAATCCATAGCAACAAATCTGCCCCAATCCAAATGCACACACATGTATATAAAGTATCTGTAAAATGAATTTAAATCAGCTTTCGCATTCCTAAATTGAACTCTTACACTGGAAATCAAGTGGTCTCTTTTATGACAAAACTCAGAGGCATGAAGAGAATGTAATACTCTACAGTTCTTTGTGACAATAGAATTAACAGTTTTCTTTGCCATGGAGATAAAGCAATAGAGAAGTATCTGTGTATTCTTGAGAAGGTCACCTGTGTTTCTAATCTGCCCACCTTGTTGGGAAGGTAACAGGTCTGAGTTCCAGGTGCCAGTCAACATGATTCGGACAGTCTCTGGTCACCTGCAAACAAAACAATCAAAATGTGTTATATTAAAACATACCTGAAATGCATATGAATTATTCTTCACTGACCTAGAAAGAAAGAACCTGCATGGTTGCCTGATTCAAATACTTTGAGAGCTTCTGTAGTCTCACCCTGCTCACAGGTTTGGTTTTTTTTATAGAATCCCAGAATGGTTTGGGTTGGAGAGGACCTTAAAGACCACTTAGTTTCCCCCTCCTGCCATGGGCAGAGACACCTTCTCCTAGCCCAGGTTGCTCCAAGCCCTGTCCAACCTGGCCTTGAACACTTTCAGGGATGGGGCAGCCACAGCTCCTCTGGGCATACAGTTCCAGTAGCTCACCACCCTCACAGGGAAGAATTTCGTCTTAATATCCCATCTAAATCCACCCTCTGTCAGTTTGAAGCCATTGCCCCTTGTCCTGCCACTATCTCCCTGTAAAAAAGGTCCCCTTCCAACCCAAGCCATTCTATAATTCTCTGATATGACTTTCCCTCTCTTATGTAAGCTCTCTTTAGGTACTGACAGGCTGCAATGAGATTTCCCCAACCCCTTCTTTTTTCCAGGCTGAACAACCCCAACTCTCTCAACCTGTTTCCACAGCAGAGGTGCTCCAGCCCCCTGAGCACCTTCATGGCCTCCCCTGCACCTGCTCTAACAGATCCATGTCTTTCTTGTGCTGAGGACTCCAGACCTGGATGCCAGCACTCCAGGTGGAGTCTCAGGAGAGCAGAGCAGAGGGGGAGATTCCCCTCCCCCTCAACTTGCTTACAGTATAGTTTGTCCATCTGTAAATTTTTGTTTCCTGCCCTGATATTGCTACCTCCTGTCCTTCACTTGGGAGCCAAACAGAATACAGGCTAGTTTTGGGAAATGCTCAGTTTCTTTAGCTCTTACTGTAATTAAACAACTTTTCTAGTGCTTAGCATCTAGAAAAATGGGGAGTTATTTCAGTATCTCAAATATGCTCCAACAGACCTTTTCATGAACCTTGTGAGATGCCTCCTGTGCAGGCACAGTCTGCACATCAGAGAAGAGTTTACCACAACCAAGATCTGCTCTGAACTACATTCCTTAGGGTCAGAGAAACAGTAGTAATTCAGTAGCAGTGATTCAAGCATCTGTTCTGGGCAGGAAGTCAGTAGTTCTCTGCATTAGAAATATTGACCCTTGTGACACTGCTTTTATTTCAGCATGATCTCAGCCAGTAGGGCAATCCAAATATATCACTAACATTTTCATTTCTCATGAAATCTACTTGTAAGTCATTTTGAAAAAGAAAGATTATTAAACCCCTGCTGTGCTTGAAGATACTGCCAACAGGCAGTGCCTGTGGGCAGAAGGGAAGTTGGTCTCCCAGGCTTTTGTGCTTGTTAGATTAGTAAATAAAATCCTGGAAAGGGAAGAGCCTCAGAAATGCTGTTTTGTTTCTTCAAGAGCATTTTGTACCTTGTGTGGATAAGTGTGGCAGCAAAATTTGACCTAAGAGGTTTGCATAAGTATTGATTTGCTGCTCTTTCATGTGAAGGGTGGAATGAATATGAAGTGGAATACTAATCTTATCCAGATTCATTGGTCTGTTTTGCTTCCTTACTGTCTCCTTACTTGTTTGGTTTGATTTAAATTCATAACACAATAAATTATGACTTGTCACAGATAATATCCCAACTCATTTCTTCAAGTTGCTTGTACCTGAAGAGCAGGAGAGAGTAGTGCTATCAAAGTGTTGTAACAAAGACATGGCCTTGCTCCTGCTCCAGCAGAAGAGCTGGCTTTGCTGTCAAGGCTGTGAGGAAGTGATTAGGATGTAAAAGCATCCACAAATTCCTGTTGTCTTCACTCTTGGCTACTTTAAGACAGCCTTTCTCGAGTAGTCAGCAAGTGGCCTGAAATATTCAGGAGACAGAGTACCAGAAGCTGTGAATGTCGTATGAGTGCACTAACGTAGTCCAACACAATAGTACAGGCTCTACATCTAAGCTGATTTGGGACCTCCTCTTAATTAATTCTCTCTGCTCTGCATCCTCCTGATCTGAAGTTTGTACATCACAGTGGAGAAAAGCAAATTTGACTCTGTCTGCACTTTCCTCAAAAGAGATGGTGATCAGCGTTACAAACAGATGGATTTCTGTAATGCTTGATTTGAATTTCTGATCAAAATTCAAATCAGTGCACAAGATTTGTTTCTTATCCTCTTTTTCTCTCTCCTTCACTTCCTCAAAACTATTTAACAGACACCTAAACAATACAGAAAAGACAATATTCATAGAAAGTTGTTGGAAAAGATAAAAAAGGGAAAAAAACCCACAGGGCCAAATGTTAAACAGCAGAGCTCACTCGGTTCTATTTCAATTGAGCTGTATTTCCTCAGATTTAGAGGGTTATGTGCAGATTGCTGTGTTTGTAGATTTTGATGTAGCAAGTAGTCACTTAGGTTGCCTCTGTTAGTAGTCACTGTTGTCTTCTCATCCCAAGGTCCTCTTCCTGAATGTTGCTTGTTAGCACCATCCTTTTCTTGAGAAATTAGGGATGATAAAAGATGAAAAGCTGTTTTAAGTTAGGATCTAGTCTGACTCTGACTATGGCCACCGTGGTTTGGGCTGGTAACAGGCACCCAAAACCTGAGACTGACAGGACATAGGCAGGAGATTTGCAGATGAGCTTAGAGTATGGCAGTGAGACACTTGGGAGAAGTCGGATGATTTTGGGTAAAGTAGGTAAGGCAGTTTTTCAGGTAAACAGCAGAATCACTTGGATTACACCAAAGGTTAACTCCTTGAAGCCACATTTGAATCACACTTTTGTTTTGGAGGCAAAACTGGGAGTTAAATGTAAGTTCAAGAGGTGTGGAGTATTTTCTGTCTCTGTTATTTCCCTAATTTGGTTTCTCTGTGAGGTTCTGTAGCCCAGGGTGGGAAAGAACTGCTGAATTTCCTTCTCCACAAAAAGAAACATCTGTGGAGCCACAGTCCGATCTGACTGCTCAGGTCAATTAGACAGAATCATTAACTACAGATACAAGAGGTTTTCCTTCCAGATTGTACATGGGCTGCACAAGAACATTTCCTACGTGGCAGCTGGGGCACAGTCACTTTTTTGCCTGCTGGAGCACTTAAACTGGTTGTCATCAGGGTGATAGGCAATGATTTCCACCCCGATCCTGCTGCACTGACCCCAAGATACGTCAGTCTCTCTTAAGTCTTTGGGAGCCAGAACTGGTCAGCCAGATCCTGCCCATCATTAATCACAGGCAGGGAGGGAGGAATTGCTATCAGGAACAAGTGGAGTTAGAGAAAGAAACAGAGTAAGAAAACTATCTCTCTTTAAGAGACAACAAGATTAAGAACTGTCACCTGGAAGTTCTTGTCTTAATAGTGTTTTTGATTTACCTGGTAGTAAATGCAGCAAAAATAGATCAAACACTGAATTTTTGTTTAAATTTCTACCTATACTTAGGAAATAAGTTGCCATTACAACTCAAGGTGAGAAGCATGTATTTTTAAGTTGTAGATACTTCAGGGGCTGTTATAAGCAAAATTGGTTTTATCATTGAAATAAGTATTCTTGCAGAGATTGTCATTTGGAAGTTCTCCTTCCAAAGGTAAATGACTGAAAATTTATATCACACGACAGATATTTCAACAAGAGGAAAGCCCAAGTTATAATACTAATTATTCTGAGGTAAAGAACTGGAAATTTGTGCCCACTGGAAATTAAAAATCTACTTTAATTTAAAAAAACAAATCTAGAAGATTGTTATGTCAAGACATAGAACCAGAGTTCAGATTTGCACTGAACTCTTGCTTAGCTAAAATTCAGGTGAAACTCCTTTGTATTTCAAGAGGTAAATGGCATTGTTTTATGAATAGCAGAACAATGGGATGAAGGTAAATACAATTTCATGCTGCAGTTTGAATGGAGGGACACTTTACATTCATTTTGTTAATTTGTCCTTTTTGGTCCTGGTTGTAGAAATGTTCTTTTTTTCCCAGAACACGATCTCTCATTGCCAATCCATATAATTATTTATTTTCCCAGGAATGAAGTTTATAGGAGCACCAAAAATTGATTTAGATGTTACAAAGACATTTCAGGTACATCCTGTAGCAGCTGTAAAACATTGGTCTGAATTTGGCTGTAAATTTCATTGACATTTTTGCAAGTAAGGCTGCGTGGAATAATCCACTCGTTGACATTCCAGTATCTCAAGGAATTTAGAAATAGTAGTCACCATAATTTAATGGGAAAAAATACTCTATCTCTTGATCGTGGCATCATGAAGGGAGCTGTAATGTGGAAGAATACAACTTTTATGTTATTTTGATTAAAGCGATTTTTATAGTATATTAATTAGGCAGTTTGTGATTAGTACATTAATACCAATTACAATATATGCATTGCCAATGGACTTACAAAAGTTACAAAAGACAAAACATTCTATGTTCTGTTCTATAATTTTTTAATATATAATATTGTAAAATATTTCATGTATATAATTTTCTTGTATTTTTCTCTAGACTTTGGCAAAGCAGAATCTGGCTGATTTTAAGTATAATACTTTAAAGACATTAAATTATGAGATCCTGACTGGTACCTGCCTATCCATGTTTTCCTGTTATTCCATTGTTTATTATTTTTCCACGTTTGATTCACAGTTTTGTTCATAGAATTGAACATAATTCTTGTTTTAAACTACACTTTTGTTATGAAAAGGCATACCAGGATTCTTGATGTTACTAGAACCTTAATTTTACTGTTAAAACATCATCTTCTTTTCATGATTTGTGTTGTGTATATAGACACTCTGACCTCCTCTTGCCATAGCAACCACATCTTTCGTTTTTACTAAAAGAAAAGGAAAAACTGCTTGAAATGATAAAGTTTAATTATTAATTTTAGGAAAGTTTTCCTTTGATTTACCGTTGTTATGTCCTTCAGAAGGGAAACTGTTGATTACAAAATCTCTCGCTGTTAACAAATTATCTGTTACAATGAGGCTCTTAAGCAATATTGGGAGAGGGAAGACAGAAATTAAAGCCTCATTCTAAAAAAGCGTTCATGGGTACAAAAGATGAATTACAATCTTATTTATCCTCTAAGTTGCAGTTACCCACCTTGGAGTATGCGAATTGTTGAGAGTTTTTATAGATGTTTAGGTTATTCTGGCCTTGGCTCTTGCTGCAGAATTTTTATAAATGGCACATCTGAAGAAGGTTAATTCAATAATCTAATATCTGAAATATCTGAAGATTATTTCAAGTTTTTTTGGTAGTGCAGAACCACCTAGACCTCAGCATCTACATTTTGAGTACTATGAGCTTATCCTTCACCTCACCAACAATTTATCTCTGTCTCTGTTGTACCCCTGGATATCCCTCATCTCTCTTGTGTCACCTTTGGGCCTCTTGCAGTTCCATCAGCTGTTTCCTTCTTTTCTTGGCCCCCATAATGATGTTTTTCCTTGATAAATCCAAAGCCCTTTGCTGGTAGATGTAATCTTTAGACTGGCTTGAACCAGAGTGGTGAAGGGTGACTGCATTCCAGCAACACCTCATTTCCCCTTCCACTTCTTTGCCATGGATGTTATGTCTTCAGGCAGCACTACATGTATTTTCCCTTTGCTCTTGCTGTTAATAATGGCTAATATTTAATATTTCATGCAATAATGGTCTGAAATGGGTCTAGTTCTGCTCTGGAGTGATCACTTTTTGCCTTGCACTCACTCCCAGATAGACTTAGAAAGCAAATTTCTTCTCCTGTGTCGATTTAGATTGGCTGCTACTACCAATAACACGTGGAATTACTCCATGTGTGTGAAATAACCAACTTCATCCTCACATTGCATCTCTCTTTTTAGAGATGGGAATATCCATGTCATTTGGAGCATCAAAATAGCAAATCTGACAGATTAATAAAATACCAAATTAGGGAAATCTGCCGCAGTCTCTCAGTTTTTGCTCTGATCATCTTCCTAGTTTGTGGGGTGAAATCAGGACTGAGATTCAGTGCTGAAAACTCTCCTCAAAAAAAAAAAGAAAAAAGCTAATTACTGGCAGTAGGAATCTTTTACTGTCTAACATTTTTATATTTCTTTTGGCTGGAGTCCTACGCTCTCTTTTATGACTTGAAGTTAAATCAGTGTATACAGTAGGATCCTACCATAGTTCCATATATATATATATATATATATAGGTTATTATGTTTTCCTAGTTCCTTATGTCATATATAAGAAGTGCATTCTTACGTAAAAGGAGGTTACATTGTTAAAAATGTATTGGAAGCTGCTGACTATTCCATGTTTTTTGGATATATATTGGATGAATGATCAGGCTTCTGTTTTATGTGACACTGAATTATCAGATTGACTATGTGTGTTGATATACAGAGGTTTTAAACATTTTTAAGAACTAGATCAACGTATTTTTCATTAATTATGCCCCATAACATATTTTTATGAAAATAAACAATAAATCCCTAAAAAATTACTGTTTATTAATATTTTATATATATATTGTTTATTTTATTAACACAGTTAAAGAACATGTGGTTTCTTCATTTTTGCTTGCATTTAAGTGTAGAGTTGAAATATTTTCTGCTTTTCTTAACAATATCTAGGGGCGTTAGGGAAACAAACAAAAAAAAAGTCTTGCTAAAATTTTTTTATTCAGCTTAATATTCAGTGTAGAGTTGTTGGAGTACCCTCCCCCATTATCCCATAACTCCCTGGGTAGTTATAGGTTTCCTCATATATGTCAGGAAAGTGTTTCAGAAATTACATTTGGGACCTATCCAGGTGTAGGATTTTTCCTTATTGGATGTTTCCTGGGACTTCTTATTGAGAGTGGTGTGTAAATGTGCATTTCATGAAATCTGTCTCTTGGAATACACTACATTAAAAGGCTTAAAATTGACATATTTATAAACATTTTGCCGTCAAATATTCATGTTAATAGATGTCCGTGCTCTGTAAGTAACACACCAAATTGTTTAGGATTACATTGATGAAAGAAACCTGGGAAACATTTACTTTCAAATGCATCTTTAGAGATTCTGGTGTCTCAAACCAAATTTCTTACTGCCTTTTTAATATTACCATAACAGTTTTTTACTCTTTTTGTTGGGCTACCACTGATTTGATTTTCGTCTTGCTCTGGAATAGTGCAAATCAAGTTCAGACTCAATGCCACTGAGTCACAGCAGTTCCACTGTTGCCGAGTTCAATCACAGTCAGGCAGGGACCAGGATTTTAAAGCCTGGTGTATTTTAACATTGCAAAAAGTGCTGGTGTTGGAGATTATCAAAGTAGCTCTGATCAGGTTAATTACCCCTCCTGTACTGAAATACCCTGCAGAGACATTATTCCAGGTCTTGGAAACCATGTGCACATGTTAGCAAAGATGTGCTTGGGCTCATTAGCCTTGATTTTCAGCAGGGGCAGTTTGGGCTTAGCTGGCACTCAGCAAATGGAACTGGGCTGCCTCAGCTTCCACGAGCTCAGGGACCTCTCTACCCAACACTATGTTTTGTATAGATGTGCTCTGAGGACCTACTAATATGTTTTTGTTGATGATATCACCTTTTATCAATATTAATGTATAGTATCTTTTTAATAGTGCATATATATTCTTCTAGTATATAGTAAACATACAGTGGTTTGTAGGAACTTCTGTAATATTAATTTAAAAATAATACCTAGCAAGTATTTAGAGTCCTTTCATTACCACAAGTCACCTCCAATTGCTTATCAGTAAAAACATGCCTTGTTGTTCTGCAGGCTTTTGTCACAATCCTTGTTGAGTCCTAGAATTAATATCAAGATAATTAGAACTACAGGATAAAGCTTTTTCTCCTGTTGGTAAATCCTTCTCCTCCATCTTGTCATGATCTTCTATTGAGAAAAATCATTGAAATGTTTCAAAAGGCATCTACCTCGTGTATCTCACCTGTGGGAGGTTCATGTGTTTGCTGTGTGCTCAAACCCTTAAATCATATTACTCCACATTGCCAATCTCTGGAGCTGCCCACTTAATAAAATAGCATGTTTCCTTAGAAGGTGGGAAAAATATGGAATATCAGAATATGTATTATTAAAATCCATTTCAACGTGAATTCAGTTTTACAATGAGTTCAATGCTTCGGCTTCATTTGAACAGGCAAGACAACATTTTTTGGTTGTGGTATAACCAAGCATTTATCCTTGAGAAAACTGAAAACGGAAAGAATTGTGTGAGGGCCAAGGAAACTTGTGACAAAAACAAATTTGGGAAGAGGTTACAAAAGCAGACCAGGGAGAGTCACATTTAAAGGTTATTCTTGTGCCCATTTTGGGGGTTACCAGCATTGGAGTTATTGCACATTGGCTTTTACCAACATGATGTTCAGTTATTATTGAATGTGTTATGTATCTAATCTTGTATTTATGGGAGAAGGTAAAGTTTAATGCTCCCTGTGTCTCTCTCTGTTTAGTTCTAAGCATTGGAGAAGGTGGATTCTGGGAAGGCAGCACCCGGGGACATATTGGCTGGTTTCCTGCAGAATGTGTTGAAGAAGTTCAGTGCAAACCCAATGAAAGCAAAGCAGGTAATCAGATCAAGTTCCTGTTGACTCCTGACATGACAAATGCCATGTGTCTGTCTCAGCACTGTGTTGTACAGCAGAGTGTTTATGAAATACTGGTAGTAGGAGAGTTAAATAAAGCTGAGCTGCTGAATTGAAAATTAAGGTGGATTTATTAAGCAGATTTTACTGTCCAAGCAATCAGACTTTCTTCTGAGTGACTACATTGGGTAGCACTGCAAAAGCTTTTACACAGAACTGAGCGTAGACATTTTGTAAAGGATTTTGCTGTATATCATTTTCCTAAAATATGGGAGGGTGGCTAATTAGGCAATTAAATAATGGAAGAAAAACTGGCCACTCATCTCCCAACGTGAGATACTCATACAATGCATTTAGCTATTCATAGCAATAAAGATCCTTTTGTTTGCCTTTTCCTAAATTTTAGAGGAGGCATCCATTAGAGGGATGTCTTATATACATCCTTACTGATGACAAAGGAAATAGAATCAAAAATAGAATCCTCTTTCTCACACATGTGTGTTGCCACAAGTGACTTTAAGCAAGGAGTCTTTATAGTTCTGGTATAATAAAAGAAAAAGAAATCTACATTAAAGCATGTTATTTTAAGAATTACCTCCCATCTCATCATTTCTTTGCTTCTAAGAATTAAGATGTGAGGACATTCTCTCTAATTAAAAGCTCATTATAAATGAGCTCTGAGAATATAATTAACGTTCTCTGGGAGTGGATGCAGTTTTAAATCAACTGTTGATGTGCTTTAGATCTCTGTTGTATTGATTAAGAACTTTTGGCATTGCACAGATGATACACTGAAATTTATGCATCATATCATTCATTCGCAAATGGGGCTTTTTAATGCATGTCATTATAAACCACAAGGTATAATTTTCTTTATGTATATATCTATAGCGACTGTATAAATGTGAGAGTATGGAACAGAATGCACTGGGCAAGGTTCCAGAGTAGTAAGGATTAGGAAATATTTGTAATATTTGAGAGGTATTTTAATTTCATTGTTTTTAGTGGAAGCTGTGGTAAGATGGAATATGAATTTGAGGGATGAGCAGAAGAGGAGGCAAAAAGTTAGCTTTTGGAATATGAAAACTTGAAAAGAATGAATGAGCAAGACATTAGGGACATTGCTCTAGATAACTAAACACTGTGTGACAAGGTTATGCTTTCTTTTCTATTTCCCTTTTGAGAGAGGAAAAGAGGAGGAGGCAAAACCAGATGTAATATTTGGAGAGAATGGAGTTAGACTCTGAGTACAGAGGGAGAACAGTTGTGTAGCTCTTCTAAGGGTTTGAGAACATAAAATTTAAAGATGGAGGTATGTTAAACAGGAGGAGGATTGAGGTTGGAATTGGCCAGTTTAGGAGCAGTGCAGTTTTCAAAATAAGGTGTAAAAAGGGGACCACAATTTGCAATTTTAGTGTGATTTCATTAGTTGGAAGACCAGTGAATTCAGTCAGTGCAACATGAGCTGGTGAAGAGCCACCTGTGAATTGTTCTAAAGGTCCTTCAATAAAACCACTTGGTGGAAAGAATTCAGAAAGATGTGCTTTGTATGAGTAAGTCATCAAAAACACCTCTCTTGAGTCTGTCATGACAACTCTGCATTGAATTTGAGCTGTGCACGTCTCCAAGTCAGAAGAAAATTCTGGGGAGGGCATTAAGTGATGTTCTAAAATACGAAAGAAATTTTGCATCTTTTTAGTGGTTTTGAAGAGAATATAACCACACCTGTCACAAATCCTTAAAGATCTTTCTGAGAAATACTTCAGGAAGTAAATTCAGTCTGTGACAGAATTGCTTTAATATATGACACTATTTTATTTGAGCAAAAATTTCTCTGATCATTTGAAGGAGAATAAAAATTAAAAATTGTCACAAGAATAACAAAAGTATTACCAAAGTTGGAAGCAATAAAATAATATAAACAGAAGCATCTTACAAATTTTTGGAGGTGAAATTATGAAAACTTATGCCACATGTCTGGCAAAACACCAGAGTAATTTATAACTATTTCATACCTTCCGATTGTTTTCCTATTTGCTTATGGTACGGTGTGAATTATAATGGCTAAGGTGTGAATTATAATGGCATCTTTTTTTACCCTAAAAAAGATGAAAATATAATTAAATAGGCACAAAATGGACACTGTGAACTTGTGCACTCCCATATTTTGCTGGGCTCTCCCTGTCCTGCACCCAGAATGAGGTTCAGTGCTCCTCTGTGTAATGTGATAGAGGTTGGAGCTGGGATTATGAAATCTATGAAATGCACAGTATGTGCCATATTATTATTCAAATACGGCATGGAGTGAAAGCAGCTGATGACAGGATTGCTCTGTGCAGTTTGCTGCATCCCCTTTGCATAGGAAACAATGGGAATGAAAGAGGAAAGCTTCACAAGCAAAAATCAGCCAGTACTCCCTCTGAGTACAAATGCAAAAGTAATTTAGAAAAATATGTTAAGCATGGGGAAATGATTAGAAATTAAATTAGGTCTACTGGGATGGCTGAAAGAGCATCAGCTGAGAAACATCACAAACTTGTGCCAGTTGCAAGAATTTGCATCGTGGGCTTTGCAAAGCAGCAGAACTTCTTATGGTAATGATTTCGAAAGTAGATCATTTCAATGTGGAGGAAATGAAGCTCAAACTCAGCCTTTTTCAGACCAGCTCCACAGTAACGGTTCTTTCCCATAAATGAGATTTAGGAACATTTCTTCCAGCAGCTTCCCTTTGCTATTAAGTTAGAACAATAGTGTTTAATAGCAGCTTGTCATGTGCATGCCATGAATGAAAGAGAGAGGAATAGTTCTTGGAAAAAAACAAACCACAATTAAACACTACATGCCCAGTAAAACTGGTGGGCAGGTGTTTCTTGTCATGCTGATGTATAGTCTCACTTATAAGAAAAGTTCAATTTTTAGGGAACTTTATTGCCATCCCGACTGTTGTCTGGAAGTGGGAAGTACAGAACAGCACCTGGTTCCTGTCCTCTCTTCCAAAGTACCATGCCAGCTTGGCAGGTTCTCTTTTCGAAAAAAAAAAGTCATATTGTCTGGCATTAATTCTATTTTCCTTCTTTAATCCTTCATTATTTGAGTCTTGTAGGATTTATTCTGTTATTTTGCTAGGATTGATGCCAGGCTTATGAGCTTCTAATTACCCAGGTTGTCTCATCTGCCCTTTAATAGCACTGGCACAGGACCTGCTGCCTTCCAGTTTGAAGAAGTTCCCTTGACATTTTGAGATCTAATGGAAAAAGAACAACGACAAAGAAAATTATTATCATGATCTGCTAAATTCTTTTGCCTGCTTTTAAAAAAATCCCGACACACAAAACCTTTGTACTATCTCATTTTGAAAAGTGTTTTTAACATTTTCCAGAATTATCTTTGAGTGAGAGTGTTCCTTCAGATGAGATTGGTACAAGATCTTGCTCTTTCCCTGGACAAACACAGAATACAAATGTTACTTATTTACTCTTTCTGCATTGACAGTTTTCCTGTGTTATTCAGTAATGAACCAATTTCATCCTTAAATGTCTTTGTATTCCTAAATATGTTAAGACATACTATTTGGGGTTTTTTTGCTAAAATGTTCTGCTAAAATTGAAAAAAAAGTTTCTCCGACCTAAATTTAAATGTTTCCCTTTACTTTTCTTCCATCAGAGGGTATTACTGCAACTTCAGAGACTTACTACAAAAATGTTCTCTGTTAGACTTGTGATTTTATGCTCCATGTCCTTCAGAATTCAGAGCTATAGATGATCTGATTGCTCATAACCGAGGTGAGGCATTCATTTTCAAGCAAAGAGTTATCTTTAACTGCAGTCTGACTTTATCATTTATTATTCCTTCCTCCCTAATGTGCCTGGAGAACTCTTAGATTTCACAAATGCTACCAAAATGAAGGCAGGCTCAATATGTCTGAGTAATTCTTGCTGTCTTTCAACTCTTGGCCTCCTCAGTGCACTTTTCGTTGAGTTCCAGCCTCATTTTTAATATTGTCCTAGGATGACTTTTCATTCCTTAGCCTCCTCTGTGCATTCTTCTACCCAGTGGCCTTGGGATACACCTTATTAGCAGTTGTAGTAGCTATGGGAGTCCTGGGAGTTTAGTTCAGACTAAATCTAATCCAGGCGTGTGGCTCCAATGACCATTAACAGTCGTTCAAGAACCCATTTTTCCATGTAAGAATCCAAGTCCAAACTCTGAGGTGTCTCAGTCCTGGGGGCTGCGGCAGAGATAGCACTTGCAGAGCACGTTCCTTGCCCAGCTTAAAATGCAAATGTAGATGCTCCCATGCTGACCTCTAGTGTCATTGGTGCTCCCAGCACACACTAAACTGGGATTTCTCTTTCAAAATGCCTCAGAATCATTTAGGTTGGAAAAGACCTCTGAGATCAAGGCCAACCTTTGACTGATCAGCACCTTGACCACTAGACCATAGTACTAAATACCACATCCTGTCCATTCTTGAACACAGTGTCTGTGCTTAAATGTTTGGTGTCACTTACTCCTGAGTTTCCAGCAACTTGAAAATATAATCACGGATTATCCAGTAATACCACAGTTCCCTTGGCCATTTCTTTTTACATATGTAGCTATACACAGCTGTTATAAGCAGAAATTGCAGCATTCCTTATCCAACATTCCCTCTAGATTCCAGGATTTACCAAACAAGCCCAAACTGTATAAATAAAATGCATCCTTTGCTACACAATTTCTGAAGTACAGAATTTTCTGTGTTCCGCAGTCTTAGTTTTTAACACCTTGTGCATTCAATAAAAACAGATTTGTTCCTCATTTCCACCATCCCCTTTTTATAATTAGCACAGCACCTTCCCAGGCAATCTAGTCAGCCAGGCTGCTAGAATATTGATTTGTGTTCCTGCAAGAAAGAAAGTTGCTTTACTGGGAATTTCGGAGCTGACATCTATACTGACAACTGGGAGCTGCTTTTTCCTCTGTGGACAAGGGGCTTGGCACATGTTGGATCTGCAGGTTTTCTTCCCCTTGCCATGTCAAAGCTGCTTTCTCCATGCTGCCTTTTGGAACAGTCACAAATGTTTTTACTCCATGAAATATATCTGTGTACTCTTTCGGAGAGGAATAGTTGGCTTGAGAGGAAGTTGGGCCAGGGACACAGGATGTGACAGGGACAAACAGTGAAACAGGATGGATGGTTACAGACCAGGGCACAAGAGTTGCAGCCTTGGCTGTGGCCCCTATGGGCGTATTTCGGCTGCTTGAATTTCTAAAACACAGATTACCAAATTTGCTGGATGGACATAACAGATTTAAACCCACTGCCTAATCACATACAATTGATTCTCTGATTCTGTGTTAAGTTCATCAGTGGAAGAGGAAAAAGAGAAAGCAAAAGATCTTTCCACCCAGCCTCTTCCATTTAGAGGAATGATACCTTTTAGAAATGATCCAAAGTAACAATATCTTCTTTAAACAACTTCTTCCTCATTTGTTAGGATTAGTTCTGGGTAGTTTTTAACTAGAAAGACAACTATAAGAATAGATAGAAAAATTCTATAAACTAAACAACTTTGAAAATCACTAGAAGGAAGAAGGTTTCAACAAGGCAGAAGAGCCTGACCAGATGAGCACCTCGAGGTTTTTGATAATAAGTTTTGATAAATGCTCCTTCCACATAGTTTCACCTTGAATAGAAGGTGCTTGTGTACCTGTGACAAAATCTTTGTGCAGCTTAAAGTGTTTGGTGTGAACAGCAGCAGTTAAAGACAAGATATTACCGCAGCTGGAAGGACTAAATGGAGAAAGTATAAAAGGAATTTATATTTGGGAAAGGTAATCACAAACATTCTCATGTAAAGAGCGAAGAAGTCTGATAGCTTGGAAATATGTTCTGATTCAACAGTGCTGGACTTAACATAGCAAAAAGAATATAAACCCAGTTTAAAATCAAATTGAAAGGGCAAGATTGCCTCACATGTAGGTGAGGTTACCATTGAAAAAGTGTACTGTGATGTAGATACAAAGTCAAGCATTTCAAATGGATTGAAAACTCAAGAGATTAATATTATACCTTCATAATGTTATATCTTTGTAATCCCAGTCAGGGTCCTAAATCTGGGATCTGCAGTCATGCTGATGTGTTTAGGGAAGTTTATCCACACCTGCTGGAGGAACATCCTGGTACCCAGAGCCCAAACTGACAGGTATTCAGAAAGTCTTACTGCCTTGAAGGATGCTTTCCACAGCTCTGACCTCTGAAATACTCTTTTTTACCTTGTGTCTATATTTTGCACAACCAACCACAAATTTGTCATCAAAAAAAAAAGGGGCTAAGTGACAAACCTCAGCGTAGGGATCATCCATAAAGATATTCTGTGCTCTGATTTATGGTTTAGAAAGATCAGGAATATGGCATATACCGTATTTTTGCATTCCCTTCCATCAAACTGTTGGAAAGCTGCTTTATAGTGGAACAAAAAAAATCAATGCAAAGGTCTGAGGTGCTGGCAAGCTAACCCACAGAACCCAGCTGACACAGGAGCTTGGTGCAGTAATATTCCACTAATTCTGACAACTCCCTGTAGCTGAGGATGTAAATCAACTCCACTTTTTGTCTCAAGTGATGGAAATTCAAAGAATGAACCTCAGCAAGTTTCTGCACTTTAGCTTTGCTGTGCAAAGCATTTGTGTTCTCAGTAATGATAAACAGCAGTTTGGGCAAAGGCTTGGAAATGAATCATCACTCAATAATAACGGGAATTTGGAGGCAGAGGTAACTGGAGAGCTGTTTTTATCTGCAGGCTGGCTATGGGATGGAGTTATCTTCCTACACAACCTGCTGATGCTTGTTGTGCCCTGAAAGGCCTTCCATTCTTTCAGTCTTGGTCTTCTGACCAAGATGCAGTAGTATTTTCTTACTGTGATAGGAGTATTTGTTAGAAATGAAACACTGAGTCTACCAACTCATTTCTTAAATGACAGTGACTTTCATTTGTTAATGATATGAGTCTAGTTTGAAGAAAAAGTAAAAAAAAAAAAAGGATTCTACGGTAATACTTTCATTATTTGCCCAAATTTTAAGAACAGCACAAAGCCAAAACATAAAAAAATTATTCAAAAGAAAAAAAGAGCATAAAGCAAACCTAGGTCTAGAGCTTGTAGAGAATGTAAGCCTGTCTGCATCCTTATCTCTGAATAAGTAATTTTTAATTCATAATATTTTACTGTCTGGCTCCTCAGCTGACATGTACTTCATCCCTTTCACTCTAATTTCCATGCCTGCTAAGAGCCACTTAGGAATAACTCTAATCAGCTGCAAAGGAGCAGCACAATTCTCTCCAGCATTAAAATAGGCTAAAAATAAATAGCTCAGCAATATAAAATGGAAGTTACATGTTAGGAAACTCAATATTTCCAGCGCATCTGGGTTTGCTGAGGTGTGAAATCGGACGTGCAGGTGTCGTGTTTTTCCTTTTCTGACTCTTTTTTCCTCAAGAAATTATCTGTCAAACCATAGAGGATAAAAGAAGTGCAAACTCTGAAGAATGTCTCAAAAAGAATGGGCATACCATGTTAGTGCCTTCCAGTGATGTGTTCACATTTTCTGTTCAAAATCACACTCCATCTAACATTTTAAAGGGAATATATAGAGATCAAAAATGTCTCATGTCACAAATTACTTTAGAAGTATGACAAAGTTAAAGTTATAAAGTGAATGATTTATAAAGTGATAAAGTCTCCTGGGGAATTTAAGTCCAATTATTCTTTTAAGAGAGAATACTTCATCTTGTGGCAGAATTTGAGCAGCCCTGTTAGGCAATCTGCTAAAAATCTAGAGATAATACTTTATTTTTGATTCCTAGTAGTTCTTGTGGAAAATACACATATATCATGGGGTTTTTTCTGGTCATCCAAATCTGGGTCAAATTATTTGAATTTTAACAAATTTGGCAGATCTCCATGATTGCTAGTAGGCAAAAATCCTTACCTCTCACCTTCTGGAATTTTGGAGCATTTCAAATTTCATAAAGAATATATATTTTAATATTAATATCTCTTCCTTATCTGATAGTTTTGTTTGGTTTTTTAATTAGAGATAGTTCTTAATATCTTATGAAGCTATGATCAATTATACTTGATCTTTATTCTTTCTATAAATATCTTAAATGACAGTAGCCATAGGTATTAGCTTTTACCTTTATTTTACATCCATTTTCTTCCTGAAATTCTGTTTTGACAGGATTCTCTGATTCACCTGTGCAAATATTATTTATATCAGAACACAACTTCTGATAAAATCATTCCAGGTATCTATCAGGATTAAATAAAATGCCATTTTTCATTTAAATAATTTTAGTTAGCACTTTTAAAAGCATTTCCTTAAAGTGACTGACAAAAAGCAAGGCAAGCCTTAGATCTATATTCCAAAAGTGTTGATAAGTCATCTTTTTCTTCTGTACTAAATGACACATTGGGGTTTTTTTCCCTTCTTATTTTTAATGGCTCAGATAAAAAGCCTGACAACAGAGGCTGAAAACTCTTTGAAACACTCCCCAGTTATTTGAGATCAAATTCTTATTAATTTAAGGAATATGATAGAGCATCTACTTACAGTAATGGCAGTGCTGGAGGTGATCAGGAAAATGATGCCTAGATAGAGCAGCTGTCAGACAATCGATATTCTGTTCTTAAATTATGGCACTGCCTTTTGCTTCCTTACCTGCCTGCTGCAAAAGAGAATGGAAAGGGGCTTTTTCCAACTTGCTAAAAGATCTGCCAGTTCCTGATGGTGAGAAAATGACTTGATAATCATAAAATCCTAGAATGGTTTGGGTTCGAAGGAACCTTACAGATCATCTGGTTCCAACCCCCTGCCGTGGGCAGGGACACCTTCCATTAGACCAGGTTGTGCTACTTGATGCCAGTGCCTGATGTAGTAAAAGCAGCACGAAAGCCAGTGTGTTAATTTGATTCATTAAAAATCCCAATGAGTTATTACGTTACATATCACTTAATGATTTTATTCTGTAGTGCCATGCAAGTGAAATCCCTCCCTTGCTGGAAAGCTCAGCTAATTTTATTATCAGATCAGTATCGAAGGGAAAATCTGGGGTCTCACCTTGACTGGTGAACTGTTAACCCAGACTAGCAAGTTTAGGGTTTTAAAGTGTAATTTCTCTAAATGAAGATAATTTTCCCTCTGAAATTTCATCTTGGCCTCAATCAGCTCTAGGTAGGAAGCCCCAGACCTGACCAGTAACTCAGGTGGGCTTCAATATGGTCACAGAGCTTTCAGAGAGACCTTTTACTATGAGGGGTCTCACCCCCTCTCCTTCCCTGCCATTTCTGCTGCTTTGTGTCTCCAGATGCCTTGTTTTTAGACATCTGCCACTGTCGGAAGGGGCTGCTCAGCGTGGCTGCAACAGATTGTCCGTGGTGGTGGTTTTAAGGGTTGTGCCTCCAGCATTGAGCTTTGAAACTCTCTGTGCCAGGGCCCTGCTTGCTCTGACTTTCAATGTCCCAGCGTTTATTCAGCTGCGTGAAAGACCATTACATCAATACTGATGCTCTTATTTTTCAAGTCAGAAGTAGAAGATTTGTCTTCAGGTAAAATAGACAGACTTGAGTAAAGGTTTCTAATTCTGAACTTGGCAAATATAGTGAATTTTAAACGGTGATAAAGCTTGGTTACTTTATTTACAAAAGTGTGTTTGTTTTTGTAACTGAGCTTGAAACTTTGGTTTTGCTTTCTAATTTAAAGAGGAAAATGTCCATGAACTTTCTTAACCCTCAATTCAGTCAAACATATATTCACAAATTTATATTCACAAACATGAAACATGGCTGCAAAAGTCAAGATAGTTTTGTGGATTATTTACAAGCAAAAGGACTTCAATATATTGTTTTGGATTTTTTTTGGTAGCCAAAAGTTCAAGTATAATTCTGCAACAATCACATGAAGCTACAGAGTCTCTAGTTCATGCTTACAGTTATTTTTTGCATGTATCGAGAATTAGTTTAACACTGTCCAGAGGGACATTTAAAACAGTTACATATTTTGGCTGATCTCCTGAAATAATAAAAGTAATTATATTGGATACCCTGTACAACATTAGTAGTTTAAGGAAATGAAATATAACATATCTTTGTCTCATTTATCTAAAAGTTCCTTAAAAAAATAGTTTGTGGAGCAAAAGTTAACAAGAAGCCTCTAAAAGCTGCACCATTGGCTGAGTAGTTAAAATGTTGGATCATATGAGTTAGGAAAAGCACTTCCACTCTGTTGGACACAATTGCGTGGAGTAATAGACTGCAGGAGATAGAAAACTTTTTTTGAGTGTTTTCTTTGCCAATTGCAGGTTTTTTTCTCCTCTCCTTATTTGTGCTCTGGAGTTGTGGCACAAAGCTTTGTGTGGCTGCACTTCGGACTGACAGGGAAAACATTACGGTTTATGAAAAGAAATGTTGGTAGATTCTAAGGCTTTTCTGTAAACATGGAGCTCACCCCATGGATTTAGGGATGCAACTCAATCCTTTGCTATTCAAATTTGACAAATCAAAGCAGAAGAAAGAATAGGAATCTTCATCATCTTTTTTATTTGCCTTCAGGATTAAACTTCATGATAAAAGATTTCTAAAGAAAAGAAACTTAAGAATCAAAATTTTGCACTGTAGCCACTGTTTCCATTATAAATATTTTGTCTCTCAGGTAAGTTATAAAACTGGGTTTTTTTGTTATATTAACATTTGTTAGTCAACACTTAAAGAGAAACAAAATAGTTCTATTCCTGACTGTAAATCCCTGTAGATTATACTTTTTCTTTCATTTACCAAGGCAAAACCTATCCTTTGGGTTGATATTATATAAGACTTTGAGACCTTAGGCCACTGGCTGAGGGGAAATAGGAAAGTCCAAGGCTCTTTCATGGAAATCATAAATCGATTTTGCTAAGATATTATCATCCAAATATAGGATACAGTTACATGCAGTGAATAAAAGACTGTGAGAAAAAACAACGATTGATTTATGTTTAAAAATCAGAGGATGTTGCAAGTATAATATAAAACAGTGAGTTTTGCTATCTTACCCTAGAAAAGAGAAGGGCAAGTTAAAGATGAGGGTACTGATTAGTGCTGGAGGAAGAAAAACATGGAGAAAATCAGAGGAGAGGAGCAAGGGAAAATTGGAAGAGAAATTTAATCCTGCAAGTTTCTCTGTTTACTGGTAAGTACTGGTGTGATCCCACCTATGGGCTGTTAACTGCTCACACACAGAAGGAAAATCTGGCTAAAAAGTGAAACAGTGAGTCTGGAGATAAGGAACTCCTTTGGCTGGAAAGGGGGCTTGTGATGCCGTGGTTCTTTGTTGATCATCTCAATATCTAGTCTAATTTGAAACACTGAAATTCTGTCTCTTCACATAGTCCAATATAGGGCTGTGAAAGAAGGATTAATTTTATTTTTTTTTTTAATAATCTGTAGCTCTGGGGCAGTTCTGGTTCTTCCTCTCTATGTTCCCATGACCACCATACAGCTCAGGTTTTTCTCAGTTTCTTCTCCCGAGCTTTTCTCTTTTCTTGGGAAAACGGAAGACAACTGACCCCCCTTTTTTGCCCTTAACCTCTGACACAACACATGTAAGCTTTATAATTATTCACCCATTTTGAACCGCTTACCAACCACCCAGACATCATTATCACAGGACACAAAATCACATATTCTTTCTATTTTTTTCCCTGTTTTTATTCGCTTACACAAATAAAAAAATAAAATTAAAAATCTTCTAGAAATGTAGCAGTGCCCAATGCTAAGTTAGATGGAGGAGTTTTGCCAGGGAATGATGTATTTACAGGGTGCACTGTAAGGCAGTTGAAGGAAATTAAAATTCTTAACTGCTAATTAGTTAGGAAAACTGGTAAATCAGATGAAGTTTTGCTTGTTCTTTTCTCATTTTTGTTTCATTTTTATAAAATAAATTTTAAGGGTGTAGTTTGCTTTCAAATGGACACTTGAAATCTTTATATTACTCTTACTCATTTGTTTTAATTCTTTGATTATAAATGAATCACCATTTTCATGGTGTATGCAGCTGAGGAATTAACCTGTACTCTGGGCAGATGGACAGATGGAAGAGGAAGATTATTATTTTCTTGCAAATGTTTTGTTTAATGGGGAAAACAGTAGAGTCTGTAGAAAAATAGGAAGGTGGGAATGAGTGCTCTGCAGTTAAAAAGTAGGTAATGCCCATTTTTTATTGTTTCTCAGTTTTGAGGTAGTCCAGCAGTGGGATAATGCCATTCCTGCCGCACAGCCTAGTGCACATTTTCTCTCTGGATCATCTCTTCTGAGGATGTTTTCCCAGTGTAGAGGTGCTATTCTTAGGAGTGGGTGTCCTCAGGTCCCCACTCCCCCAAAACATATTTGCAATTTTGCTAAAAAAGACAGACTTCTCGTAGTACATGTACACACAGTCCCAGACCTTGCCACAAGGGCTGCATTACTGAGTAGCTTGGGGTGGGAAGTGTTTATATGCCTGATAAGTAAGGAAAAAACACACCTGGGAAGCAAAATAGCTGAGGTGGCTGCAAGTGCTGTTAGTTCTACAAATTTCAATGTACCAGCTTCCCTTTGGCTTTGTGTGTGTATTTAACTGTATGTTTATTAGTGCTACTAACCTGTGAAAAAAATATATATTATTTTTAGGTTTGTGTGTAAAACACTATGTGAATTCTTTCTAAAATACTGGTGTGTCTAAACTCTAAAGTAACCTTGAAACTAAATTTGTGTTTAATCATGCTTTGTATGGTAAGAGTACTGTTAAATGTTACTGAATTTCTTTTCCTCATTAACCAGGAGTTATTAGCATATATCTTATTAGCTATCTGATAAGTGCAGGTGATACTGATTATTTAATTAGAAGCTCCATCTCTAACAAGATATTTTTAAGTATTAATTTTGATAGAAATTTTAGCATTCAGTTCTGAAAATATAAAATAGTAAAGATGAACTTTAATGACTTATATGAGCTATACTGTAGTGGCTGGACTGGGTTCAGTGAGGTTTCACCATGTAGATAGATGTGGAAAATTGAAATATGTTATAAATATTCTTCAAAAATAAACCTTTAGAATTTCTTTAAGTCCTGACCTTATTTTGGAGGATGTTGCAATTTGTACATAACATTTAACATTTCAGTGGAAATGCTTAAGTTAATGGGTTTTAAAGCATCAACCAAATGCTTAAGAAAGTTCTTGCAAAGCTGTTCTGATCCATTAGGTAAGAAATTTATCATATTTGTGTTTTTTTAAAAACTGCACCAAACCTGACTTTTCTGTAAAATTGAGGCCTAATGTAGATATGTCTAAACATAAAGGAAAAATATCACTTATTAACTAATGATTCCAGTGTGACAATCTTCCTGCTGATTTGGTCTGATATACCACTGAATCTTTTAAAATAATCAATAAATAGTTGATTATCTTTCTTCTAGATTGACCTGGGTAACAAATAAGGCAGCATGTAAAAGCTACATTAGAATCAAAAGGTATTAAGAATTTTCCTTTAAAAACAGTATCCAATTTCTTAGATTGCATTATATGAAAACAATACTGAAAAACTAGTTAGGGTGTCATTAAGCACATGTAGTTTTGGGATTCTCCCAAAGTTTTCCAGTACATGGATGAATTTCAAGTTGTCACGTTATTTATGAGAGACAAACTGGTAAAAGCATGCTGAAAAATACTGTCTAATTGTAAAGGAACATGTAGACAAATTTTCCTAATATTTTTACTCTTGATTCACGGGACTTTTTTATTCTAAAAAACAATGTTTGTAGTTTGTGTTCTGGCTTTCTAGTTGTTTTGTTGAAGCTTTATGAGGACAGAGAAGCTGAATATGAAAAAGTATAGTTTTTCTTCATCTATTGCCACTTTTTAATCATGTTTTTTGTATATGTGTGTGTAAATATATATAGATAGATACAGAGAGTTATATATATAAAGATAAAGATATATGTAATATTTGCATCTCCAGATTGTGTGATGTGTAGATTTTTAGTTTTAAAAAAAATTATGATCTGTTAACTGCCTTTGGGCTCAAAACTTATGCTTCAAAAGAAAAAAAGGTTCCAATGACACCTGAGATTGTGGGGCTTTGCTCTCCTTTTAGTGGTAATCTCCCTATAATCTCCCTATAGGTTATACCAAGGGGAAAACACACACGTATGCTTTCCTGTGGAAGCATCAAACCATATTTATTTGTTTGGGAATGGACTCTAGTGCTTGATAAATGAAGTGGAAAGCTGAAGGATGTAGAGGATTGACAGACCTGTGGCATGGTGAGGACCTGCGCTGATGGAATCCCGGGGAGCAGAGGGAGACGTGTGAGGGGGGAGGTTGTTCTGTCGGCTGCCACCTCACAGGAATCCAGGCTGTTGCTCCAGCTTCCCTCTTCCCAGGGTGCCTGGAGGAACGTTTGGACAAAAATGAAGTGATGAGCATGTGGGCTGAGAGCCTTGGAAGAGGGGAGTGGGGGTGATGGAGGAAGTGGAGGTGCAGTCAGTCCCCTGGAGGATGGAGCGGTGGCACAGTGTCCTGGGGGCTGTGAGGGGTTGGGGTCATGGGCCTCGGCTGACGGCAAGACCCTTCTCCAAAGAAAGAACAGAGCTTCCAAAGATAAGTGGGAAGAGAGGAAGTAAGGGAAGAAATGTGCCCTTATCCTTGTTTTGGCGGTGGCTGGGGCCGTTTGTATGGAGCTGAAAGCACTAATTCAGCATGGATGGGGATGTGAGCAGGAAGGGGCTCCAAGGCAGTGCAGATGCAAACATAAATGCAGCTGAGGACAGGCTGTCAGCTTGTGGTGGCACCATCCTCCTTTGGAAGGATACGAGGAATTACAGAGTTTTTGCTCTAAAAGTATATCTCTGGAAGGTGTTTTCCTGGTTCAGTGGTCAGGTCCATTTGCATTCCTGTTGAATCCACAGCCATTGCTGTCTGGTGCACCAGGGAATATCTGGGACTAACACCTTCCTAGGTTAAATTAGGCTGAGCTCTCTCCTGCCAGTGACTCTGTGTCTAGGTCTCTTCCTTCCTGTGCCACTGTCACGTGGATTTGGAGAGGGCAAAGGAGGAAACTTGCACTCTCTAAAATTCCAGACAGTTCTGTGTATTCAAGGTAAGAATATACAGGAGGAACAGGGCAGACATGCACAAAAATCTGATTTTTGGTAGTGTAGTGAGGGTTTTTAGATGCATTACACAGTTCTGGGGACTGCTCTGAGGGAGAAGTACTTGTTTGCTTCACACATTTACTCCAGCCTTGCTCAATGTGCAAGTTGTATCAACAGTGGTGCAAGATTAACCGTCAGCTCAGTAAACTGTGTCACAGCAACTGTGCCAGTAATTTTTATGGAAAGCTACATTTAGACTTTTTTTTTTTACTTTTTTCATGCTACCACTGTTTGCTTTAACTCAATGAAATTTCCCTTACAGAAGGCAGCATATCTGAGCTCCAGTTTAAAACTCCCTGGTGAGTTAATGTCTCAGCCTCCTGTGTGCAACAGCCTGCTCCCATCAATTCTGTGGCCGAGATGTTGGGAGAATAGAAAGAAAATAGTTGCTGGTGGTACCACAGGTAGTCTCATGCACACAGGGAAGAGGATCTGAGCTTTCTAATAAGATTCACCCCTGACAAGGATTTTCCCTTAATAATCCTCGTGTTTCATATAGGTCAAACAGATTACTTGGATACTGAAATGGCTTAAAATACCATTTATCCCTGGTTGCTAGAGTCTTGTTTTGGGAAGCATTTGGGAGAACAGCGGTTGCTTTGGTTTTTAAACCAGAACTTGCAGATTAACCCTAGAAAAACCTCTTATAATGCAGGCTCTGGCTGATGCAACCTGTCACTAAGTGGCAGACTTAGGGTTTGACTTATAGCTACCATTTCAAAGCCCAGAGAAAGCATCTAACCACAATAGCCTGTTAAACAACTAATAGTTTTTAATGAAAATAAATAAGTTTGAAATTATTATTGCCTGAATATTACTTAATTCCCAGTCTGGCATGCCCACATCCAGCCCTGTCCTCACCCAGATTTGGCTTCATCTTGGGAGACACAGACTAGAATAAAAAAGAATATTTGAGTCACAAAAACATTATGAGTATCATGAAAAATAGTTTGAACTGCAGGTGTGAATTTAAATTGCCCTAATGCCTGTCATTCTGATTTAAAATTGTTTTAATCTGTTCTAACTTTATGCCTTTAGCTGAAATTAATTTAGCCCAAGTAGCCTCTTATAGACAAGCTTTAAGGCAAAAGTTGCAAATATGTCCTTTAAAGGAGCATGAAAATGAGAAACCCAGTTCACCCCACCCCCTGAAACATGAAAGAGTAGCTTTAATATTTTTGCAAACATGTATGAATTGTTATAATTTAACATTATTGCTATTCACAAATGTAAGAGACTTATATTTCCTGGAAACTGGTTTTTCTGGAGCTAAACAGCATTTTTCTTGGAATATGGCTGATACTAAAGATTAGGACACTTAAAGATTGTATCATTTCTAATAAAAGATATTTTTAAGGCTTTAATTTTGAATGTATGCTACTGTTAAAGTTGTTTGTTTTTAAGGAAAGACTTTAGCTTACAAAGATACATCTTAAAAGTTTTTTCTAAACCTGCACAATATAACATTGTGATTTTCCCTCCTATGAAACATGTGCATACCATATATACTTTATCACTTGTTTTTGATGCCTTAAATCAGGTTTTACTAGTGACTTTGCAATTTTGCTTGTATGATCAAACCTACTTTTAAGTGAATATGAGTGCACCAATGATTTGTATTGATTTTTCTCTTCCTTGTTCTTAATCAGGACTCAAAATTGAGAAATTTTTGGAGGTTTCTCCCCTAATTTTCTTAGTGAACTATTCTAAAGTACAAAAAGGAAAAGAATACACTATAGACTATCTTACAGACATACATAATGTATGACCTAATGCTCAACATTTTTCAACATCTCAGAAACAGGAATGTACTTTGAATTGTTATTATATGCATTCGACAAGCATATTTAATGATTCAATGACAATATTTAAATCAAGGCTCCCACTGTCCCTGGAGGTTTTTAAGATGAGACTGAATGTGGCACTCAGTGCCATGGTCTGGTGACCATGGCAGGGTTGGATCAAAGGCTGGACTTGACGATCTTGGAGGTCTTTTCCAACCCGGTTGATTATATGATTCTATGAAGTTAAAATATTGTATTGCAAAAATCAATTAATTCCATTAATATACTAAAATGTGAAGCATCTGTTTAGGAACTTATTTCTCAATAACTCTGACTGTTCTGGTATCTCTATCTGGGATATCAATATTCAAAAGCCTTCCTACATTCTCAATGTGTTGATTGCATCTTTTCCTTGCAGAAAATCAATTACCTTTACCTACAGCAGCAGAATTTTAAGAAGATACAATAAAAGCTTGAATTTCATTCTCTGATTTAATTTCTGGATGCTTTGTGTGTGTGTACAACTCCTCTGTGCCCCTTGTTTAAATTCTCTTTGGGCTCCAGATAAGGTCACCATTGTGCTTATTCCAAAAAAACGGACTTGAGAAGGTGCTTCTTTCTCCCGAGCCCTCTCATATCAGCCCTTACAACTGTTACCTAAAGAACACTGCAGTTCTTGTTGGTGTTTTGTTTGTTATTTTAATTATCTTTCATTCAGGTACTTTTTTTTACTGGTGCTTTATAATGTATCTATACAGAGGAAGGTAAATCCCTGTGTAAATAGTCATATTTTCCATAAGGGGTTTATCTAGGAATGAAAAGAAATGATAACAACACTGTTCTTTAAGTCTATCAGGTATTATAGTTTTAATTATACGTGTTCTGGATCTATTCTGATACTGTGCAAAAGGCTTTTCTTATATTTCCTAATAGACAATTTCATCAAGAGTGTGAGGGCTTTGCAGGAGTTTCTCTTTGCTATCGAACTGAATATAGAACATGACCTTCCTCAAGTTTTCCAAAGAGCCATCCCTAGTGAAGTTTTTCTGTGACAGCTGAATGTGACTTGGTTCTACGTTTATTGTTTGTTTGTGATTAGCATCCTACTAGCCCAGCCTGTGTTCTGAGAGCTACTGAAGCCAGTGCTCACCTCCCCTCCTGTACCTGCTATCCAAAGATCACTTTTTTACAAGTAAAGTCAAAATTAATCTGAAAAAGAGCATTGTAAGAATTAGCCTGTTAGTCAAAAGCCAAATCTGTTATCCAATATCAGTATAAAACCAATGGCAAAACAGAGGAGTATTTTAAAATAGGAAAATTCTGGTAATATTATTCAGAGGAAGCTATTCTGTTTTCCTGAACTCATTTTATTTATCAGCATGCTTCCGATATTTTTGTATAGTACACTTTATGCTATTATTCTGAGCATTAGTCACACAGCAGGACACAATCCCAGTCTCCTAAAGGAGGGAAGGAAAGGGAAGAGCCAAACTACTGAAGTATTACAGTCTTCACAAAATATGCTCTTATGAAACAAGCGGTGCTGAAATGGTTCTTCCAGCTTTGTATGTGGGATTTGGGTAGCAAAGCCAATAGGATATTTCCTGTATAGAAATTCTGTGAGACCATAAATGCCTCAGTGTTCATCTGTTTGTAGATGCAGACGGAGACAATTATCCTAAAAACGTTCTGGGAGACAGAAGCCACGTTCTGGATGGAGTAGTTGGAGCATGGAGGAAGTGACAAATGTGCTGAGGGATGTCAGATGTCCTTGAATAAAAATAGTCTGGTTAAGAACTTACCCTTTCTGTTTCTCACATACACACACACAGAGAGAATAATAAAGGGAAGATGCAAATCCTAGTTAATGTGTAATATGCCGTCTGAGCTGCATTGTTGGGAGCAGTTCTGGTGTTTGGCAGATGGTCACTAGATGGCATCTTTGGGTACCAAATTTAGGGGAAAATCATCTCAAATGTTTAATTTGTATTCAGCCACATTTCAGTTCACTGTTACTTCTGCTTGAGCATAAAAACTTAGGAAAGGACATATCAGGGCAGTAGGAGACAGGGAAGCATTTAGTAAAGGAAGCATTTTACTCTGTTTTGTTATTTCAGAGGCTGCACTTTCTAAGCAGTATAGTTTATCTTGAATTCTAATAATAATCTGAAAACGTTTTTGAATACTTTTCCAGGTGGTATCTATGGAAATATGTTTTTATATTAATGCAGATCTAAGAATCTGTCATATGTTATGTCCACACTTCTTAGAGACCATAATCAATCACTAGGAAATGTTCCAGATAAAGAGCATATCTTCAAAGCACTTCAAACTGAAACAACCAGTCACCAAGAGCAGCTCTCTGTGGAGCAGAACTGCAGGAAAACTCTGGTAATCAGAGGATGCGTTGAATTACTGACTCATATTGTCTCTCCTAGGATTGCAGAAGGTGTGTGTAGACTGTGATGATAACCAGACTCTCAGAAGCTCATCAGAAATTCCACTTAGACCTGAGGACAATTTCTTGATAAAACCTGCAGCAAAACTGTCACAAAGCTGCAGAACTTAGGGAACAATCACATACATACTGCTCTAGTAAAAGCCCTAAGAACTAACTGACTGCACAGCAGTTGCCTTCCCCTCAGTCAGTGGCATATTTTGGGATGAGTAAAGCAGTCATCATTTATTCCTTCTCCGTGTTTCAGGTCTGACTCATCAATTTTTTTCTAATTCAAAATGAGAGATGAAGTATCTCAAGTGGCTGTAAACGCTGTGCTGTGGAGTAAAGTGGTTTTTATTGCAGGTAGTGCTTGGGGCTGCTTTGCCAGATAGTTTTATTGCCTCACTGGCACTGAGGAAAGGGCTTGCAAAGGTAGAACACTCTGCTTTTCATGCTGGCTGCACTACCTGAATTTTGCAGTATAACTGGTGACATTCTGGGTTTCCAGCTTGTTTCAGATTCAAGATTATTAATTTGCCATCTCTCTCTGTGCCAGTCTCTCAAGTGCCCTCATAACAACTGAGGAACTTTATAGTTTTGAACCAAATACGAAAACAACTTCTGCAGCAAAGAAAAATTATGTCCAGCACTCTAATCCATACAAATTTAGATACCTTTTTACATCTTTATGTATCAGTAACAGCTGTTATCCAAAATCCCATTATTTGAAGGTAATGTGAATCTCTTTCCCAGCAACAGATGAAGGTGAGGGTAACTCAGTAGGTGGCAGTCCTCTTAAGCCAAAGAAGAAACAGTGAGAGTATAAGGGACTGGGATTTGAATTCAATAAAGTGTTTGTTAAACATTTTCATGTCATCTGAAGTCAATAGAGCTTGCATCTGATATTTAGAATCCTCGTAGCTATTGATGGTTTCTATTTGCTATCTTGAGCTGTTTTGTAAAACTAAGATAATAACCCTCTAAATGTATTTGACAAGCTGTGTTCTAAAAAAATGAAAAAAAAAAAAAGGTGAGTTTCAATAGTTTTCCTACCTAGTTTCTCAATGTTTGAGCTTAATTCCTAACCCTTCTCTGAAGACAAATTCTTCCTGGGCATGATTGTAATAGTTCTAATAGGTCAGTGCTTTGCATTCTTCTGTTTCCTGTAACTCTTCCCATTTCTCTGCTTTGATCCAAAGGCACAATGCCTCCTGTCTGTCTCTAGCTCTCCTTAACTCTTCTGTCCCACCTTGTCTGTTCAGATCTTTACGCTCCTCCTGCAGACTTATTCTCCAAAAATCTTGTCTGTGTGCCCATACCTTTTGTTTTGTTTTTCTTTTTTTTCCCTTTCACACACAGGGAATCTCTCTCATTCACACATTACCCAATGTTTTCATCTAAATTTTTTATAGTATAATCCTTGGAACAGGAATCAGTGTCCTCTCTCCAGTAGAAGGCCTGTGCTGCTGAACAGCTCTTCCACTCTTCCCAAAGAAGTTAAATCCTTTATATGTTGTATCAGCTGCCTGTTTCCCTTTCAGCCTGTGGCAAAGGTGGTTTGTCATGGATTTGAATCCATGATGCTGTAGTATCTATCAAACAAATTGTTTCCTCATAATCAACACACGAGGGACCTCTCTTTGCTTCACTCTTGGTTGCTATGGGAGAGAATAGATACTGGTTTTTATCTTACCTACAAGATAGATTGGTAACCTCAGCAGTGTGCAAACTGTTTGAAAACTAATAACAAAAAACCACATTCATTTAAAAGAAAATAAGCCAAAGCTTTACTGGTATAAACCAGCATGAGTTCTAAACATGGTAAATATAATTCATATTGCCTTCATCCCACTGTGTGCTTGCTTCACTCTCGTTCCCATTCAAGCAGTCTACAATCACTCCTCCTCTGTGTGAAAGGAGTTCTCTCATAAAATAGACAGCTTAAAATAAAGCCAAAGGAGCTGCTTATTTTCTTGTAACACAGAACATGTGGGTGTTAGAGGCAAAAAGCTCTGATAACTTGCTTAAGCTGTTGAAACAGTGTTGGTGGACACATGGGAAGCTTGGGTTGAAGGGAGATTTTGATAACATTTGGGAAGGTTTGGCAGTGATCTGAACTTGTTTGGTCAGTTGTAGAGCATGGGGAAAAAATGTGGCAAAAATACAAATATTGCCTGGAGGTCACTGAAAATGAGACCAAAGGGTCTCTGGATGATGTGTGAGGGAAATGAGTGTTAAAGGGAGACCACAGGGATGGCATAAAAGTGAAAATTCACATGGACTTTGGTTTCTTCATCCATTGTCTGCATATTGCTGCAGTTGTTTTCCATACTTTGTGTTGGGGGAATGTGATGGGGATTATTTGGTTTTACCCAGATGTAGATGGCACATGGGTGATAAATCATGGAAGAGATAAACAGAGAAAACTTCTGTGTCCTGTGAAGCACTTGGAGTAAATACACATCCTTCTTTTTTTTCCTTAAGTTCTGATTTTACCAGCTCCTTGAGTAGAATCTACTATTTCCTCTTTTCTTCAGCTACAGGTAGGCACCAAGGAAAGGAATATCTGGTTTCTCATTGAAAAATCCTGCAACTGTTGTGATATTACAGATCATTAAGGAATACAGGAAATAGGGAAGGAAAAATTTATACATTATGGGAATATTTACTTAAGTTCCTTAAACTTGTGATAGATACCCCTAAAAAAATAAATCATATCATACAAAAAGCCCTCTTCAGGGTGGGTGACTTGTGCCTCTTTATCCATCCCACAGGATCAGAGGCTAGATATCTGTGTCAGATACTGTCTGTATTATAGTGGCCTAACAGAAATAATTACATGTTATTTTTTATAATCTTGCCCACTGTAATAAATATTGGTTTTACACATAGGAAGATTCCATCAGCTCACATAATTTACTGGAAATATAGTCAGTGAATTAGAAATACATGAAAAGGGAGCGGTTGATGGTTCTTTAATCTTTTTATATGCAATCTAAATGCCGAGGTAAAATACACATTACTAATAGCTACTTAATCACCATACAGGATGTTGTATAGTGGGGAAATAACTCTGCAAATTAATAACTGCAACAGAAAACTTTAGAAAAAATATGTAAGAAAGTGACACAAGTTTTTATGGTGTGAAACTATAAAATAGATTGGAGAGTGATAAAACCTTATCACTGCTGTGCTTAACTGAGCAGAAATAACACAAAATCGCCTTCTATTATCTTGGTGAATGTCTTTGAAATATTTGGTGTTCAAAGGCATAATTTGGGGCTTCCCAGTGTCCACGGCCTTGCTTTTGAGAAGGGAAGAAATCAAATTCTGGGATTGTGTCCCAAGTTGCAGCTAGAAATTGCTGAGCTGAATAAATCTTTAGCTAAATTCTGTTTCCAAATAGTTGTATATGACAGTAGATCTCATCATCTTTAATTGCTGGTGCTTATTCCAAGTGGTTCATGTTGCTTCTGGATGTGGAAAATGCCAAAATTTAGGCCTACTTGCTAGTTTTCTAAAATGTCTTTAGTAAGCGCCTCTTCTAGAGGAGGACAGCTTGATTAAAATTCCAGTATTAAAATTTCAATGGAAATTTACTTTGGAAATGTGTTTATTAGCTGTGATAACAGAGGGAAATCAAATTGATTCAGAAGTGTATTTTTTTAAAATAGAAACAAAGTAAGACAGGAAATACTTTGGTCTACTAAGTCTCCTCCAGGATTTTCCAAATATCCATTGTAAATATACATTTCAATTGTATTTTATTTATAAATCAAGTTATATGTATGCTACATATATATGTTAGAGGATTTTTCTCCCCTTTTTATATTTTGTACTTTACGCAAAGCTGATGAGGCCTTTTCTTTCCTCCAACTAATTTCTACTTTTATGACTTTTTGGGTAAAGAAGTCCATTTCATTAAATCTCTAATTATGTATTTAGGAGACTCCTCATTCCTTTGTTTTTGACTAAGTAATGACCATTCTGCTTCACTTTATCTCAAAGCAAAATGTATGATGGCTTTTATTCCTTCAGAAATAAAGCAGATGGCATTCAGCACAACATCTGGGGGGGAAAAAATCAGGTCTTTGAAGTGTATTTAGTAAAGTAAACACTGCTAACATGAAATGATGGATTACTGGCTTTACCTGGAATATCCCTGGATGGAAGGCAGATTGTTTGAGTTGCTACCTATTTTAAGTGTTTTGTAACTACAGACAGCATTAGGAATTGATACGTGCAACCAGCATTTCAGTTTATGACATTCTGTGGAGAAAAAGCTTTGAAAAATAAATGTTATTCCTACTTTAGTCCTACTTTGGAGGAGCACCTGCTGCTCAGTCCTGAAAACAGCTCGGTGGAGCTGAGCTGGTGCTGTCAACACATGAATTCTCTCAATTGATTTTTACGATTGCAAGACAAGATGAATAAGGAATTCAGGTCTAGAAAAAAAAAAGAAAGAAAATCACTATGAACCTGTGATAGCTTCCACAAGAATCCTACAGAGGTCCAAGCATTTGTGGAAAATTATGGGGTCATGTGAATAATCTGATTATTGATAAAATCATTTCCTGAAACAAAATGCACTTAAAGCTGGAGGACCTACATTTAACTGTAAATTCTATACTGCCAATAGCAAGTCTCCCTTTAGCTGCTTTATCCCTGTTGCCCATTTCTAGATTAGGCTTTTTCATTCCACCAATATTATCTTACAATTTTGACATCATAATGTCATTGAGGTGACAAGTTGTCAACTTCAGGTTGTGTGATGGGGAGGAAGATTATTTAAAAGCATTTATTTGTCCTTTCTCTCCTAAAATGATTGTGATGTGTGCCAATAACTTGTAGTGCCCTAGAAGAGTAATTAGACAGTGATGTATTAAAGCATGATTGTTTAACCAATTGCATCATTCTGAGTGTCAAAAGAACTCTTCAAGCTGTGCAAATCATTATCACTGTTAGGTGATTATTCCTTGTGCTGTCTGTGTGCAGGATTAGGGTAAATAATGAGCTGGGATTTTTGAATGATATATTTGGGGGATTAGATTTTCATGGTCTCTTTGAGGATTAGGTTTGAATATGCTGAGATGCAATTTATATGTGAGAAGGAGAGAAAGAGAAAGGGAGTAGGGTGAGAAGGTGGGAGTGTGATTATCAAGTAAAGAGAGATGGCTAATGCAGGTGGGTTTAATACACTCAATTACATTTTTGGAAAGGAATAAACCTACTAAGTAGATACCTCAATTAACTGCATCCCGTGTTGGAGACACCATTGCAAAACAAAAGTTCACAAATTCAAAATCTCTTCCACTTCTCTTTGTCTATTTCCATTCAAACATTAGAGGTCACAAAGTCCACAGTAGAAAAGCTTTTATTAGGTCAAGGCTATATTTTCACATTTGCAGTTTGAAAGTGGTTTTGGGAGCTTCACTTCAATTGGGAGGTTCAAGCCTTTTACATCATTTTTCTTTAAGATGAGGGAAGAGAAATAAATTCTGATTCTAGAGAATATCATCAACCACAGGTTAATAGGCTGCAAAATGACCTCTCTGTCATTTTCCTCTTTATTTTGGTAGGGAAAAACTCTCCTGGCCCTAAATGCTTTGCGGGAATCTTCTGGCCCCTCCAGGTGTCAGCCCAGTGCACTGACTTGTCCCTTTGGGTTTGGACCACAGTGAAAAAGAGCTGAGGGACCAGGAGTTTCCCTATGATCCAGGGCTGATTGTACTTACAGCTTTTCCCTTTTTGGGCTGTAGCTGATGGGCACTTCTCTTTCGCTGGGACTCAGGCCACCAGACTATAACACTGTCCCTACCCCTTCTTGTCAATCAATTCCTGGATATTTTATTTTTCCACGTGAGTAATATACCCAGACTATTTGGTTTCTTCAGTTGTAGCATTTTACAAATCTCATAACTAAAATTCTCATAAGCAAAAAGATGCAACATAATTAGTTTTTTCTTAATAGTTTTTAGGCATTAGGCAGGATACGTAATGGAGTTTCAAGAATATATAAGTCCTAAGAGAATTCATTCACTTGCTTCCAAGAATGAGTCATTCAGACTTACAGAAAACATCTGGAAATCAGAACAATTTTATATTGCCATTCCTACTTCTGTAACCTTTGGACACCTTAGAAATATGTTTTGACATTTCTGTAACAATCAGCAAAAGTACATTTTTATTATTAAGGTATAAAATTAAAGTTCCTTTTCAGTTGAATGACTTTAAAACTTAAAAAACTTAAAAAAGGTTTATTGCCTTCCTTTGTCATTTACTGGAGTCTCTGGAATGCTGTTTGCACTCCCTGTGTCTCAGTTACCTCATTGTCTAAATCACAAAGCTGTTCTGAGGAGAAATACCCCGAAGAGTTAAAAAGTCATAGTGACTTTATGAATGTTGACCTGCAGTAATAAGCTTGTCTAATACTATTCCTTGTGATCATTTCAGTGATGATTTTCACTTAAATTTAGACAATTTCACCCTGACAGCATTATTCAAATTAATTTTTTTTTTTAATTCTTGTATATTCCTACAATTACATGTTCAAATATTATTCCAAATTTGTGTATAATCATACACTCTTTGCTTTAATCTTCACTGAAGCAAGACTGGATTTTGGTAGGAACTGGACAGGTTACTCTTGCATTTTTTAAAGCCACGTAGTTTTCTAGTGATCCATTCATGCCATTGCGTTTCCTGAGGGTTTCAAAGTGTGTTACAGATAAAACTTCCTAAGTTTCTGTCACAGAAGAAGTCAAAAATCTTAACTTTGATAAGAATTTTACTGTCACTTTAAAAATAAATTCTTAATCTAGATTCCACTAAGTGTAAGAACATGAAACTTGAAAGGGTCTGGCTTGAGGTGTAGATAAAAGATTGTCAGATTTGAGAAGGAAGGCCTACTTTCTACTCCTTTTTTGAAGACTTCAGCAGATGAAGAAAAGGCATTTAAGTGAAATTGTAAGAACTAACAAACTAAGAGCTAATATAAAGTATAATCTATATATTCAAGCTGATGTTTAGTATGATCTTTCAGTGTTCTTATTTACATCCTATGGATTTGAATCTAATTAATTGGACTTTATTCCCAGTGGTGCCTTGGTGTCAGCTATGGGAATGAGTGAGTCCAGAGAAGGAATGGAGCTGGGGAAGGTCACAGGGAACAGCTGAGGGAGCCAGGGGAGCTCATCCTGGAGAAAATGAGGCTCGGGGGGCCTTCTTGCTCTCTCCAACTGCCTGCCAGGAGAGTGGAGCCAGGTGGGATCAGGCTCTGCCCCCAGGCAACAAGGGACAGAACAAGAGGAAACAGCCTCAAATTCTGCCAGGGGAGGTTCAGGTTGGACATCAGGAAAAATTTCTTCACTGAAATAGCAGCCAGGCACTGGAACAGCTGCCCAAGGGAAGTGGTGGAGTCCTCATCCCTGGACATATTCAAAAACCATGTAGATGTGGCACTTGGGGACATGGTTTAGTGGTGGGGTTGGCAGTGCTGAGGGAATGGTTGGACTTGTTCTTAGGGGGCTTTTCCAACCTTAATGATATAGAACTCTGTGATAAGTAGAGGCCCACCTATGCCTGACCTGTATCTCAAAAGGGATGGATGTTGTTACAAATGGATGTTACACATGGATATTTAGTATTGCATTAATCAGAAATTATATTTACATCCCATTTTTTAAGGCTCATTAGCCCTTTAATGCAGATTAAAATATTCTCTTTCTTATTACTCATCGAAATGACTAAAGTGAAGTATCTTTGACCAAAAATGAAAAGAGAAATCTTCAGGTGCCACGACAAAACAAGTGTGTGGTATTAATTCCATTGTGCTTTGCAAGTGATACGGTCTGACTTCATTGTGTGCTTTTTACGTGAGAAGTATTTTTATTGCTTTTTCTTTTTTCTTTTTTTTTTGTCCTCTTATAGGCAGCAAAAGAGTGGGTTTAAAAAAATAAAGCAGCATTGTTTTTAGAACACTGCAACAAAATATAGAAGTGATAGCTGTGCCACATTTCTGATAGCTGGGTTGAATCATTTCTCTGCCTCTAATGACATGCGTAATTGCTCGAGGTTTTCAGGCGTCCTTCATCTGCACTTATTTAGATTAGTGACTGATGCATTTCCATGGAAACCTGCAGCAGGGGAAAAAAACCCTCTTGGTACAGTGTGGAGCTGAAAGGACGTGGGCTTTGAGCCTCAGCCTGGAACTTGTGGAAAATAAGACCCCTCACTTGTGGTCAGCTCGATTTGAGGGTTTTGTTGTAGCTGTTGTCTAAAAAGTAAGAATAGTTGCCAGCAGCATTCTGTAGAAAGATTTGGAACACTTGTCAGATCATGCATTTCTTGAGAAGCTCCAACTTTTTTATTGTGGTTAAAATAGTACATTTTGAAATGAAATGTCTGGGATGTTCTTCTTCGTGAAGATGCACATAAAACTCAAGCAAGCTGGTTAGAAACTGTGGCTGAAAAGTCAGGATCCAAGGAAGGAGTTCATTTTGCAGGGTTTTTGTATACCTTTAATGAAGGCTGACTGATTTTTGATCTGGTAGTGGCAGCAATGGAAAGGTTTTATATAAATAAAATAGTGACCTCTACTAAATGACAGTAAAAGTCACTAAAATATGTGGAAAAGTACTTTTAAAAACTTTGCACAGTACTATGGCTTTTCTTAATATCTGGTAAATCTTAGTATGCACTGCCTAACATATATTATATCTTTAATAATTTGATTTGTAGTGCTTTCTTAAGGAAACTCAATTCTCAGCATTCTCAGCAATTTGGTCTGATTTTCAGGAGTGTTTAAGGTTGCAACATAGATTTTCAAACGTGTTCTCTTAAAGTAATTGCCCTTATGTGTCTACACAATGCTGTAAGGGCAACTACCTTCCATACTTTTTAAAAAGTGGGAATATTTCCAGATTTGGCTCCCTTCATCCTGCAGTCATCCTAACTATTAGGATGTTGTCAGTGTTGATTATCAAGCAGAAGGCTCTCGAACTAGTGATTAAATGGTAATTTCAAGTGTGGTAGTTGTTCCTCTTTGGAAACTAATTAGTGACTCTGAAACCTTTGTTACTTAAGAGTCATCAATAAAAAGGATCTCTAACTATATCTATATATGATTTTTGTATTTTTATATCTATTATATTATTTGTTTTATTATAATATCTACATATAGTCATATCTATGTGTTCTGATAAAGTCTCACAAGTTCAGTCAATAAAGTTTCGTAGTCCTGTTTCCTTAAAAGTGGCCTGGTGTTTCTAAGTAATTTTGCTGTTGTATTTTTGTGTTGTATTTTAGGGTTATATTTTCAACACAGCAGTGTGGCAAGGCAGAAATTTTTCCCTGTTCAACAGGGAACTGAACATATCTGCATCTCCTTGTTCCACTCTCATCTTCCTCTCCCTGGTCCTGTGTAGACTTGGGTACAACATTGCTTAGCAACATTCTGCCCTCAGCTATATGTCAGCTCTGACTGAAGTTATAGTATTAAATTATAAATTATCCTGAGGCACTTACAGTAAAATTTTCGGAGGAATTCTCTGTATGCCTGTTGGGTTTGGGGAATGTTTTATCCATAGTGAAATTTTGACTGTAAAGTCCATATGCACAATCAAGGCAAAGGAAGAAAAAGATACTGAGTGAAGACTTAAATTTTGGCTTTTTTGCTTGATTTGTGTTTAGTGTTGTCTTGTGCTTGTAAATGATCTTCATCTTTTAAATACCTGAAGTATACACATTATCTTTACCTGATGTTAGGGTGGCTAATTTTGGCAAGAATTTGAAAGAGGGTTAAGAAGAAATGCAGGACAGAGTGAGGAAGTTATTCTTGGGGACATTTTTCACAGAATCATAGAATGGCTTGGGTTGGAAAAGACCTTAAAGCTCACCTCATTCAACGCCCCCTGCCATGGGCAGGGACACCTCCCACTATCCCAGGTTGCTCAGGGCCTCATCCAACCTGGCCCTGAACACTTCCAGGGATGCGGCAGCCACAGCTTCTCTGGGCAACCCATGCCAGGGCCTCACCACCCTCACAGGGAAGAATTACTTCCCAATATCCCATCTAAACCTACTCTCTTTCAGTTTGAAACCATTTCCCCTTGTCCTGTCACTACAGTTCCTGATGAGAACTAATGCCTGAAATATTCCAAGAGAACTGAGTACTCCAGGTCATTGAATTCAGTGCATGGGACAAGTGCTGCATGTGGCTGATTGAACAGAAAGCATTGCAAATGCTGTTCTTGTGTTCCTCTTGGGCTCTCAGGGCAAACAGGGACCTGTTTGATGGCAGGAAAAGAAGAACTAGGAGTAGTTTGACTTGATAGCTGAGTGCCAACCTGGCAAAAAGAGTTTTGAAACCCCTGTGTATGTCAGGGAGTCCTGTGGTGGAAAAGATCCTGAGGTTCCTTGAAGTTCCCACGTCACTCCCATGCACAGCATATGACAGCTTCTTAGGTATTCCAAATTTTATCTATTATTGAAGTGGGAGAATTTGACGGATCATTGATCCTGAATGCAGATGGCAAAGATTTAGACTTGGATGAGGCTTCTGCAAGGGAGGAAATTGAGGGGAAACATTTGTGTCACCATCGATGATGAAAGTCCATAATAACTCTTGTTGAAACTTGCTGTACATGAAAATTAATGATTTTTGAAATGGAGTAGAAGAATGGCTTTTCACGGCCTGTTTTTCCTTACTCAGCCCAAAATAATTCTCCATCTGTTCTTTCCACCTTAGAGTGCACAATGACCTTCTTCAAAGCAGTTGGTTGCCTTTGTGTGGTTATAAAAATGTCTCAGATAGGAATAATCTGTGTCAAGGGGCTCCTGCCACGGAAGAAAATGGAGTTGCATCATAAAATTTTTAAGGAATTTCTCTGAATTTAAGTCAAAGTGACTGAACATTGTTAACAAAATCAGCTAAAAGTTTACAGAGTAGTGATAACTACAAGAAAAATAATATTAAATTAATGAGAGATGTCAAGTTTTAAAACATCGGATTTTTTTTTATTTTTTTCTTTAAGTTTTTAGGTTAGATGTGGAGCTAAACCAGACTTCTTCCTTGCGGGTAGTGAGGGGTTGAGGTTGGTTTGTTTGTTTGTTTCTTTTTAGGGCCATAAGTAAAAATATGGATAATCTGAACCCTGTGTTAACACTCCAACAATTAATCCTGCAAATTCTCTCTCAACTTTGCTACCACCTCTAAGCATGTTGTTGTCTTGTCTCTGTTTGTAGTGTAGTGGTTTGGGACTTTAGATGGATCTTACTGCTCACAGATATGTATTCTTGACTTAAAGTTGTTTACATTGACTGAAATGTTGGAAGTTACCGTTTGTGTAAAGTTCAGCATGGGCAGAAGTTGGGGGCTGCAAAATTAACACCTACTGAATGTGAAAAATAAAATCCCACAATTAAGCAAACTATTAATCCAAGTTTCACCTCACTCCTGCCCATTGCTACATGGCATCATTTTGGATTATGCTGCTGTTACCTGTGAGAACACTGATATTTGTAGGAAATACTTGCAATATTTGCTGGAAAGATGAAAAATATGAAGTAAGGTGTCATGATTAAAAACATTTGTACCACAAGTCAGTTTTAAAGAACTGGAACGTCTCACCACCTGAGCTTTGTAGCTGAACAAGCCTCCCTGACCTTCAGGATTAGTCGTATTTGCAACAGATGACCTTGTCAGCAGGTAACACATCAATACTTCTTTTTCTGCTTAAATTTGAAAACCAAGATGCCTTTATCTATGTGTGCAGGAGCAATTTGGGATCGGCACTGAGAACTGGTTTTTATGAAGCAGACTGTTGATCTCCAATAAAGAGTCAAGCAAAAGGCATTGAAGTTGCTTTATTTTGGCCTGGTTTTGCAAAAACTGCATGTTTCAGCAATGATCAAATTATGTGCAAATAGACCAAGGCCATGCTGGAAAATCTGAGGTGTGTTACCAACCCAGGTCAACATCCAGCTCTTTACAAGTAGCAAACTCCGTAAAATAAATCTTAAAGCAAAGAGAAGAAAAAAATCCTTCCTCTCCCAAGTAGTTTCCTTTGCTGACATCACTCAGAGCTGTGTCTGTGTCTGTAGCAGACACTGAGGAGTTTAATTCTCTCTGTTAACTGAGACCATGGACACAAAACTGCCTGCTAGCATCAGCACTGCACTGATTCACTGTTCTGCCACAGGTGGGTTGGAAATAAGGGGCAGAGGGACTGAAGACCTTCAGAAACCCACCAGGAGAACTTAGGGAAAGGTCAAGTGACCATTCCCACATTTTGAAAATATTCTGCAAATGAGGGAAGAGCTACAGAACCACAGAATTGTAGAAATAGCTGATAAATTTGTTAAAAGAACATTAATTTTCCCTTTTGAACTCTGGATGCCTTATTCAGTGTTAAGAAAATGTTGCCACAACTGCTTACTGGAGTTTTTTTGAGGTATAAATGAGCTTTTTGTTAAATTAAAGGGAAAACTAATGACATGGAAAATCTCTGTTCTTCCATAACTGACTCTCCAGTAGATCCAACTCACATATTTCAGTTATTAAGGTTTCTCTTCCAAACAAAATTGCTGATTCACTACATTCATCAGCCTTTTCAGCATCCTTTGTGGGTAAGCTAATTCACTGTATTCCAGCTAATCTTTCTCTAAGGATGCAGGAGGGAATCAACATCAGTCTTTCTTTCTTTTTTGGAAAAAAGGTTTAGTAAAGGGGAAAAAAAAAAAGAAAAGAAAGGAGGAGAACATTCAAGGATTTGCTATTCCAGTCAAGGCGTGGTCCTTGAGACATTTTTATGCCTGTTCTCAAATCTGAAGAACTTCAAAAACCACATAAGATTGGCTATTTCCCATCTTTAACTGAAAGAAAAATTGTTTGAGAACACCACATCAACTGAACACTGGGGTTTAAAAAAAAATTCATCTACAAGCTTATAAGAAGAAAGTGAACTATGAATTAAAGGTTTTCATTAGTTTACTATTTATAATGCCTTCATCATGTATTTCTTTTTTCCTGATCCTCGTGGTTTATCCCTTCAAATGAAGCATCAATGTGATCAAACAGTTAATAGAGAAAATTTCCATTTATATTTCTTCAGCCCATATTTACATTTTTTGTACACTTTTTAGAATCCTTGGTCCAACTTTGCTTGATTTGGAGGATCCCCGAACTTCATTTTTTCTAGGGCTCAAATGCCTGCTCAAATAAAGAAATCTGCAATATAATGTTAAAAATTGTATCATAGGCCTGAAAAAAATTCTCACATCATTATTTCAATGTACCATATTTAATAAAAATTCAGTTTTGATGGATCTCCATTTTCTAAGGGGGAAAGGGAATAAATGAAATAGCTTATTGAGACTTCACAGTAACTGGTGTGAAGATTATTTATCTTTTAATTTGATCTATTTCTGGAGCAAAGTTTGTAGTGTATCTCTTATCATGAACATCACTTATTACTCAAAAGCAAAATACACACTGAACTAGCAATGATTTAAATCCCTGAAAATCTGAAAGTTATACTTACAACACTCAAAGGAAAGAGTAGGGTGAGTCTTCAGGGACAAAAAGTTTCTGACTTCCTTGTAGTGGTTTGAAACAGGTTTTCCCCCCTGGAGCTAAGAAAGTGGTAACCCCCAGGGGGTGGTGACACTTGAGATTTGAACCAATCTGCGCTCCCGCAAAATATAAACATACCACAAGTAGACCGGAAAAGAAAGTAGTTGTAGTAGTTGGAGAAGAGGTGGCCATGTTCTGAGGCCATGAGGAGCAGGGGCTGGAGCCCCTTGGGGCTCTGCCCCCCCCAGCCCCTTGGCTGGGGCTGCAGGGACTTGGAACCGTGTTAAACTGGGCTAAGTACCTGTAGCTGGAAAGCTGAAGGAGTTTTCTCCACCGTGAGTGGGCAGCGGCAGGAGAAGCGGCAGAACATCGCTGACCGGAGAAAAAGCGATGGCACAGAGCCAAGAGATAAGAGAAGCAGCAAAACAAAACATGCAGCAAAGCAGACAGAAAAACTTCTGCAAGCCGAGAGAGAGAGAGAAAGCAGCAGAGAGAACTAAGTTTTACAGAGAGAAAGTTGGGGTAAGAACTGCAAAACTCCCCCAAACTTTCTTTGAGATCCCTCCAAAAATGGAGGGGGTGGACTCCCTATTAATTGGAAGTCCTGAGAGCTCAGCCAGGACGAAATGTGTGAGAGAGGACCTTGCTGCAGCTTCAGAGAAGCTAGCAACCATCTTGAGGCAGAGCACAGGAGCTCTGCAAAGGGGCTTGAATCCCCTGAAGATACCAGACCGTCATGAAGGCTTCTGCACTTTGTCGACATGACCGTGGTGGAGCAACCTTTGTCTGGGGTAACGCAGCCCACGGAAAGACCCTTCATTTGCGTCGGGGGGCCGAGAGAGGCTTGGAGACCTCCCTCGTGTGTATTGGCAAATATCCAACAACTGCTGCTTCATGAAAGACACAGAGAGCCTACTGCCCTAGTGAACTGCTGCTCAGAGACTGGAAGGGGTCTTTTTTCTTCTTCCCTCCTGGACTTTTATTTGGAAGGGAGAAGAGATTTGATCCATTGTAAATATTGTATGTCATGGTAGAATTAGTTGAAATTGTATATGATGTATTATAGTATTTATTTATTTGTACAGTGTATTGTAATATATCCCTTTCCCCCCATTTTGAGTCTCGTGTAGTGTCTGGAAAACCCATCTCACACTGGGTTGAGATGTGGGAGGGGGGCTAAGAATCAGGAATTGGATTTTGGGACTTCAAACCATGACACTTCCTAAATGAGACATTTGTTTCCTTAACATATCATTTCACATGTACAATATATTATATTCTCATTTAAATCAAAGGTTTGCAAAGCTTTTTTTATGCTGTGATTTGCTAGTAACACATTGGGCATTAATTTGTAAGCAATGATGTGCTTAGTTTATTAACAGATGGAAAAAAAGCAGGCACTAAACAAGTTTTGGGGTAAGAACACTCACTTTAAGTTAGTTTTTTTGAGACATAGTTTTGCTAACAAATCTTCTGCCTCTTTTTGTTTGTTGCTTCTTCTACAATAGAGGTAATTTGGCAATATTTTGAATATACTTGGGGTAGAAAAATATATGCTCTTCTTAGTGATGTTTTCAATCCCAAATACTTTTTCTTAGAGTCAAATTGGGGTCAGTTTTAGGAAAAACGCATAACACAGGGACACTGTCCTGTTGCAAACAAATATTTAAATAATGGCCAGCACAAGTGCACAAGTGAATTATGAACTTCTCTTAAGTTTCTGTATTATCTGTTGTAGCTGGTAGTAAAAAAGAATTTTAGGCTGCTTTCTTCAGCTTTGAATAATTCCTGAATAATAGTTCTCTCAACATAAATGGTTGGGAAAAGCATTTTTCCCACAGGAAGGAGAAGTTGTACAGTGAAAGTCTTAACCTCTGTCATTGCTGGGTGTTGCAGAGTGCTGTACCTAAACCTGTTTTATCAAAGAACATCTGTAACTATCTATTAATGAAACATGTCTCAGAGCTGTGAGTGGGAAAGAGGGAAGAAAGAAAAGCTGCATGTTTTGGGATGGTGATAAAATGGTGAATTTACTGTGCCCAACTGAAGAGCAAAGGGAACGATTCTGGCTTTGACTTTTTGAATTTATTTTTTTCACTATGTTTAGGGTTTCAAAAGCATTTCCTAGTGTACAGACCTATTTTTTTTCTTGCTGGAAAGTGACTTAGAACAGTCTGAAACCACTTCTGAAATTCTGCCAGCATAACAAGTGCAACACTCAGATCAGAGCAGCAGCATAACCTGACTTTTCCCCATCAGGGATATTTGGAGGGGACTTGCTGCTCCCTGTTTTCTCTCCAATATCACACTTAAATTATGCTGTTACTCTTTTACTTCCTTTGTTCATCCTATGGATCACTCTAAACCGTTCCTAGAGTGCTGGCAAGCCTCTGACAACATCCCCACTGGCAGAGCATCCGTATGCAGTTTCCTTGGAAACACGGCACTGAAATGCCCTGTGAGGAGCAGCAGGGAGAGGAAGAGGAATGAAGACAGTTGCTTTGGGATTTTCCCCCCTTGGTTTTTTAATTTTCCAAACAATATCAAATATGTAAGCAATCTACTACGAACAGCAGAGTCAATGTGGTAATCAGGCTGTAACATCCCCACAATAGTTATGTGTTAATCCCTGAAGAAATAGAGCAAGAGTGGGCTTGTCTGTCTGTGTGGATTAGAGTCCAAATTTTATTTCTTGCTTTCCATGTCAGTGATTTTTGCAGCTTTTGATGTCTGCAAGCACTGTTGGAGTCCTGTGGTCAGTTTTGAGACTAACACAGTGAAGCTGCAGGAAGTCCTATATGTATTTGTAGGTCGAGGAAAGCCCTCACTTCTTCTAGGGTGGAAAAGGAGGAAGTGTTTTCCTACTACACCTTCTCGATGTTGACTTTTCTTTGAACCCTTTAAATTACATTCTGCAAGGGCAGGGTTTGAGCCTGTTGCTTGCTGAAGTGTCTGCAAAAATAAATGATACTAATAAAGGAACAGCTGGAGTTTTATTATTTGTGTTGCCACTGTTGCACAGTGCCCACAGCTTATTTCTGCTGCAGCCCCATTGGCTTCAGTGGAAAACAGACCAGGAAAAAATTGCCATGTTCCTTGCAGACTCTTTTATGGCTTTCATCATATCGGGACTTACATTGCTCCTTGAAGGCATATTAACTGATGAGAATAAAACCTCTTAGCTTGTTTCGTTTGGTGTCATCTTGGGGTTGGTTTTGGTTTGCTTGTTTGGTTTTTTTCCCCGATTTTGTTTTGGGGTTTTTTGTTTGTTTGTTTGGAGTTTTTGTGTGTTTTGCATTCTTCTTTTAGGAGAAACTGAGGAGCATTTCACATACATGGTTTTTACTCTGTATACAGCATTGCAGTACTGTGAGAACTGGGTCATTGGCTATAACTTTTGCCCTGACACTTCCTATTGCTGAAACCTAGAGATGGCTAAAGGTCTGTAGAGACAAAGTTTTCTAACCAGATGTAGATATTAGGAAAAGATCCAATGGTGTTGACTCTGGTAAAATATGGGCTTCTCAAGAAATCTAGAAATTTCAAATAATACAACAATAATAATAATTTCAAATGATACACTAATCCTTTCTGTCAATGTAGAGGAAACTGCACCATTTTTGCAAACCCTGGTATTGTGCTCTCCATTCTAGAAAAACTTTTGAACTGATCCAATTTGATCCAACAGCTTTTCATCTGTGGTGACAGATGTTCTTCTCAGTAGGAATGCAGTAATACACTGCTTAATAATGGTTTTCTAGATCTTCCTGTTCGTATCTTCTTGCTGGTCTTAACCAAGTTTAAAAAGAAATCCTCAAAGGATTCTGCAGGTAAAGACTTCTCAAATGATGGTAGCGTTATTAGTCTTGGATGGTCCTAATTTGTTGTGAAGTTCTCAGAGTGCTGGCCTTCAGAAAACCTGAGACATAAAAATGGCAAAAAGTCCAGTGAAAGCTGGAACTAACCCTTTGATGCTCATATACCTAAATAGTGTTATTATGCTATATATGTCTTGAAATCAGAAAAGCAGTTATTAGGCAGTTGCCTGTAGGTTCTTGGTATTCTTTTGTCAAGTTAGAGGCTGGAATCTTTCTAGTTTTTCAGTATCCTGTTCATTATGATGGCAGATTCCTGGTCCTTCCCCCAGCTTTTGGCTGTCAGTACTTATGGTGTGTAATAGGACAGCCTGAAATCTGAGTCAGAGGTTAGGGAAAGACAGTAAGTAGAGAGCAACCTGGGAAACATACCACTTAGCCTGCAATTCAGGAGTTTGGAAGGCTAATGGTTTCCCAGATGATCCCAGTGAATATGATTGCACACAAAGAAGTGGGGGAAGGTAAAGGGATGGGAAATGGGGAGCAGATACAAGCTGCAGCTGAAGGATGGTGGCTCTGCAATACTGAGGAGCTGAACAAAGCTATCTTTCCACTCCTCCCACCCACTTTGTATTCCTTAATAGCACTGGAATATCGTGCTATAGAAACCAGTTTCTACAGGGGAAACATCTGGCTCCTTAAGGCTCAAGCAGTGGCTTGAAGATTTACAAAATATTCATCATACTTAATTTCTTTTAATCATTTATAAGGGACTTCTGAAAACAAGCCAGGGGAACACTCTAAGTGGAATTCAGGTTTATATTTTTCTGCATTTCTTCGGTTATGTCTCTTGCTATTAATCTGATTTTTAGAGTAGTATGAGAGAGAATGTTGCTTAGTAGACTGCAATTCCTTCAGATCACTTTATTCCATGTCACTGCAGGGCATTGGATTTTGAAGCTAAACTTGTAAACTTAACAACAGAGGCATGACCTGTAAGATTTCCTGAACCCCTCACAGCACATTAGGAGTTACAAAGCTTCAAAGCCAAATCTCTGTGAGCATCCACCCTGTAGCCTTGGGTACCATTGCTGCTCATGCACTTACAGCTCTTGTTCCACGAAAAGCAGGGGGGTGTCCTCCAGCCCTGCAGCTCCAGGCTGACTGAGCTTCGGTTGTGTCTAGGGACATACCTGGGGAGTCCTGGAGCAAGTTGTGTCCTTTTGGGTGTCCCAGAAAGACAGGGAATAAGAGCAGCAGGAGCTGGAACCTCAGGTAAAGAAAAGGACTCTTTGGCAGAAATTATTGGTTGTAGGTGAGTGAGAAAAGGACAAAATAAGTCTGTACAAAACTATCAAGTAGGATTCATACTATAATAGGAATTTTCTCCTTCTTTTGCCACCCTGTAGGAAAGAGGCTGGCTGGTCTCCATGAAACTCATATAAATGTAAATATTTCTGCTTTTTCTTAGCACTTCTTTACTTGTACTCTTGTGAAGAAATAACTTGCTTACACTTTTAGGCATCTGCAACTTTTTCAGCTATAATTTCTCTGTGTTATGAATATATTGTATTTAAGTCCTTCTGGGGGCACGATCCAGTTATGTGTCAGCTGCACTGGTTAAAGCAAAGAAAGATGCATTTTGTCCGCCCCAAATCTGCCTCCCAGTTCTTGCTTCTGCAAAATGCTCCTTGGCTGTGTTTAAAGCCTATTACCCTGCCCTGATGTACTTTTTCCCTCTGCAGACTTGGTCATCTGGCAGCACTACCTCTCACAGTAATTTGTAACATCCTTAAAAGCTGTGACAGAGAGATGGTGCACCTTGAGGGCTCTGTCTGCCTTGGAGAGCTAATAAAATCTGTTTGGGTGGACTCAGGCTGTCCTTCCATGGAAAGTTCCTCAGCTGTGCAGATGAGAATTTCAGGTCACAAGCTAAATCAGTGACTTTTCCATGTGATTTTTGATGTCTCTTAGCCAAAGTTAATGTGATTGCATTGGAGGACCAACCTGTGCTTAGGCAAAAAATATTGATTTTCCTATTTTGGCTACTTTTCCAACTTTTCCAAAATTTTTTCCCTTCCCTTCCCTTTCCCTTTCCCTTTCCCTTTCCCTTTCCCTTTCCCTTTCCCTTTCCTTCCCCTCCCCCTTCCCCTTCCCTTCCCTCTGGATCTCTTTCCCCACATGGTGTGGGGCACACCAGTCCTAGTTCCATTTCCATCTGAGGAACCATTTCCGACGACTGAGGTGGATAGGGAAGGGGTTACTCCAGCTCCAGGGGTTTCTTCAGGTCCTGGAAGCATGGAGGGGTTAGGTGCTCCCCCTCCCCCCACCACGTGGTCCCATGGCAGCCACAGACAGCACACGGGACTTGGAGAGGAGGCCAGAGAGAGCTTTATTGTTGGGGTGGTTACATATATAGGTCCGAGGAGGATTCACAGTGACCAATTACAGGGTCAGGGGGCTTACAGGACACCCAATGGCAGGAAGGGGTTAACAACCAATAGGAAAGGGTTAACAAGGTCCAATGAGAAGACTTCTTGATATCTTCTCAGGACATTCCTGAAGGGAATGTTGTCCTGGGGGATCCTGGGAAGAAGAAGCAGTGACTTTGCAGAAACACAAAAAGCTATCTTGAAACATATTTAAACCACAGCTTCTCATACAAGGCAGATTCACTGCTACACTTCCCTTCTCAAACCTTCCCAAACCTTCCCTTCCCAAACCTTCCCTTCCCTTCCCAAACCTTCCCTTCCCAAACCTTCCCTTCCCAAACCTTCCCTTCCCAAACCTTACCTTCCCTTCTCAAACCTTCCCTTCCCAAACCTTCCTTTCCCTTCCCAAACCTTCCCCTTTCCTTTCTTGCCCTTGCCCTGCCCTGCCTTTTCTTCTTATACTTTGTCTCTTAGCCGAAACTATAAAAGAACCAAATATTGGTCCTAAAATGTTTTGCTTCTGAGAATATGAGTGGAACTTTAAAACTTTTGAATGACATGATAAATGACCTACAAGAAGTTCTCCTTATTCACTTGATGTGTGTGATATGATAAAAAAACATCTCCAAAGTCAAAATTTTTTTCAAAATGCCTTGAAACCACATTAATTCACTGCAAGGGAATATAAACAAATACTTCAGCACTTGATAAAGAAATGCTGGAGTATTAAAATTCTCTTTTCTTTGTGCAGAAACACGAACAGATAGAACAAAGAAGCTGTTTAGACACTACACAGTTGGATCCTATGACAGCTTTGATGCTTCAAGGTAAGAATTTTTCTTTTTGGTCACAATATTTACAAAACCTTCCTGGGTTTTATTTAATTGTTACTCTTGGTTTAGATTTTGGAGGGAAAGAGGGAAACAGGTTATTAAACAGAGCTTTTTCGGATATCATTCTACATCAAAATTGGGTTTTATAACAGCTTACTTTGTTCATATGGGATGGGTCTGCAATAATAGTGTGTAGTGAATTAATGAGTGTCACTGTTTTGTTTCATGAGTGGTGAGAGAGATCAGCCTTTCAGAGAAGCAGTGCCAGCTGCTTCTACAGTCAAGGACCACTTAAGTTGTTGGATTCTTCACAAGATCAAACCTTTTATCTGTTCTGGCTGACAAGGAAACCAAAATAAAATGTTGTCATTTGTTGTTCTGAACATATCTTTACAACCTAAGTAGGCCTGAAACTGCTAGAAATGAGGCATTTAGAAATTAGGTAATTTATTTGCAGTTTCTGCTGAGAATTCATAATTTTTAAGCAGGTTCTTCTCTCACATACATGTACCTTGGACATCCAGGACATCCTTGTAGATAGGATGATTTTTAAAACACAGAACTTCAGTTAGCTGTTGGTGTCTTCTTGGGAAAATTTTGGTGGCATACTGGAATCCTTATGGTTCTCCCCTGATTGTCCAATTACAGCTTGGGGTTTTTTTTTTGTTTTCAAGAAAAGCATCTTTATTGTAGGAGAAGAATTCTGAAATGTGCAAAGCAATGGCGGCACAATATTCAAAGAAAAAAAAAAGAAAATGTGGTAGCTGCTGGGTTTATTAGGTGATCTTAGTTCTTGTTCTGAGGATCATGTGTAGTTTTTATGCCAGTTGAACAACCTGGGGAGAGAGGAGGGCATTCAGGTTTGCTGAAGTAGTTTGGATACCCAAGATGTCCCCAAAAATATTTGAAAAACACATAAATCTGTAATCCCTTGAGTTGTGATTTGATTGGGTGTTGCAATGTTGGCCGGAGAGGGAAGGTTTGGTGAAATGGTGGGAGGGGAAGTTCCCAAAGCTTTGCGCTGTTGGACACAAAGTGATTGACTGGAGAGTCTAATAATAATAAAGTTGTCAAGAGCTGGTAGCCTGTACTATGAAATAAGTAACAGCAGAGTTAACTTTTTGCAAGATTCTTCAAGGGATCATTATTCTGTAAAATTCCCATCCTTGTCCCTGTGTTTCAGTGTTAATAGATAGGGTTGTTTCTGCACAAGTAGAAGCTGTGGCTGCAGTGTGTTGCCTCAGAGGTACCAAACAATTCCCCTTGAAAACCTCCTGCTACTTTCTAACAACAGATTTTTTTCATTAGAAAATGTCATTTCCATCAAAACCTTCCTGTCTTTTTCTTTTTGGAGGAAGGGAGCTATTGATTCTAAAGCATTTGGATTTTTTGTTGTCCTTTTACCAAGAAAATTCAGGTCCATTCTTGGGAGAGAATAATGTCATCTGAAATAGTGGTTACAGAGGTCGTTTTGAAAGCAGGAGACCAACAGCCAAATTCAAACCGAGGGCTTGAACCTCATCTCAGTGGTGCTCAAGTATTTTTAACCTGTGAACTGTTGGGGATGAATGGATCATGCTCTGCTTTTGGGAAGTCATAGTAAGTGTGTGAGATGTTTGGAGGAAAAGTGGTTTATTTTTTTTTTTCCTTAAGGTTTATGTAGTGCAACAGTAAAGCTCTCAAAAATTCACCTTACTTGATTCAGGACTACAGCTGAGAAGGAAAGCTTATCAGAAAAAAATGAGGTTTTGTACAGACTTATTATTGATAAATTATTTATGAAATGTGTCTGCAATTGTTCTTGATTCTGGCATTGATATTTTTTAATTGTCTGAGCAGTGAGAGGGAAAGCAACAGAGTTCTCCTGGCACACTGTGAGTAAAGCAAGGCTTTGATGAAAACTCATCCTGAGTTCCACAGAGAATCCAAAACCCAGTGGATCCATTTTGAAGGGTAAAAGTGGGAATTGAGAGGGAAAGGTAGGAGAGGGTAGAATTAATGGGGAATTCCAAGAAATACAGTGGAAAGGTAGACTTGCTTAACACACTTTTAAACAGAGAAAAGTGTGATAATCTAGAATGTTTCTCAAGTAACACTAGAAATAAATAAAAAAATTGGTTTGGGTGTCTAAGTTTCCAAAACTAATTAATTGCTGGAAACAAAAACACTTGTTCCTCTGAAGTGGATTTAACAAGTCATTGTAATTAGGCATTTACAGAGAACTTACACTGTGGTGAAATTTAAACTTCCTTTTGCATCCTTTACAAAGTGAATGCTGCTCTGATACTTTTTTCTTACACGCACAAAAAAAGAGAGTTTGAGGACTCTCTTTCCTAAAACTGCAACAGCACTCAAAGTTGTGTCTCAGATACTTGACTGAGGCTTCAAATCAGCTTTTTGTGCATCTAAATGGTAATTTTCCTGGTGCTTATGTATTGCTGCCGAGGAAAAAGAATTTGCATTTCAGAATCTGGTTGGAGATTAGTATGTCTTGTGAGTATGTAGAGATTTAATTCCTCACATGGGCTTCTTCAGGGAGGGGAGTTATTAAGAGGCAAACAAGGTGTCAAACTAACAGCAATTCTTGGTATTTGTACTGCTTTGATGACTTTCTCTGTTATCATTTCCCATCAAAGTAGGGGGAAAATACAGTAAAACATATTTAAGGCTGGCAGCTCAGGTTTAATAAACATTTGTCAGAAGGCAATTGTTGCCTATGTGCTAAGAACAGCTATGAATCCAAAGTATTAACAAAGCTGATCCAGTTCCTTCCTGGAGATGATGTGGGGGAGTGAAGGGAAGTGCCTGCTCCCTTCTTTTTTTCCTTCTCCCTCCCAAAGGGCAAAAAATTGCTGAGTAGAAACACTCTGTTCAGAAATCTGTATTAATGGGCTTATTCACATGCAGGAAAATACATTGTACATGGCATTTTTCATCTTTAGGAAAATGTGCAGCTTGAGTAATGGAGGTTCATTAAACCCTATTCCAGCTTTGCATAAGAGATCAGTTATCCATACATTAACTTCAGGAAAATGGGTAGGATACTTACTAATAGGGAGAAAGGCAGTGAGACTTGCTTGCCAGTGCAAATAGTTATTAAATATCACACAAATATAATATTTGAAACTCCCAGGTCCAATTTATTATCTGCTTTAAGTGCTGATGGCAGACATTAATCCTGTTATGCAAAAGTGACGTCTCTTGCTGCTGTTACTGCTTCTATTTACATGGATTTCTTTACTATTTTATTAAAACCTTGTAAGAAATAATCACGTTCAATCATTTTCCTTTAATCTGATGCAGATGGACAAATGCTGAAGGGAGGGATAGGCTCTGTTGCACAGACAACATGTGAGAGAAGGTAAAGTTTGTTGTGCTAACAGGAGCTCTTGTTGGACAAACAGGAGTAAATACGCATTCCCTAAATATTTTTCCCAGGCTGCAGCTCTGGAGGCTGAGGTGGCAAGTGGGATGGGCAAAGATTCCTTCTTTCCCTAGCAAAGGCTTCCAAAGTATTATAAATACTCCTCAAGTCTATTTAAAGTTCATGACTACCTTTAATTCAAAGAAAATTATTTGTAGGCCTTAAATCAGTTACTTCAACAAAGCTGGAATCCAGTTTAATAACAGAAATATTGCTAAGGCATAGAGTGGATGTTGAAATTTTTTAACAAAGTCTATATTTATTAAAAAATAAAAGTAAGGTAAACCTTTAGAAATGATAATTTTTTAATCTACTTTTTAACTGAAGTGAGGGAATTGATTAATTCTCTCAAGATAGGACAGTGAATAGTTCAGTCAGGAAAATCAGAGGAGGCAAAATGAAGTTATCAAATTAAAATATGTGGAATTAATTTGTTGTTTAATTTCAATTGTGAAATGTTAGCACCTTTTAAAATGTGATCACTGATAACACAGTGATAACAGACATAAATAATATGAGCCATTTTGGTACTAGGTAAAAATGACAAACTTGATTTGGTGGAAAACATGATCCAGTTGCCTCCATGAATTTAGAAACTTTAGAACATGACAGTGGAAACTTTTCCTACTGCATTAATTGCATCATCTCCCTCCCACCCCCACCAGAACAGGGAAATAGCAAAAGCAAATAGCAGAACTGAATGCCAACTTCAATGCAATCATGAAACATGCACATAAATATAAGGTTTTCTGGCTATTCTGTGTCTTCTCTTCCCACTATTATCGACTTTCACGTGTGGGTTTTTCTCTCACCACTATACTGGTCCTACTCACTATATGGGAGAAGTTTTCTTCATACCTTTCCTTGCCATCCTGTGGCTCCAGCAATATTAAGAAGCTCACAGGAGAGGATGTAATAACAAATAACTCTTTCCAAAGGCTTGTTGCCACAAAGTTAATGACAGGACCAAATTGATTTGCCTTATTGTTTTTGCTCTGTTTTTCTGGGTGAAGAAGAAGAGGGAAATTGGATGGTGTAACCTGGGAGGTACGTGTAAGAAAGCTTAATTAAAAGCTTAATTCATTAACCCTAATGTCCCTACTTGGAGTCAGGTGGCAGAATCCACATCCCAGGAGTGTAGAAGTTGACAGAAGCAACTCTTCAAAAGCCAATTTACATACAAACACCTCATAAAAAAAAAGAAAGAGATTCTTCTCAGATGTTCTTTCCCAGCAATTCTCTGTTGATGTTGTCATTCTGCACTGTCAGATAGAGCAGCATAAGCTTTAATCCTAAATAGCTCAAAGACACTCTTTGGCACAGCTGAAGCTGTCTGCACCTGTAATTCATGTTGTGGAGAGCTTTTTAAATTTAATTTTTTTTTTAACCCACAGAATGTGCCTGTTGAATTTGTCCCAAAGCTGTGATGTAAGTGGTGCTGTCTTGTTAGTTAAAGCATAAGGTGTGTTACACTTTTTTTTTAGTGGAAACTCTGAATTTGATGCAGAAATATTTTCATCTAGTTTGATATCTGGTTTCCTGTGGATGTTTTACATAAATAATCTTCCTTCTGGAAAAATGCAATTACTTATCTGTTTAAATACATATTTAAAATTTGACAGAAACTGTTTGTGGAGTTCTGGTCATTGCAAGTGATGAGGAATGTAAGACTGACAGGAGCAAAGGGATCTTCCCTTGGTTATGGCCTGCAGTAATCCTGTGTCCAGGGTGTAGTGACCTTGGCATCTGTGCTCGCTGAGTGCTGCTGCCTTGGCAGCAATCCGCTAAATCCTGGCAAATAGATCTTCACAAAAACTGAAGGAATGTATGAGAGCTGTTGTTATATTTTATATCCTGCTTCCCACATTTTCCTGTTGATTGTCCCTAGGCTGGCAGAACAGTGAGAGGCACTGAGAGAAGTGTCAATAAAATAGAGAATGAATTGGTCTTTCTGCACTGGGGTTATAAGTAAATAATCTGGGGTTGGAACTGGATGATCTTTAAGATCTTTTCCAACCCAAACCATTCTATCATTCTATGAACTGATCTTTTATTTGTTTTCTGTTGGATGGCACCAGTTCCACCATACTAATGTTTCCGGTCAATTTTTCCTGTTCATGTGATCTCTTGCAGGATCTGGATTAAGGATATTAAAATGGTGCTATTCACTTTAAACAATAAATCCACAATTCCTCTTGCTTTATTCTGTGATTACCATATTGATAATAAGTTGAAAGTGATTTTGCAGTTATTCTTACCTGCAGGCATGTATATTAAATATAATTCTAGGTTTCCTCTGGTGGAAAGAAGTAAAAGCAGCAGCATTTGAACTTTTTTTACCTATATCCATAGCTCAGTTTTTGCCTGCAAGATGGTAGCAAGAATACCTGAGAATGCTCATAGTTGTAAAGAAATAGATATTTAGAAACATGTAATGCGGGGATGTGGTTACAGCTGAATGATCACTGAGAATTTAGTGATTTAAAATCTCTGCATATATGATACTCTTGGTTCTTTTAGGCACAGAGACCAGTCAGCACCAGCCAAATTGTAGAAACAAAGCATGAAAAATATTTTGTGTGCATGTTATGTCTAAAGTTATCTTGTTGGACTTGCCTATTGTCTGTTCTCAATTTATTAATTAACTGTAATAATCTGATAGCACTGAACTGCTCTTAATGTAAGGCAGAAAGGCCAGGGTAGCTCAGTTTTAATACCTTGTGCCTCATTAACTTGAAGAGCATAATTTCATACAATTTGAAAAATTGGCATATGTGTACTTAAGCAATAATTAAGGCATTGTAGACTCTGTGGAACAGGTGGAGATGTAAAATGTGAAGTTTTCCATTTACAGTTATTTGATTTCTAATGAAAATTATTTTAGTTGCTAATAAACAACTTTGCACTTTGCCTCCCCTGCTGTTGTGTGCTGCCACGGTGGAGCTTTTTATGTTGGTGACTGCATCAAATATTTAAAATAATTGCTAAAATAGGAGGTAAAAAGAGTGTGTGTGTTTATCTGAACTGTAGTATCTCTCCATTGAAATCTGTAGTATAATTGCACTATGAAAGTCTAATAAAATTTCAGTAAGATGTAAAACTATCATTGAGGTATAAAAGTTTCCTTTCAGTTCTAAGTACTTTTTTAAGTTGTTTGTGGCCTTAATATTGAAGTTTGCTTAAACCACTTCACTAAGATTTTAGCTTTTAGCAACTAATGGTTTGTTAAGCAATGATTAAAATCTGTTTGACATTTTGTTGGCTAGATATTTGCTGAATTTTTAATGAGAAGTGTTAGCAAAGGAAGATCAACAGTTTCCAAGATCAAAGTTAAAAAAATATATCCTTTCCCAAACTGAAAGTTAAAACGCTCTTTCTGAAAGACTTTTAGGATCTACCTCTATTGCTAGTCCAAACCTCACTGTGTGACTGCAGGTACAGAAGATCACAGCAAGGGCTGTGATCTGGGGGATGTGCCATTTCCTGCACAGCCGTATTTCCTCTGCAGCTCCTCTGACCAGATGCTGGAGGAGAGGATGGATTTAAATGTCAGAACTGAGAGCAGCAGCCTGTGTCCTGTGCATGGGGTGGAATAAAGTTTCCTAAATTGGAACAGAGAAAAGGGAAGGGAAAGGGGAAGGGGAAGGGAGGGAAAGGGGAAGGGGAAGGGGAAGGGAAAGAGGAAGGGAAACGGAAAGGGGAAGGGAAAGGGGAAGGGGAAGGGAAAGAGGAAGGGAAAGGGGAAG